>NC_046660.1:69229971-69234780 GCF_010883055.1 Belonocnema kinseyi
GCTATCTAAGGATGGTACTATAGAACGCCACCTCAAGGTAGGCCTAGTGGCGCCATCTCTTGGTCAGGCCGGAAACTTATCAATCCACCCTCGTATATCCCAGTATAAACTAGTACCTTAGAACAATGACATCTAACATAAAAAAAATTTAATTCAAATCCCGACAACTAGGCGCATTTAAATTTACAATTTAAAAATGGTTAATTGCCACTATTTGCCACAAATTGCGAAAGTTATGCACTCTCATTTAAAACAACTTCACAAAATAATTTCATAATACAATTCTCATTTAAAATGGGTTAAAAATTGAATGTATAAAATTTGATTTGCAATTCTAATGAATCATGTTAGAAAGCTGAAGTTATTTGGTTAAAATCAATGGGAAATATTACAGAGTGGTAGTAAAAGCCTTTCTTACTAGAAATAAGCAGTGACCTTCCACAGTCATTTAAGTATTCACATAAAAAGTTGCACCAAAATGGAATTAACTAACATCCATCGTGCTTTACGCTATCATCAAGCTCGCTCTAACATGCTGTTTTCTAGGAGGAATTCTAGGAACACTAAGTAAAAAATTCTAGTTTTTTTATAAAAATGCATCTGCTTACACTCTGAGGACCCCTTTACCAGAGGGTACTGCAAACTGAATACTAAAGTATGTGCTATGTACCTTTACGCTAATCGCTACCTCTACAATGGTCCTTAACATGAAGCTTTACAAAAACACGAGCACTTACCCTCCTGGGTCGACAGCAGGCATGGGTCTATCCGAGTAAGAAATTAGCCTCAAGAGGGAATTTTTCTTGTAGTACAAAATGTACATCTATTATACATATGTATGTATATTAGGGTGGCCCTTTTAAAAAAAAATTTTTCTCACCCACCAGTTTTGTTCAAATGTTGAAGAAAGTAATTAAAGACCATAAAGTTTCCTACTGATTTAAAATGGTAAAAAACAACATCTTCGTAAGGGGAATTTTTAAATATAAATACAACGTTTTCTATATATGAAAAAAGTGTTGCCAATTTATTATGAGCACAATTTTCGTTGCCAAATAATAAGTATGAAATAATATTTTAGAAACAATAATTCTTTATCAAGTGCGAATTATTTTAAGTATCAACAAAAATATTACTTTTTTGGTTTTGGATGGTGAAGCACTTATTTCAAATGTAAAGAAAATTTTATTATCAATTACACGCGGCCTAATTAAGTTTTTATAGTTTTGAGTTTATATGGATAAAACATTCCTAAGACTCTTCAGATAATTCAGTGTTTTTCGAAGTTCCAGATGTCAAAAAATAATCTAGAAAATTTGGAAGACAATTTTGTATGTGACATGATTTTACCTTAATTTGGGGAAAACTCACGTCATTTGCTAAAAAAATTATAAAAAATTGCTTTATAAATTTTCGGACATCTTTTAAAGTTTTAAATTATGTTTAATCCTGTTAAAAATCCAGAGATTTTTAATATATTTCGAACTGAATCGAATTATTCCAAAAAAAATTTGATAATCCTTTGAAATTAAAAAAATTCACTTTCAAGAAAATTTGTTTATTCTCTTGAAATCTTTCAAAATCTTCAAAAAGCTTCAACATTTGATTTTAAAACCTTCAAAATTTAATTTGTTTTTTTTAATTTTCTCAAATCTTTTTTAATGTTAAACTAGTTCAGAAATTTTTTCTAAACTTCTGAATATTATTGAAAATGATTCGCATTGTTCTGTGAAATTTATCAGCTATGATTGTGGATTCAATTATTTTCTTGGAAATTTGTCTCTTTTGTTTGAATTTATCTACTTTCTGTTCAAGTTTTTTAATTAGAATTTCCATTTTCTATTACAAAATTCATGTACTTAGTTCAAAATTCGTATTCTTCGGTTAAAAGTTGAACTCGTTTTGTTAAAATTTTTTTTTTTATTGAAGATTCATCTTTTTGATTGTAAATTGAACTATTTCATGCAAAAGTCTATTTTTAATTTAAAATGTTACTGTTTGATTTTTGGTTTCAAATGGATATTTTTTTTATCAAAATTGAACTTTGTGATTGTAAAAATGTAACAGTTTTTTATATGAAAATAACACCTTTTTTAGTTAAAATGTAACTAGTCGGTTAAAATTTGGAATATTTTATTACATTTTTTTGTTTGGGAATTAATCTTATTTTCTGGCGCTTTCCTGGTGTTTAGAAATCGACGAAGATGCACTTTTGTAAAAAAAAATATATTATTCAAACAATCTTCTATTTTCGCTCAACACTTACATATTAGAAACAATTATTCTTTTCTTGATGTCATGTTTCTCATGTCATATTTTTCATGTCATTTTCTTACGTCAATCAATGGAAAATTTTATGGTCGTTGGAGCTTATGTTAATACTTACTGATTTTGTTCAGATTTGGAGACCATTTTTTTGGGAATTTGGACAAAACTAGGGTATGAAAACAAAAATGTTATTATATGTTAAATATTTTTTGCCATATAAATGAATGCCACCCTAATGTATATGGATAATTCGCGTACATGATCATTTTATTGAGAAAAGCTAAATATGTATTTTATATATATATATATATATCTATAGTGTCTTAACAGGGGCTCTTAAGCCGGTCGAAGTATGAAACTGAATGGTTCTAAAGCAGGTTAAGATGGGTCAAATGAATCGATGCCAAACATTCATTGTCAAATTTATTGGCCAACTTGGACCATAATCGCAAATTCGGCAATTTTGTCTGGATAATATGACAATAAAATTGGTTAGGAGGGTGTAAAGCTCATAAAGAGACAGGAACGCTCGTTTTCGCCTTAGAGGGTTAACGGTGATTAACGATGGCAAATATTATTTTAGGAATAAAGGGTTAACATACAGGCAACAATCATGTCCTGAAAACAACAGCACTTGTCATTGGCTTTTATTAACGCTCGAATGTTAATGCCTCGTGAGCAGCAGTTTCGAATGTTTTATTTTTGTATTTTATCAAGTAGTTTATTTACTGATGCACAACTTTTTATAAGCAGAAAATTTATATACGGGTATTTTGATATTTAGAATTAATAAATAATCCTTAGAGCATGAATCATCAAATTAATCAAAGAATTATATAAAGATTATTTCCATCACTTGTATAATTTGGTTAATTTACTCCAGACTTATACATTTAAGATTATTGAAAGAAACAATTTAAATTTATGATCCTAATTTTAATACAAGCGAACTTAGCAGTGAGGTACAGAATTCTTCGAGAAAAGAAATCCGCTATAATCATTAGAAATAAATTATTTTTCTCTAGAGTATAGTTCAGTTTATCATCTAACATTAACTAACATTAATGAATGTTAATTTCCGTGAAGAGTTTTTATAAAAATGAAAGTAGAATTAGAATTAGAGCAAAGAATGTCATTCATTTTATCAGAAGTATTATGTCTTATATAAAAGAAAAAGACTTATGCTAAAAAATTTTAAGTAAGAATGGTATTTTTACAATTAATGCAAATTATAAATAATTATAAATTAGTGCACACGATGATTAACGTTTCTTATTGTGAATGATAGAATTTTGATCCTTAATTGAATAATAACTATAAATCAATTATTTAAAGTAAAATTAAATGATAGTAACTATTGAATTGCGGAATACTAAACAGAGAAGAGTCAAATCAACCACATTTTACAGAATAAACAAAAAAATTTCTAGAGAAAATATTCTAGACAGAAAATCATCTACAATATATATTTTCGTTTACTTTATATAAGGCCTACAAATTAGTTTAGTGCCTTTACTTACCCTAACGTTGTTTTAAAGGGCGAAACTTAAGTCGTAAACTATAATATGATTGGTGGCGGCCCTGCAGGCTTAACCTCAAAAACCATCAGTGAAGACAACGGTGTCCGACAAGGAACATTTGAGAAATTTCTTTCTTTTTGCATTTTAATTGAAAAGTATTTGCAAAGACTTAAAAATAGAGATTTATGAATTAAAATGCTAAAACAAGGCGGTATCTCGAACTCTCCTTGTCGGACGCGATTGTGATCAGAAACTACTTTTTAAGTTAAGCTCGCAGGGCCGCCACATATTAGATTGTGCTTTAAAGTTTAAGATTTGCCTTTTAAAACTAGTTTAGGGTTTTAAAATATTCAAGTTTGAACAAAAGTTACAATAAATCAAAAGAAAGCCACTAAATTAATTTGTACATCTAAGAAACAAATAAAACTATTTAACAGAACAAAATTTCCAATAGTAGTACAAAGTTTTTTAATGTTAATAATAATATACTTTGATCCTGTCTTATTACTTCTTTCCTTCACTCCCTCTTTATATCACTTCCATCTCGTAGTTACTCCCCTCGCCCCATATTCATAATTTATACTACCATGTACTATCCAATAATTCCCTTCCGATCCCTACTTACCCCTTTCAGTGATCCCCCTCCCCCAAATTTTCCAACACTTCTCCATTAAACATATTTCCCCCTTTCCAAAGACTACTCATTTTTCCGATTCCTACTCTCATTCACCTCCGTTGCCATTTCCCTTGCTTCCTCTACACCCGTTTCCCACTATCACTTCCCTCTGAAACCCTCTTTTTTCACACCTTTCCTTTTATCATTTTCTGTCTAATCTGAGTCGATCCTATACTACCCGATTATATTGTATCACCCCTCCCCTTACACCCACTTCACTATACTCCCATTCGCCACCTAACCATCCCTACCCTCATTTTCCATATTAATTTATACATTTCCCATCTATACTGTAATCTCCCTCCCGGCGACTCCCCCTCTAACCCCTTGTGCCAACTACATACT
>NC_046660.1:69234880-69282919 GCF_010883055.1 Belonocnema kinseyi
CCCCTACCCTGATTCCCCCTCACGTATCAACCATTTCCCCATGATTTGATTCGCCCCTTCCGACAGCTTTACTTATTTCCCATCCTTACTTTATTCCAATTTCGCACCAACTAACCTCCCTCGGCGTCCCCCATTCTTGCCCCTCATCTTCTGCACCCTATCATCCTATAAAAATTCTTCTTTCCCTTCCCTTTCTATCGCACTTCCCCTGTCCTCACTACCACTACTTGCTCACATACAATTTATCTACCCTCACTTCCTCTCCTAAAAAAATACAACAGACGACCGGACACCCGACTGAAACTCTTAAGGGTTTCTGCCTAGTAATACAAAACCCAAATAATAATAATTCGATTCCCAGTGGAGTGAAGTAAGTAGATCTTTTTTCAGAAAAAAATTAATTTTATAATACATTGATTTATTTAATTCTTTGAAATTTGAAAATATTTGAATGTACTTAAATGCCAATTTTTGGGTAAGTACTTCAAAAACCTTAATTTTCCATTTAAATACGTGTAAAACAGCGAGAAAATGTGATTTTTAAAAAGAAGCCAAATTAGTCAAAAAATTGACTTAATCCTAGCTTAATTTTAATTCTTTATCCTGATGGCTATTCCCCTTAAAGAGTCAAGCACCAGTAAATAACAAAAAATTAAAGAGAAATACTTGAATAAAAAAATGGGATAGAAACTGCTGCTACTTCCGCTAAAGATGATAACGAGTCAGTCAAAACATCTCAATAGCTTAGATAAGAGGTCGTCAACATAAAGAGAAATGTCGTCAAGTCCGACAATGGTAGGTGCAAGTTTCTTGCGATCGTGTTTCTGACTGATCATAAACTCACCTTGACCCGCTGCAGATCAATGGGGTTCATGATGGTCCCCTGAAAGAACTCGACGGTGGTGAAGTGCCGTTTGAATAGTCCCTCCAGTTCGAGGTCTGGTGGCTTCCTATTTCATCCAATCCGACAAAACGATATAAATTTTGCTTTAAAATAACAACATTCACCTCTAGGTTCAGCTCAGTCGCCTTTGCGAGTGTAAATCATAAAGCAAATAGCTGTCGTAATGACAAATTTAAATACAGCTTAAGTAAACGATCCTTGAGCTTTATGCACTCGACCATAGATTCCAAGTAACGAATTTATCATTCCAATTAGTGTCTTTCTTTAAGTGCACTTTATAACATAGGTTTGACATACAGACAAATTCGAATCCTTTCAACCGAATGCATAAAATTACATGTTCAAATATATGTATAAGGACCTTTCTCTAACTTTTTTTTAATTTAGACCGACGCACAGTGTACGAAGAAGCAAATTTTTTAGACAGACATCGCTTGACAGTTCAGTACAATCCAAAACTGCAGACGAATATTATCGGACCACTAACAGAGTGAACTGATAAAAATTAGCTTTAAAATTAAAAGGTAATAGCACCGCCAAAACATATATAAAATTATTTTTTTAATTATACTAAAGCTTATTTAATGCTACGTAAAATGAGCCTTAGATGAAATAATTTTAACTTTTGGGTATTGAATTATCGCATAAGAAGAAAAAAGATAAAATTCCAATTTTTTAGGAATTTTTCACTTCCAATTTCGGCAGAAGTACAAAAAATTATTATTTCATGAACCCTCGCAGATTATTTAACGTTTAGTGGCTCAAATGAAAAGCAAAATCCAAAAGATATTAATCGTCTTTTTAACAGTTTTGTAAAAATAGTTGAATCTATATTTTGTACAAAGCTATCATCTTTGAAGGCCAACGATAATTTTTAATAGGACACCCAGCTAGCGGTCTGATATTATCCGTCGACAGTGTATTTTTTAAATGATCATAGGCCTTCCAGGTACAACGACAAACTAATAATAACTGATTCCAGACAAAGCGAACTTTTAATAATTAATACTAAATACGATTATTTTATTTTACATTATTTCTGAAGTGAGTCACTGTTTTTAAGTTTTTCAAATTTAATAAAACAGTTCTTAAACCTGTATAATAATTATGCAAAAATAATGTAAATTGTACTAGAATAAAATTTGTTTGCTATAATGTTACAAACAAATTAAATTAATATTATCTGCTCTTTTACAATCTTAAGCCCATTCATGTAGGAATTGCCAAACACTGTATTTGTTTGCAAACATTGTTTCAATGATTGCAAAACTTCTGCTACTTTTAACTTATCGCAAATCTACAATAATTTTTCTCTTATTTGATGCAAAAATCACGAATTTCGACGGCTAATCACTGCAAACCACTGATAAATTATTTTATTCATTAATTTACTATAAAATTATATAAATAAATTTCTCATTAAGAAAAATGATAAATTATTGCTTTTTAGTCATTATACTGATTTAAGGGATGTTTTATTAAATTTGAAAAGAACACACTAGAAAAGATGAGTAAGAAAATAAAACTGATTTTTATTATATAAAAACATAAAAATGATGTTTCAGCTGGAATGGCTGATAACATTTATTAATTGTACCTAAGGCCTAATGATTATTTTCCAAAAATGCATCAAAATCTGTTAAAAATTGAACTGTAAAGCAATTTCTGCCCAATCAAATTATTTTTCGCACAATATGTAACACACAATGGAAACAAAAAAGTTTCTTTTAACAAATCGATTTTTGTTGCTTCTATTTACAGTGGGAAGCAATAATTTAAAAAAAATTGTATTATGGTATAAAAAAATTAATGAAAAAAAAGTTCTTTTTTCAAGATCAAAACTGGTTAGCTCATTGAAATCCAGAGTTTTGGAATAAAATTTTTTTTATTAACAAATCCACAGGTAGGATATTTTTCAAGGATTAGTTGCAATTTATTACGAAATCAACTAACATAAAAATTATTTCCGATGACTTTTTGCTATGATAATTTAATCATTTATCAGAATTCATTATTATTTAAGCAATTTTTCTAAAAAAAACTCCGACTTTGGATTTTTTTAACAAATAAGCTTCATTTTCCCACAGAATCAACTAGAAATGTTTTTACGATGATTTTCAGATGTAATAGATGCCAAATGAACAAAATTTGGTAATTAGTTCAACAATATTCTTAAACGCATTCAAAATTTGACATTTTTAACGAATACGCTCGACTTTTGTTGATGAAATCGCCTAAAAAGGTCTTACGTGTGACTCTTTGATATGAGCCTTTCTAAACTCACGAAAATAATTAATTATTTTTACAATTTTTATGAATATAAAAAGTATTACAGCATGCAAAGTATGATCTCAAAAAGTCATCAGAACGATCTTCTTAGTTTCTATTGTGAAAAATGCAGCCAATCCCTTGAAAAATATCTAAGCTGTGAATTCATTTATCGAAATTGTTTAAATAATTTTAATATAGCATCTAATTTCAATTAATTGTGAAGCAACATTAATTTCTGTAACATTTTTATGCCAAAAATGTTGATTGCGATTCGCTAAACAGTGCAAATTTAAAAAAACAGCTTTTTAATTCATTTGTTTATAGCGTACTAAACATTTTTTTTATTATTTTCATTTACTGGAAATTATTTCTAGATACTTTTAGCTCAGATATAAGATATTTTTTCATTAGTATGAAAATCTTAAATAATGTTCTGAAAATTAAATAACAACAAAATGTCAACTTTATCGTTAAACACGAAATTTGATACATTTTTGTATCAAAAATCCAGGTCCGCAATTATTTTTTAAATTTAAGAAAGTGCAAATAAAAAAAGGCGTTTGAATGCAATAAATAGTGTCGGTTAAAAATTAATTATCCATAGAAACTATTTTGCCATACTGTACACTATGTCCAAATGACAAGGTTTCATCTCGGTATATTCACACTGAAAGGTTCTATCTCGCCCGTGTAAATGATAATTTTTCTCCTTTAAAAATTTGGAAGCTTTTTGATGTCTAAATTGTACCTCTCTCCGAGATGGAATCTTTCTATTTGCACTCTCTGAGATGGAACCTTTCAATTTGAAAGTTTCGAGATAGAACTTTCTCATTTGGACACGTTAAGACTCACTTTCTTCTTTTATGAATCTACTATTCCTGTAAATTGAAAGCCGCAGAGAATGATCGATACATTGATAATAATAATTCTAAATCAATCTACTGCACGGTGATCCGGCTCCATAGCTCAATACAGCATACCATGCAGTCGCAGGCGTTTGCTTCTACGTGTAGCCGCCTCTCGTCGCTTCGCTTTATATTCATGGGGTAAAGCATAAAGTGGTACTTGACGTCAGTTTGAGAATAAACTCCGGGAATCGCTTTAATTGAAGAACTAAATTCTAAGAAAACTACTTGCACTAGCAGATTGTGAAAGCTCAGTGAATTACTGAAAGACTGACTAGAATGAAAAGTGTCGAGACTTGTCAACGACTCGGCGATGAGAGACAGCCTCACCTCGCGTGAAGTAGTAAATCTAGAAAATTCAATGAGTATAAACAATCCCAGAAAAAAACCTTAACTGATCGAGTATGCTTTTGTGTAAATGTTGAGTCAGTTTATATAAATGTATAGAATTTATAAATATTGTAGGGTTGTTATATAAATGTGATATACACCACTGACGTATAGGGCCACTAACTGGATGATATTTTTAAATTAGCTTTGACTTTGGAAGGTAATAGCACCTTCCAGAATATAGATAAAAAATTTTTGTTTAATATTTGCAAAGCTTACTAAATTCAGAGAAACAAGAAGGAAATTCCGAATTTTCAAGTATTTTGTACTTCAACTTCAACATTTGGCTGAAACTAATACAATATCCACAAAGCTGAACCATTTTACAAAAGGCCCATTTATGGCAAAATTTTATAATCTTATCAACCGTTTTTTAAAATATTTTTATCTATATTCTAGACTGTGTGATATCATTTTTCAAAGCTAAGGCTAATTTTTACTAGGTCACCCCATTAGTGGTCCGATACTATGCGTCGGTGATGTATGTACAGAGGGTCGTTCCAAGGAATTTTTTAAAATTCGAATGCACGAATATTTCAAGAATGTAGCGGAATTTTTCATCGAGAATTTAAGAAATATTTTTGGAACAACCCCTGGTATTTATGTCAGAGTGATTCCGATGTATAGCAGCGAAAAATCCATTTTTGAATTTTTTTATTTCGCCTCCAAAAACTGGTAGTGGAGAAGAAGAAAGGATCCTGTAAAAAGTGCAAAATCGGCTTATAAAAACACTTGCCTATTAGCCTTTAAATTTTCAGAGCTAAACAACAAAAATCGTGGTTTGGCATCCGAAAAAAGTGAGGAAATTTGTTTTAAATTGGCTAATATCAATTACTTATTTTTATAATTAAAAAATTAAAAAATGGGAAAAACGACACATTTGTCCATGATAAAATAACTGCATTTTTTAGATTTAAGTCCACCTTTAACAAATTTATGACAATTATTTTCCAATCAGAAATTTCTATTAAATTTTAAAATTCAATAAGCGAAAACATTATCAGTTAAATTTTTCTATTTTTGTAATATTTTCGAATTGTCTCCTATTTACTTCTAAAAAACTATATATTTTATCCACAAGAATTTTATAGCAGATTCGGTCACATCATTTTGCAACTTATTACTAAAAATGGATTATTTAAATAAGGGTAAATTCTCGAAATAATAAGAAATGATTTAAATGTAAATCAAAATTTAGAAAAAATGAAATAGTGATGATTTAGGAAAAAACCTTTTCAAAAAACGGTAATAAACTTCAATACATGGCCAAACTGTCATCTAACTTAGAATAGGGTGGATTTCGAGGTTCAATAAAAAGGCCTTATGAAAGAAAAAAGAAAACAATTATAGTCGATTCGTATTTAAAAAAAGGATTTTTAATGAAGGACTAAACTTTTTATTTGACCATAGTCATATTTTATTTTAACATTTTCCAGAGTGACACTTTTTCCAATTTAAATTAAATGGGAAATTTTAGAGAGTGCAAAGGATAATTATTTTTTAGTCCATTAACAAATTTAGAAATCGATATGAAAAAATTTAAAAATCGACTATTTCAACCACCCTATATGTATTATTTTTCGTGTGCTACCAGTGATCAGTATATGTATCTCTATTTACACAACCTAATTTTAATAAATGCAATGAATGTACACAGATCAGTAAAATTGTAATAAAAAAGACGAGATCGATTATTACAATTGCAAGTACAGATTTACGAGCAGAAATCAATTAGTCAACTTGGTGGCGTAAATCCAGAAGAAAATCGGTAAGAACCTACAAAATCTGTAGTAGAAATGTTGAGATCCGCGCACGTAGGGAAGAAGGGGATTTGGGAATGGAGAAAAAGGAGTCATGTGATTTGGTGGGATTTTGTGGTTCTAGGGTTGAGGGTACCTTGACGCGCTCCAGATCCACGGCATTCATCATGGTTCCCTGAAAAAACTCCACGGTCGTGTAATGCCTCTTGAGAAGACCCTCCAATTCGAGATCAGGTTCTTTCCTGCAAGCACAGGCCACTCCTTATGATGGGGTGATCAGACGTCCCGAGGGACCGATCACGTTCAACTGACTCTTTGGGGAAATCCTGCTAAAACTTTTTATCTGAAGGTGACCATTCTACAGAGTCTTATAGTACCAGGAAACGAGATTTTAGTAAAAGGTGAAAGTGAATGTGTGTATAAAGAATCCTCGACTGAAGTGACTGTAGGGTGAGATAATTACGTCTCGCAAATAAACCTCGAACATCAAAGAATTTATACAGAAAAAAATGAAATTCATAATGATATGTTAAAGTTTTGACAATTGAAATTGAGTAATTGACAATTTAACAAACTGAAAATTGTATGAAACGATAACCCTACAAAATCGAAATGTCATGGATCACAGCAGTTCAGCAGTTAAATTTTAAGTTAAAAGGAGATCTTTTCAAAACAATAGTGATCAATGGAGAATTTTGTTTATTATTTTTAAAATATTTATAACATTTGGGTTTCTATTTATTTCTGGGTTAAACTTTTTTCTTAACTAGCTTTTAAAAATCTGTTAAATACTTCATGATTTTCTATTGATAAAGATACATTTTTTTTTAATTGAAGCATATCATAATTCAAATGCTTTGTAGAAAATTCGTCATCATAGTTTGAAAATTCAACTATTTCGATAACATTTTTTTTCTTGACTGAAACAGCTTTTTGGTTGAAATTTCCATTTTTTTGTTTGTTAAAAATCCAACTACTTGATCACAATTTGAACTATGTTTTTAGAAATTCAATTTTTTGGTTGAAACTACATTGTTAAAAGTTCAACTACTTGAGTTTATAGAAAATTTTTTTTTTTGGTTTGAAAATTAAACTAATTTGTTGCCATATTTTATTATTTTTCAGTAAGAAGTGGTTCTGGATTAAAGATTCATCTCTTTGATTGAAAATTCAACTATTTTGTTGAACATTATTTTTTATTGAAAATCAATGTTTTGTGAACAAATTCATCTTTTTTACTCGATAATTCAACAACTTATTAGAAAATTGAATTATTCAATTGAAAATCAATTTTTATGTTTGAAAATCCATTGAAAGTTAACTACGATGTGGAAATTCATCATTTGAGTTGAAAATTCTACTATTTGGTTGAAAATGATTCGATTTTCTTTGAAAATGCATTATTTTTCTTTGGAATATTAGGAATTTGAAACCTTTTGATCTGAATTCAATATTAGAACCAACATTAATATAATGTGAACCAATTATAAAGGCGTTTTTGATTGCCAAGTATCGAATTGATTGACATTTCGGGTTTTATTTTCTCGACTGAATCGTTAGGGATTACATCGCGATCGAAGATGACTTTTAAATCTACAAAATTAGTAAATAAATTGTTTATGAAGTACTAGATATTGGTGTATCACCAAAAAAAATCTTTTTTAAAGCATGTATTATATATATATTAAAGTAATGTATTGAATTTTTGTTTGTGATTCTTAAGCAATGAATCGAATCCTTATAAAAAAGGAGAGAAAGGAGACATCTCTCAATTTTAGGTGTTTTAGAAGGTGTTTAGAAAAAAAGGATAGAGACAGTGGTCCCTGAAATATGATATTTTACAAAAGATTTTAAAAAAGTAAAAAAGGAACCTCACTATATTTTGCAAAGAAAGGTTTTAGTTTGACTTCCGGCAAGTTTATAACCACCAGTTCTTGATTGATTTTATGCACAGTGATAAGATTTTTCTATGAAAAATGCACTTTTGTCCCTCAGCTTGTTTGATCACCCTCATATTATGTGTTGTTTGTAGCAATGCAGCATCGATCACTCGAGACCTCGTAGAAAATGTATACTTACCACGCTATCTCTAAATATAGATTAGAAAATGCAAAGAGGGTATTTTTAAGTAAACGATCCATCACCGGTCAAGGTTAAGCTGCCGGATTTAAAAACATTTTGCACCAGTACAAACTCTCTTCTGCGAAGATAGCAAGAATTTGAATCATTTTGACATTTAGTACTTACTGTTTTGCATAATTTACAATCTCGTAACTCTAATTTTATAATCTAGAAACTCTCTTGACGCTAAAACTAGCATAATATTTTTTATGTACTCTCCATTTTTCAGTGATATTCCCTAGTACTCTTATAATTAAGAGCTTGTATTCTAGTGGTAGAAAGATCACATTATTTAGAATGTTTAGTTGACGAAATAATTGTTTAATAAACTCTTCTATTGAGAGATGATCATGGAAGTTAGCATACCTATGTAAGAAGACAACTTCTACGTCGACGTCCTCGCGATCCTCGTGTAAGAAATCCTTGAGGAAGTGCGAGACAGACTCGTAGGTGATGTGGCCGCACACAACAATGTGTCTGCCAACACAAAAGAAATGTTAGCTGGAACCTTAACAATATTAGCAAAAGCAATCGTGATTTTTCGGTAAAAGCAAGCATCTAAAAAGGTGTATTCGACATGAGGTTTGCATAATTGTCTCTATTCTTACTGATGATGATAGAAGTAAAAAAACAGATTAACATAAATTATGTGACACCTCACACTTCAGCTTGGATGTGGATTTAAAATGAAGATGATGTAAGCAATAAGAATGATTTAAATAAGACATACAGACCTCATGTGTTTATTTTATGAAAAAAGTCATACGTGTATTGTAATCTACTTTGAAATATCAACAAACTAGCGACTCTAAAATTCACTCCCGATGTCCGTTTTAACAGAGAATGAAATGTGATTATTAGTTTTAAAAAAAGTTTGGATTGTGATAGAGGGAGCGAGAGAAAGCATGGGGAAAGGAACATACACACATTGTCAGAACATCGAATCGATACCAGTTTAGTCTGCTGCCTTGGTGAAAATTCGTCCGAGTTCACGTTTCTCTCGAAGATTGCGCTATCCGAACCTTTTGTCCGACAGAAAAATAAAACCAGTGAATTGCTCCTCATCAGTGGATAGGATCGAGCGACGCGATCTTCGAGGTTCAAGTCGTTAAACCTTTTAGTCCAATCGGGCAAACAGAGAATTTTCTCTTCAAAAATTCGACTCATTTCTTAACAGATTTACATACCTATATTTCAAATACACACACAAATAAATTTCTAAAATTAAAACCTCTTAAGAATTGAAGCCAATTTTTATGAAAATTAAATCTTCGATTTGTCCGACTTAATCGGGCATTGATCGACACGATACCAAGCAAACAAAATTTTCAATGCATACAATGATACAAGGAAATATTAATCAATCAATGAGCCTATTTGGTAGCAGTCTCTACTATAGAATGAATAGGCTCAGTGACGAGACTTACCAGGACTTGATAGGATATGGAGTGAGTCGTTTTAGCCAACTAATGTAATTGAACAATTAGACACCTAAGTATTTACAAATTATTATAACTATAGAGATAAAAGAATTATCTGTAGAATTGTCACAACTTATTGAAGTTCAGGCTTGTTCCTTGGTAGATTTCGATGGAGAAAAAGATCAAGCACAAGTGTGTACCTACACTATTTGTCTAAATACTACATACTTCGTTGTTACTAAATTGCTTTAGGTCAAACGAAGAAGAACAAGAGTGTTAGTGCCGATAGAAGAAGAAACTGTGATCATATTGTGTCATTCCATGCTGTCTGGGCTACGTTTCTGCGACTGTGTACTCTAAAATAAAAATATAATTTGAATTTAATAGGCACGAGTGAATGGGTGCTTCGGTCGCTCTCTGGAACAAAAAGAGAAGGAAGGACGCAAAAAGCAATCCATCGGAAACGCGCGCACGATTTAGAATTACGAACTAAATTCGCGCCGTTGAACTCTTTGGAATTGCCGATACGACCTGCAAACAACTACTTTCTGCATAGTACACGGGACCCTCGATCATGAATTTTGTTTACATTTTATCTCGCACAACTGATGAAATATTATTTCTGTCGCTTGAGATAAATACGTTGAAATAATTACAGAGGAAGCATAGTTAGATAATAAGATAGTCAGAAAAGTATTTAGTGTTAGGAGTGAGTATAAAGTAAGTGAGAAAGTATTTAATTTGCGAAAAATTGTAGTTATTGTCAGAAGCACTGCCCAAAAGTCTGTCTGAAATTGTAGAAGATATGTTGGCTCTGAGAAAGGTTAGAGAAAATAATTTTTGTTGTCCATAGTTCGTATCTTAATAGATGGAAGTTACCTAAACAGATAGGAGTTACGTTAATACATTTAATTTTGTTAGAGAGATGTAAAATACTTTAACAGAGATTAACTGTGTTAGAGCAGTAAGGTTCTGTCGCGAGTAAGTATTGTTGATCGACTCGGAGTGCACCCATGTTCGCATCGGTTACAAAGCGACGTCCAACTTGATAAGAAGTTGCTCACAATGTAAGATCCCCTCTCTCACTCGAGTCACTTTGAACCCTTGATAAAGAAGGGTGTTGAAAAGCCGTTCCAGCAACCAATTTCCAATTCCTTCTTACCTTCAAAAAATATAGAAAGGGGTAATTTTTCCGTTCTTCAACCCTTCTTTGATTTCAAACATATCTGGGGCGAGAGAACGGAAAAATTTCTATTTGAATATTTTTTTTATAAAATGGGAATTCCAAATTTGCTCCTGCACCGCCCTTACAACATCCTCTAGGTGGTTCTCCCGCTAGAAAACAGAATATTGAAGGACATTACTTTCGAAAACAAATGTTTCAGACATTTTACTGCGTTTTTAAAGAAAAATATCATTGATTTTCGAACACTAAATTATCAGAAAAATTACTGTTTCCTAGTGCGACAACCACCCTAAGGATGTTGGAAAGTCGTTGCAGCAATCAATTTTTTGTATTACTTTTTCATGCAAACAATATTGAAAATAGAATTTTCTCAGCCCATCAGCTCGTTAGAGGAAGAATTCGAGCTCAAGAGCTGAGAAATTTGTATTTTTGATACGTTCCGCATAAAAAAGAATTATCAGACTGGCTACTGCGACGAATTTCCAACACCCTTAACCAGACCTGCACTATGCATACTGATATGCATTTTCGGTACCTACATTCGAGGTTTTTTTAAGGACATGACACGAAAACGATCATTAATACTGACTAAAAACATCAAGGTCATTACACTGATGTGGTTACAACAGTAGGTCAAGTGCATTCATTTTGGAATCGCAGGGTGCATGCTGGGTGTTGATGTCGCACATTCGGAGATAAACACTGCCCGCGAACCTTCCTCGTTTATTTAATATTGTATTTAATATTTCTTTAATATTGAAAATACACCTTTCCTGATATTCGCATTATTTCTTGATTTTTTTGAACAACTTCAAAGAAGTATAATAAATGACTAAGTGGAATGATAAGATGATAAAAGACTAGTTTTAAAATAGATTTTAAGATCATTCGTTAGATGCAAAGTGTAGTTATAGAAAATGTCGGAAATTGTTAGACGAAGAATGAAAGTCATGACTGTCATGAAAGGAAATTTTTGAAATTGGGAAGTTAGTCAATGGTTCTTTATAAAAACGAAAAGATTAGTAGAGAAGAAAGGTTCGATGCTGAAGCGGTATTTGTCTCAAATGCGGTTAGTGTAACAAACAAGCTAACACCAGTTGCTGGGTGTGGTAGATCTGCGGTAGACTTCTGAGAGATCGTTAGTGGAAGAGAGTTTATGATGAGCGTGGGGTACGGGCCAATGTCTGTCATTTACTAATGTCAAACTATACTAGTAAATTCAGATTCATTAGTCAGTCACACTGCTACAACATCAACTCTTCGCTAACTATGCAACAAGTGGAAATATGTGAAGGATACTGAACAAGAAGGATAGGAGGATAAAGAGAAGAAATATATAAAAAGAAAGACTACAAATGGAAGAAACCAGAATAGAAAATAGAATAAGATTAAAAGAAAGACGAATAGAAAAATTGTAAAATATTAAGACAGAGACAAAAGAGGAAAGAAAATCAAATGTGCAGAAAAATAGGGTCTCGCTCTCTGATAAGTGGAAGGAAGGGTCCGGATGACTTGGGGTTGCTATTTTGGTTTTTGTGTCTCACCTGCGACCTCGCTCGTTCTTCAAAGTGCCGCCATACTTGTTTCGCGTCCCGATCAGGTCAATTATCTCAGGGATACAACTGGCGAATATGGCCTACACCACGAGATAGAACAGAACACAACACTCGCATCATTATACTTAACAGTACTTGATTTATTTTGTTTCTTTTTGTTTTTAGTCGAATGTGAGTCATGTCTCGTCAGTTGGTCAGTGGGTTTTAAGGGGAGGGAATCGCCGTCTCCATTTAATACTCCTCTACATCTTTTTTGCTCTCTATACCGCATTGCCTCACCTTTTTGCAAGGTACTGCTTAGAGTCCTGTTTGTAAGCATATAGCATGCCGCGGAAACGACGTGGTGCAGTAGAGCAAATAAGATCATTGTCGAGATGTATTGAATGGAGGCTTCGAAATACATTATTTGCATTATGAACGAAATCTGAGAAAAAGTTTAGGCTACAGGACAGTGGCTACGCATAGTGACACGATAAGTAGTGCTGTACCGCTATGTGCGCCACGGCCCAAAACATTTTAATGTGTGCGTGAGTGTGTACGAACACATTATAGTTCATAAAAGGGCAGGGAAGTTAGGCTACCTACACCTAGATCCTACACACCTACACCTAAGCCTAACGATACTACACGTGCCGACACGCCTATCTGTTCTTTAGTGAATTTCCGTTAAGTATCTTTATCTTTATGCATCGACAGTTCAATCGTTAATAATTAATATTTAATAAAAATAATAAACGAAAAGGGTTAAAAGTTAGTGTGTAGGTGGCAAACATTCTTAGGATTCGTCTGCACCCTCTCAAGCTGTCTTTTGTTCGCGGTGCTCACGCCCTGCTGTCGGTCGTTGAATTCGCGTTAAGAATATTGCCAAAATAATTTTTTAATGATAATGAAATTCATGTAATAATTGGAAGAAAGACAACGCCTATTTCGTTTGAAAATCCAGAGATTTTTCATGCAGAATTTTCATTAATTTCGACATACGCTTGCCCGAGTTGTTACATTCAAAAATTCTGGTAAAGTGTTGGTTAAGGTTGATCAAGAGATTATGACTTATTGTCGACAAAATACGCTGCAGTTATTCAAAGTCGAAAATTTTGTTCTGCGAGAAGAAAGCACAGAAGTTAATAAAAATGCTGAAGATTCAACGTCAGAACGGCATCGTCGTGAGCAGATAAGATCTCACAACAGGAATTTGCTGAATTGTTATTGTTCTTTACTGCCTAGTTTTGCCAATTTTTGGCAAATAATGTATTTGTACTCGCTAGGTGAAGAATGTGTGACGTTAAAAAACAGATCCGAATTTTAATGTTTAAATCGATGTTTATATTTTTACCCTCGCACATTTGAATTAATAATTTATTCTATACGCCGTACTTAATTATATAGATATTTACAGTTAATTTGGAGTAAGGAAAGACAAGATTGTTAATAGGTAAATCTAGGGCTAGACTACCATGTGCTTCGATAAAAGTATGGAACTATATCTCTAGTTTATCAAAGGAGAAGTATGGGAAGAAAGGATTATACAAAGATTTTTCAAAGCAAGATAACTAAAATATAATTTTTGAAATCGGGGAAACAATATGCATTTGTCATGTTTGATATTTCCCCTTACTTCTTTCTAATTCACAGCTGGCTCATCGCTCAATTCTAGAAATTGATTTTCTGTAAATAAAGTTGGTTTCTGATGAAGAGTTAGGCAACTTGCATGGTTATGCAAGGAATTATATTGTATTTTAAATAGAAAAGTTGTGCACTTCGTACTTCAGTGAAAAATGTCAACTACAGTGAAGTGCGTTCGGGATTTATTGCAGGTACACACAGAAATAATTCTTAGAGCACTAATTACTAATTAGGTGCCATGTAATCAGGTTGCAGAAAGAAAAATTTCATTTTCTTTTAACTCTTGTGTCCCATATTCATGAGCATTATTCGTTTACTAAAATGGAAAATAAATGTCATTATCACTTATTGTTACTAATAAACTTACATGAATTGATTACATTATATTTCTCATTTTCGTTGTGAATATAAAGAAACACTTGAAGTGGAGAAAATTATATAGATTTTGTTATATTTGCATACCTGAGTCGCGGATTATAAATGGGAATGTTTATTTAAATTTATTATTAGCTCTTTTTTATTTAAACTAAATAATTTTTTAATTGCACTTTATCCTATTGGGTGAAATTAAGTATTTTCTTCCACCTCGAAGTCGGTGGATAGCGTAAGAATAGAGAAAAAAAATTTCGGTGCACTATGTGCGTTCCATTATAAGTACCTTCGAGAGCACAAAGAAGAGTTCCATGATTTTCTTTCTTTTCAAAAAAATCTAAAGAAAGAATGTAAAAAACTGATATTTCTTTAAACATTGAAAGGGAATATAAAAAATAAAATATCACGCGATTCTAATGCAACGTACCGCCCAAAGAGGACGGAAATGTTAAAACACTTCGAGTCGTTAATGGCCTAGCAGAATGTTGTTACTTGATGCCAACCCTACTTAAAAAAATCTAAAAAGCACTAAATTATATAAATATCGGTGATCTCGGTAATTTATAAAACTATGACATGAAAATTTTAAAAAAATACCTAAAAAATAAACAAAGGAAAATATGCCGAGTCCACCGATCACTATTTGCATTAATACTTGATTCAGCATGCGGCATACTTGTACTCAGGTTAGTAAAAAGAACAAATTACAAATTAAAGAAGATCTTTAAAATGAAAATAAAACACGGAATTCGAAATAACACATCTCCCATGATTGAAGAGAAAAATCTGATTTGGTACGAAAGAAATAAATAAAGAAAAGAACTTTTAATAAAGTGAACCAATGTTGAGAACCAAACGACAAGAAACGAGAAAGAGATTAGTAGAAAGCTACTATCAAGATTTTCTACACGAAGAATTATACCGATTTTCTACTAAAGCACTACGTCCTCCCGACGGATTCAAGAGATAGGGGAACGGAAATGAACTATTCCTTGCGGAAGGCGATAGATACTTATTGAAAGTAACAATGTAAACGGATGCAGCCTATTTTGTTCTCAACTACTGTGTGTATTATATTATATATCGTATGAGACTTGTGTATTTTTCTTTTTTTTACAAAATTCCAAGCATGTACCAGCACGTATTACCAAGACCTTCTAACTGGTGAGAGTGTTAAGAAAGCGGTGATTCAGCAGATGAGTTTCATAAGAAAATGGTTTGAGGGGTTAGTTCAGTGTATTGGATGAAATATCCAGGATGCGATCTCTCTAACAAACACAGATCTCTGCAATTAGGATATTTTACGCTAGTTAGACGGTTAGTTATCGCAAATAGCAGTCGTCAGTCCTTCTTGGTCGCTTCCACAAACTTTGATTACTTATTTAACTGAAATTAGATTCAATCTTGCTATAAACATCATTATGAACTTTCTGCAACTATCGATTGTGCGGTATCTAGGTTTTCAATATATTTTTACTTAAAAAACTATTTATTCTTTTATAAATAAAAAAGCAACGACGCGCGTACATTAAATCAAATGAGTTTTTTTTCATTGTCAGCTATTTCTATTTCTAAGTTCAAAATTGCAGGTTTTTTTAAAAAGAATGCTAAATTTGTAAAGAGTTTAATAGAAAGATATATATAATTTCGCAAAATTTAAAAAATTGCATTTTTCTTCAATATGTAATTTAATGATAGTAATAATAGTAATATAATAGTCGAATCTATAAATAATGTGAAAATAATACTGAAAGTGTTACAGGTTAAAATTGTTTTGAATGAAATGCATCAAAAATTTGTCTGGATTGAAGCAAACATTTTCTAAAGATGCTTCATTTTGAATTTCAGAACTGAGTTTTAAAATCAGACAAAACTAAAAATTAAATACATTTTTCTTAAATTTTTTTTCTGCATTTAATTCCAAACAATTTTAACGGTAATAATTGTATAAATTTTTTGGAATAAACATCCCTATCATAATTATTGTTTTATTTCAGGGGCATTTTTAAAAACTAATTACTAAATTCAACTGATGTGAGTCACGTAATCTTCTTGAATCATTTATATAGGTTCAGAAACCACAAAAGCACAATCGAGAGCATAAAAATATGTTTTTAATTTAAAATACAATTGAATATCATAAACTGGAACTAAGCGGCACATATGTGCGGAAAGAAGTGCACCCTTTATTCTGTATTTAAAATGCAATGCTGCTTCTCCTAGTCTTTCAACTAATGTTTAACAATTGTTAGTTGAAAGCCTCTATATTCTTTATCTAGCAGAAGCAGATAAAGTATTCACAAATGCAGAATCACGGGTGAGCCGCTTTGCCCTACATGTGCCGCTCAACCCCAATCTTCGGTTATGAAATATGCTCAAAGGAAAACTAATCTTTAGGGTGACCAGATTGGATGATTTTCCACAAATTGGGCGATCTGATTCAGCTCATTATTTTACCTTTCGGCTACAAGAAATTGAGGAAGACGTCCAAAACTCGTTCAAAATAGATGTATGAGGCGATTTATTTTCAAGTTTGGGCAACCTATTTTAAAGTTTAGGCAACTTGGTCAAAGCTCCATCTGGCAACCCTGCCAATTAGGTCCTTTTGAAAGTGAAGATGACTAAAAAGGAGCTCGACATTGCGATCCAAAATTATTCCTCATCTCTATGCGACTACCAGGTGATTAGTTAGGGCTAGATTAGGGGTTAAGGTTGGATCCACGTATTTGGATTTCTGGGGTACCTGCGTCCACGCTCGCGCTTGTACTGGCCACCGTACTTGCAGCGGTTCGCAGCGAGCTCCGTAATCTCTGGGATCCAGCTGGCGAACACCGCCTGCACACCCACAATCATCCGTTGCCGTCAGAACAGAAAACCTAACCTCTCTATCAAGAATAGCCAATTTTGTTCTCTAACTTAAACGCTTTTATTTCTTTACTTTTTTTTTTTTTGCTCGATCGGTCACAATGGGAACTAAAAACCTTCTGAATTTTGTTTGGATTCATATTCCTTACTATAATAGGTCATTATCAAACTTGTAATGTGCTGAAATTATCAGATGGGCTTTTAAGCCATTCTTGAGAAAAAGGATTTTAAAATAATCCATTCACGAAAAATGGACTGCAATGCTTTTTTAACCTCCTGGATAGATCAAAACATACCTCTTAATCTTCTGTGATATCTTGCATCATTTACGAGAAAAATAAAAAAATTATATCAAAATGAAAAATCCTCCTGGACATAATTATTGTTTAGATAGTTTCTGCTTATATTAGGGATACATCCTATTAAATTTAGGTGGGTTAAAACATTTTCTAGACCAGGTGAATATTTTTATTAAAAATATACTTTTTGTATTCCTCTTGTGAAAATGTGAAACATTTATGTGAAGATTTTTTCTTATCTGTCAATTTTTACGAAGAAAATGAAAAAAATCGTTGTTATGCAAGAAAACTTCCGGTCCACAAAAGTTATTTAGCCTGTATAAATTTTTTTAGAATTTCTTCCTTGTATCCATTTTCTTATTTTATAATATAATTGTTATATTATATAATTTATGTTATATAATTTCGTGAAACATTTTTATTTTGCAATTCGAAGAAATTAGTATCGCCTAATTTCCTTTAAAAAAATAAATCAAAAATAAAATTTGCTAAGATTTTTTCATTAAAAAAACTTTCCTTACAGTAAAAATGGTTAGGGTTGACAAAATAAATTTTTGCATACAAAAAAAGGATGAATACATATTTAGACTTGACTTAAATAAGTTTCATAATCAATCGTTGCAATGAAAATATTATGAATGAAAAGAGGAATTGGAAAAAAAATGCGGGCAGCAGAAATCGATCTCGGAATTTGCGTCTACAAACTCGGACCGTTAACGCCTGATCTAACCAGGAGGTGAGAGCCATCTTATTACTTGATCATATTACAAGTGTGGTGATGACCTTCTGCTGGGAAAAGTATGAGTCCGAACAAAATTGTGAAGGGTGTCGGTTAAACTTGTGAGCAAAATAATGTGCAATGAAAAACTCATATTTTTTCGTTACTGCTTCCTTAATCCTACTTTTCCAGGCATCTCGTAAGAAAAAAGGCCTCTTTACCTTTTTAACTAGGAAGCGCGTGTTTTTTGTTAAAACAATTTATTTAGTGTTTCTGGTCAAATCTCCCATTTTTCAAGAATATACTACTTCACATCCCGGAAATATTTGAAAAGAAAGTTAAAAAAATCATCTTCGCGCAAATTGACCCTTCTCATCAGATTTGAGGGAAAAATAACCACAATCAAAATTAAACTAGACAAAATTTTGAGAAAATTACAAGAACAAGAATAGAACCTCCTATGTTTGATAGCGGCCGTGTTATGATCCCTCACAGTAACCGTATTTTTTAAGTGAATGAAAGATCAGATTCTGAAGTTTGCACCTGTACTTTGGCACCGGTTAATTGAAAAAAATGTTTCGTTCTTGAACGTTCATTTGTCTAAATATCTTATTTCTTGATGTATTTTATATTTATTTTTCTAGAAATGCTATTTTTTTAATTTGCAAAAAAAAATTAAATAACAATTTTTTAAATAACACACGTCATCCTATCAATTTTGTACACCTTTGATGTATTTTCGTGCTAAAAATTATATTAATTTAGCAGATTGTACCAAATTTTATTGCTATATGTTGAAAATACCGTCAAGTGGAGTAATTTCGGACATGAGGGATAAATTAGGAAATTTATAAGTTGACAGTTCAAATTACTCAGGGCGGGTGGTTTCAAGCAGAATATAGAACCACTAAACCCTCTACCGCATCACGTATCATATATGATCCATATCGTTTTAAACCAAATAAAATATTCTTATGTTCAAACGGTTTAAAAACCCCGCCAACTAATTGTTAGTCCATGGCTTTACTGTAAAAACACTTCACCAACAAACAAACAAAAAATCAGACATTGTTCTATAGCCTTCCTAAAAACGCCTGAATTTTCCCGTTGAAAAAAAACCATGCGGTACTGGGTTAAAGGTTGAACTGGTTCCATATTCGTGGAAAATTTCTGAGTAATTCGTTCGATCAGTTTAGGAAATTTAGGGGTGTCCGAATTTATCCCACATGTCCGAAAATACCCTTTTTGACAGCACCAGAAATTTATGAACTTTTTGTCACGGTCCTGACAATTATTTTTAAATTTTAATGAAAAATAGATTAATAAACAAATCGAGATTTTTGAAGTCCTTCATTTCTTTCTTATTTTGTAGATATCAGTACGGTAAGAATAATACACAAACCACTTGCTTTATCCAGTTACATTAAAGGATCATAATTCAGCAGCTACTTAATATAGAAAATTACTTTCCTTTTTAATATTCTTACATTTTTGTCTAGTTTCATTTCTCTGTTGGACAATTTACTCTAAAATATGATGAGAAAGCTCAATCTAAGTTAACACAATTTTAAAACTTTTTTTATATTTCGGCGACGCGTAGTAGTCATTCCTAGCTTTGAAATTTGCATCAGTCCACGTAATAACCCGTTGCAGCCTAAAAAACGCACTCCACCTATTTAAAGCGGCAAAAAAATTACCAAATACCTGGACTAACTTATTTTCATGTGATTAGATTTGGTCTTTTTAGGGTTTCGTAGCTAGGCAGTGAAACCCTCATAGTTTTGGACGGTAGCGAGCCAAGGGAATATAGGGGTAGTAACAAAAAGAAGGGACGATGGAAAATGGGACGGAAGAGATAAAATGATGATAAAGGTGAGAGGAAGGGGTGAGATGAAGGTGAGATAAAAGTGAAATTAAATGATGTTGGAAAAGGTAAGGTAGTTGAAAAGGGGGTGAGGGGAGGTGATAAAATTTGAAAAAAAATATCATGGGAAAGAGGTGGTTATTAACACATATATTTGTTTCACGCAAAATTATATATCTAAATAGGCTACGAAACCCTTTTTATCAGGCGCTTACTACTTTGATTATTTTATTATTTTATTTTCAGCAATTACAGAATCAGCGAGAAAAGTGAGTGACAGAGAAAATGAGGAAAGAAAAAGAAAAATCAAAAGAATGGACATTTATGTCACGGATTCTCGAAGTCTACTCAAGTACGAGCCCTTGAGATCAGAGATGGCTCCAAATGGGTTTGTTTTTTTAGTCCCAATCAAAAAAATGCTTCAGGTGCTAATTTCTTTAATCGAAATGATAAATAATACATAATAAAAACTTCAGATTTGTATTATTTAATCATGGGTGTCAAATTGCAATTTTTTGGGCTATACAGAATAGAAAAGTTGACCCCCTCCTCTCCCCGCCGACCCACCAACCTACCGGTACGAATAAAATAGTATTATATTGTTTCGCAATTCTCTTTTTATAGATTTAAAATATTTATGGCAGCTGATCAGTGATGGGTAAGTTACTTTTTAATAGGAATTAGTTGTCCCTACCGTTATATCGCGAAAGAAGTAACTAGTTATCCTTATCGTAACCGTTTCAAAATATAACTTTTTCTTAGTTACTTTTAAAAAAAGTACCCATTATTACTTTCTAGTTACTTTTGCATTTTCAGTTTAAAATTGTTTTACAAAAAAACAACGAAGTTTCAATTTGATAATTAAATTTTTCAGAAAAATTATGAATCATGAACAACAACAAAATCCTGTTTAACGAAAGAGTTCAACTTTCAACCAATTCTTTAAATTTGCAACTAAAAACTATGAATTTTGAAACAAGAAGAACAATTTTCTACAGAAAAAGATGATTTTTAAAGAAAATACCTGAATTTAAGAAATGAATTTTCTACTATAATGATGATTTTGTATCAGAAAAATGAATTACCTACAAAATAGTCAAACTTTTAACTAACTAGTTCAATTTTGTAACAAAAATATTAATTCTTGGCGAAAAATGTAGTTGTTTATATCTCACCCAAAAAACGTGTTCATTATAAATTTTTGCAAACATTTGAATTGAATAAAAAAGACGAATTTTCAATAAAATAGTTAATTTTCTACTAAATAGTTGAATTTTTATCCAGAAAGATAAACATTTAATCAAAAATATTAATTACCTACAAAAAAAAGAGTTTCAATAAAAAGTTAAACTTCTAGTCAAAGAGATGAATCGCTAACTAAGCTTATGAATCTTCAACTGGAATAGTTAAATTTCTAATATAAAAATTAATTTGTATTCACAAAAAATTTAAACACATGCCAGGAATTCACATTTATCCTTTCTAAATGTTTTTCTATAGATTTCCAAAAAAAATTTTAATTCAAGGGTTGAAAAAAATTCAAATTTTTCTGTATTAGGGTATTAATCTATCTAGCTCTTGAAATTAATTTTTTTTATGAAAGTGTTTCATTAGATTTACCTAGTTCTATTCTAGTCTTAATTTTATTACTTTTGTATTTAAGAAATATAGGCCAACACAACTACATGAACCACACTTAAAAATTAACAAAAAGAGTCAAATCTTTCATAGTTATTATTAAAAAATAATCTAAGCAGTTCATAATTCGTTACTTGCTTATAAAAGTAACTACGTTATCACTATTGCTACCAGTAAAAGTATCTAGTTACAGCAACTATTTAGAAGAAAGTTACTTCCCATCACTGAAACTGATAACATCATTGCCATTAATCAATAATTGCATTGATGTCTAACGAAATAAACGAATTAATTTTTTCTTCAAGTCGTTCCCATGGTCATTTCCATAAACCATTGTCCAGAAAATCTGGATTAGGAAGTTCATCCCTTACAATCATTGTATGGCGCCAAAATCTTAACTTTTTGACACTTCCTATTAGGCCTTCTTAGGGTTCCATAAATAAAGAGTAGAATAAAGGACAATAAATTATTCAAATAGAAAAGACTCAAATACTTTGAAAAAGCTAGAAATTATAAATTCGCGAATTTCTTTCACAAATGATGCTCTGAAGACTGTTTCATATTTCATGGTAGTGTAAGGCATTGGAATGCGCTGAATACATGAATAGAAATTTAGAGCAAGAACGACAAATATGGTGCAAAGGTCGATTGTAACTCTCTGAGGAATCTTACATTTTACAAGATCTTGTTTCTAGAAGTTTTCTTCTAGTATATCATCACAGTTTCTACAAAGAATAAAGTTACTTCCTTGTTAGTTTCAGCTTTTGAAAATCCGATAAAGGAAGAAATTTAAAATTCTTTTATCTTTTCCGAGTGCCCAATTTTTCCCAAGCTTAAACATGATTCTAACTAAATTTGAAAGTACGTTAATACATTTTTCTAATTGCGGACCACATTCGTCGTCAAACTTGCACTTTTTTGAGTTTCGTGAATATTAAAAAAATTGTAGTTGCCATTCGTTAGCCCTGTTAGCAGTTATTTTGTTATTTTGAGGCAGCAGAAAAATTTGTAGATTACAATTTTTAATCTTCTTGTCCAATTTTAATGCAGTAAATAAGTATATTGTGTAGCAGACTAAATTGGTCATTCGTACAAGATATTTGCTATTAAAGTGAAAGGTTAATAATGAAAAGAATCCTCTTATTGTAATCAAAATTTCAGAAAAAATAATCTCATTCTTCAATATTTAAAGCCTAATTCATTTATATTCGTTAATATTTTAATAGGAAAGCAAAGACTGAATCAATTTTATGATCAGAAAGCAGAAATGTTTAGCATACTAACTCTATACTTATCAATTTGTTATAGAATAGTGAAACATACATGCAATAAAAGAGACAAGACAATAAGAGTTAAATTTAGAAAATTGAGAGTCACATGATCGGAAATTTTTTAGTTTAGTACTGCATTCCAATTACTGTCTTAAATTGTAATTATGAGGATGGACAAGATTATTTGAAGGACAGAGCCTACATGCAAGGACTTACAAAGCATAGATGATTGTAGTTAGTTGCGTCTTATAGATTTCTCACGAATCCTTTTTATAGTATTCAAAACTTTTTTATTAAAAATGAGTAGAATAGTAAGTGCTTGACTGTAGGTCACAAGCATACGATTTATGAAAGGTTATGTAATATTTTTTAAGTTCGTTGAATAACCTGATTGAATATAAGTCTAGATGTTAGATCCTGGATGCTGATAGTTCCATATCAGAGCTCAGTTCAGTAAAATTATCTCAAAATCAATAGTCTCAGACTGTATTCATTCTCGTGGAAAGATCGATTAAATTTGATTCAGAGAAATCTAAAATTAACCCATAATTGTCTTCCTTTTAGTGATTAAAGTATTTCTTGTTTAGTTTAGTTGCTAAAAATCATGCATGGTTCTCGACAGCTGGTTTTAGAAATGAAGAAATAATTTATGAAGGTTTTAAATAATTATTTTTAAATTAAGTTTTAGTATTTCTTTCAAAATGAATTGTAATTAACAATTAATATATTTTATGAATTTATACAATCATATATAGAACATTCTTGAATATGTTTTTTTTAATAAATTAAAAAAAAACAAGAGATAATTTTTTTTATTAAATTGGTTGATCCCCAATGGACACCCTACTTTTCAATTTATAAATCATTTTCAGAGTATGCTTATAGGACTAACATGCCTGAAATTAGTTTCATAATTCTAGGAATAGAGAAAACCATTTTTTTTAAAGTGCAGTATCAATATAAAGTTATCTAGCATTTATCAATGACAAAAATTAAGACTTAGATGGTTTCCTAGAGTCCTGAACCCAAGTCGAGACTGATTGTGAAACAACAGATAAGGCACCATCCATAATAATAATGTAACACCTTTGGGAGTTTCAAAGGATTCTTAAGATAATTCAAAGAATTTCAGGGGACTTTACAAGACTAAGAAGGATTTTAATGATTTTAAGGCATTTGACAGATTTTTTTAAATGTTTAAATACCTTACAGGATTTCCATGACTTTAGTATATTTTTAAAGATTCCAATGAATTTCAGTATATTTCAAAGAAGTTTAAAGATTTTAGTGTTTTAAATATTTAGAGAATTGTTCAAAATTAAAAAAAAATTAAGATATTTAAAAAGATTTCAGAGGATACAAACAATTATATATTTTTGGTGTTACGGTTGTCGGCCGGATGAATGCATAAAATAATTTGATTTTGTGTGCTTTTTGTCTACCTGTCAATATTTTTTTAATATTGATTTTGATTTCTATATTCTAAAAAAATTTCTTTTTAGCTCCGCTGGGATCCGAACTCAGGTCTTTCAAATTGCCGGTGTGATGCTCTCACCCCCTAAGCTACAGAGAGGCGAGAATAAAATTCATGAAATTGCTTTTGAGAGCAATTTCTTCACAAATCATAAATAAAAATCAATATTAAAGAAACGTTGATTCTTAATCAGTAGACAAAAAGCCTTTAACATAAATTTATTTTTAAAAGTTCAATTAATTTTGAGTAATTTAAATGAATTTGGTGGATTTAAAAAATTTTCATGTGATTTTAAAGAATCCACAGAATGTCAGATGATTTGAAAGGATTTTATAGGATCTATAAGGCTTAGGATATTTGGAAAAATTTCGAAGCATTACTGAAGAAATTAAAAAGGATTTAATCAAAATTTTATAAGATTTCCGAGGATTTCCGAGGAGATCAGTAGCTTTGAGGGATTTTCGAGATTCTTATAAAGATATTTTAATAAATGAAATGAAAATTTAAAACTTCTATTAATAGAACGTCAGGCATTTTTAATCATTTCAAAGATTTTAAAAAAAATTTGCAATGCATTTAGGTATTTTGAACGATTTAAAATTTGTTTCAAAGAATTTAGGTTATTTGAAAATATTCCAAGCAATTGCAAAAGATTTAAATATTTTAAAGATCTTATGATCTTTCAGCAGATTACAAAGTATTATAAAAATTTTAAAAATTCTAAAGAATTTAAAATTATATTGAAGAATTGGAAACACTTAAAGGTATTTTAAAGGAATCCAAGAAGGTTAAAGAGATTTAAAGTATATCAAGGAATATCATCAGATTTCATGTGACTTTACGGGAATTTAGGGAATTTAATAATATGTTTATAACATTTAAAGGATTTATTTACAAGAATTAAGAAATTTCAAAGAATATTAAACTAAGTTTCAAGAGATGTTCCATATTTTAAGGTAATTCTAAGTTATGTGTTAATAAGTATTTCAAAATTTTAAAAATGAAGTTTTTGATAATTATTTTTTTCGTGGATCATACAGATTTTAAACGCATACATTTTTGAAGAGCGTAGAGCTCCTTTGTTGGATATTACATATTTTTTTAATTCTCCTTCTTTTTACTTTAATAACTTATAATTATTTAATAATTCAAGTAATTCAGGAATTAAGAAACGAAATTGTCCACTTTGTCACTACTTGTTATTTGGGAGAGGCAAGAGTAATTCTTGTAATGTGTTACGTAATTTATGGATAATTAATTAATTCAATTAATTAATTAATTAAGCCCTTAATCCGAAGCAAACAAAGATATTTTTTTCTGGTACCACATTTAGCGAATTACTAGCAAGAAGCTCATGAAGTGTGTATGTGTATGTGTCCGTGTATTTAATGTCTTTTAGTTGTATGTAAACATCCCTGAAGTAGATACAAAGAAAAAAATCTTAGTATTTATTCAAACTACAGTGCCGTTGGAAATTATCTATAGGGCCAGCACGAACATTTCTAAAAATCCCTGATCATTTTGATATTTATAAAGATTTTTTTGATATTTTGAAGAGGATACATCACGAGAGAAGTTTCCAAAACAAATCCAAGAATTTTTTGAATTTTTTAACTTGCCTTCGGCTCGTGCCATGACCTAGGAAATTTTTATGAAAAATCTCCTATTGACATAACGTGATCGTTGAATTCTGATCTTTAATTTAGGCCAAGAAAAATTTAAAAATCTTCACGCGTTTCCGAAATATGTATGAATAAAAATGTCCAAACGTGCCTGTGCCGAATTTTAGTCGTCGATTACTGCTGTCTAAAATTCGGCACATACACGCTTGGATATTTTTACACATATCTCAGGAACGAGTGAAGATTTTTAAAGTTTAATTAACTTCAATTAAATATGAGATTTCAAAGATTGCGTCCTCTAAATTTCAGATTTTTGCTAGAACTTTCCTAGGTCACGACACGAGTTGAAGTCCAGGTACGAAATTAAAAAAAAATCTTTAATTTTTTAACTTCCTATGCGATATATCTTTTTCAAAAAGTCAAAAATATCTTTGCTGAAAGTCATTCGACTAGGTATTACGTAAGCTTTCAAACAATTCAGAGAAAATATAGCTATATTTTCGACTGAGTTATGTTTCTAAGTCATCAGTGATTTGCAGTGCCGCTTGCGCTGGCCGCGTAGACAATTTCTCTATCTTTATCGACCAGACAAAAATTTATTGAGAAGAGTGTTAAGTTAAGAGAAATCACTGTTGTCATTCATCTCAAAATATTTACCTTTCCTGTGAAAAATTTGTTTTAAGAAAATAAAGATTGCTGATTTTGTAATAAATCAAGATGATGTTCTCTCTGGATGCGGATGGAAGAGCGATATACACGAAGGATAAAATTAATAGACAGACACGACTGATGAGTGGATTTAACGTAATAATACCTCTTTCCGTGTTCCCGCTTGTATTCGCCGCTGTACTTGGACCTACTGCCTACGAGCTCTATTATCTCGGGTATGCTACTAGCAAAAATTGCCTGTAAATAGAAATCATAACTGCAGAAGGCTATGCCACTATCTTCACTAGTCAGCTGCGATCGACTACACGTGCAGTTTGCTAATTCATTACAGGATTTTTTCTGGCATAACAAACAAATTAACACAAGTCACATATCTATCAAATAATTTTTACATCATGAAATTCATTCCTTTTTTAAAACGTATATAGGAGCCAATGTCGTTCAACGACAAAAATTTATAAACAGTTTCAGCCATTGCTTTATGAATTATTTATGATAAAACTATTCAGAAATTATAAGTAATATTTTAATTTACTTATTCATGCACTTCAAAGGATTAGTCAAACCAGTGCAGTTGGAAATGAAAAGAGCAGATTCAAGAAAATATCGTTATGAAAAAATCAAAATTTGTCTATAATTTCTTTGTTACATGTAGGAAGAACTTTTTTGAATCTGTTTTTCCAATTTAAAAAAAAATCACTTCATCCTACTCTTCAATGCTAAACTAACGCTACAAATATTATTTGAAAAAAATACAATAAAAGTTATTTTATATCTCCAATCAAAATTCTAGAAAAGAAAATTATTATTTCCTAGAATAAAGAATTCATTTATTTTTTGTTAGTTCTACTAAGAAAGAATTGTGAATACTAAATATTTCTGCAAGACTCAAATTAAACTTTAAAGTTTAAAATAATATTTGGTTTTCAAGAATGGAAGAATCACAGAAGCAAAAAAGCGTTGCTAGAGGTACAAGTAGTAGGGGCAATAAACTCTGTACTATATGAAATCTATTAACGCCCTTAAAGTCTATTATTTCTACCACTCAGTTAAGAAATCTAAATTACTATATTTTTTGGTTGTTTTAGACCTAGTAGGGAAAATTCGGTGCAAACATAAAAATCCTTCGCTTTGTTTTATTCTGTAAATTGACAAATAAAATGATCGTATTTTTCCCGTTTTTCCACGTATACGATAAATTGTGATGTTCAAAATAAATTAAACGAGGGCCCCCCTACTTCTTGCTTGCCTACATTAAAATTTACATAAAATAATATTCATTTTTAAGCATATACAGTGCGAATTTCAAGCCAAGGAAAGAGCTGTATTACCAAATGTATTTGATACATTGTTGTACCATGATCGACTAGAAAATTCTAATTGCACTCCATGCCGAAAATAAGGAAGTCACAAAGGCAATAGTGATTGAGTTAAAGCAAAAAAACCCTTGACTTTAAAGTTTTAGATTGTTAAATGCTCAAAAAATGTTTCAAAAAATAAAAATTAATCTATTAAAAAGTTTATAAATTTGTAAAGAAGATTTTTTTATCATCCCTTAGTTTTTATCATCGAAGATAAATATAACAGCTAAGAATACAAGTCGTACTAAGTCGAAATAATTTTGTATTTGAAAAAATACCCAAACCCTTTAAATTTATGACTAATTTTGCTGAATAATTTTCTTTCTGGATAAAAGGAAATTTACCTATTGGGGGTGGCAGATTTTTAAAAGTTATAAACATTTATTTATACTTTTGAGAAACTCATTCCAGAGAACTTGATACTAAGCTTAGGAGTTCTCTTTCCATCTCAGTTAAAATTCTAAAAAGGATTAAAACTTGAAAATAATAAATCTATTAGTTATCAAGATTTTTTCAAGAAAAACCTGAAAATTCAATTTTGTAATTTTTATTGAATATTAACTCAATAAAAGAAGAGTAGACAAAAAATGTGTGTTTTCAAAAGATATGCAACTTTTATTCTCAAGATTTTTGTTTCAAATCAATATTTTTTGAGATTTTTGAAAAAAACTAGTTTCTGATAAAGGAAGAAATGTAATAACTCAACTTAAATTAATCTTTTCCGAGAATCCTTTTTAAACTTTTAACTAGGATGGAAGAGCAACCCCTAATCCAAGTACAAGTCAATATTCTTGGATCACCACTTCGGAAGTATACCCTTAAATTAGATTATGGAATTTTTTAATGTTCTGAAGGCATGATTAGAAAATTTCAAATCTGAGGTCGATTTTAATTCTAATTCCATATTAAAAATAATCACGCGTAATTTATGTACAAAAATAAAAATTTACAAAACATATTTTCTCATGGGGTTTAGAAAAAGTTTTAGTATTCTATAGCATCAAATGACCGAATCCACTTCAAATCAGGCAAGCAGGGCAATTTAAAGTCACAGAATTATTCGCTTTTTGAAAATATTTCTTTAAATTGAATAAAACGACGTATTTTACCATTTTGTGAAAATAATAACTTTCACGAAATCATAAGTATGTTAAATCTAAGGTTTACTATCTGAAACAATACTTCGAACCTAATTGAGATATTCAAGTTTTCTTTTCTGACTCTGATGGAACGAATTGCTCTTTTTGAGGTTGACTAGCAAATTAACAAAATGCGGGAAATTAACATAATGATGGCGATTTTCTGAAAATGTTTGAAGTAGCTTTTCTTAAAAATCTCACTTTTTTGAAATTTTTAAGACTCAACTTCAACTTTCAGCATAATCTAAAAAATTGAAGCAAAACGAAAATCGCTGGGTTGAGCACGACTGCAGTATTTTCTTTCTACTTCTTGGCCAATGATCAGGAGCGATTTTCTTCTTGCGCACGCCTCTACATTTTTATAATAATTCCAGAACTAGTTACTTTCCTACATTTTTTCAGAAGTTGAAGTTAAATTTTGCAAATTATCAAATATTTTCCGTGTTTAGTTTTAGTTATTTTTTAGTTCATTCAGCTGTTTTTTCGGAAAAATGATATTTTATCAAAACGGTAAAATATGGTTTCTTTAATTTATTAAAAAAAATGAAATATTTTTGAGCCAAATGAGTTTCTGACTTCAACTTGCACGACCTACCTAATTTTAAGTGGATTTCGTCAAGAGGAAGCTAGATGATAAAACTTTCTTTCTTGTTGTTCGACTTGCTAATGAAAGGGGTAGATTTATGGAAAAATGTAATATTTAATAACAAGGTCAGTCACTTGCCTTCGCTCACTTTATCAGGAAAAACAGAAGAAATCTCGAAAAGGCGCCAAAGTAACGCAAATAGAGCGAACTTTGAGAAACAAGATAATAGGCAAGCGGCTAGATCGTTAAAAGATTGCGATGACTTCAGCAGCGTTTGAGCATACGCAGAACACAGACAGATATACAGACAGGACATACAGTCAAGATCATAAGCTCGCACAAACACTAACCCGTCACTAAAATCGCGAAAGTACGGCCTAGCAATACGCCATCAACCAATTTTCACTTCATTAATTTATTTATATTATAAGAGACAAAATTTCCAAAAGTGAAATATCATTCGGGGAAGAGAAAAACAAAACAAAAATGTAAACAAGCTTTTATTGAAATATATAATAGAAATAGACAAAATAATTCATTGTAAAAAGAAGTACTTTGATGTTTTTTTATCAAAACATTTCTATTTTTCTGAAAAAAGGAAAACTAATCAGAATTTTTGATTATTGAACTTTTTTTAAAATCAAATTTTAGAAGAAGAAAAAAGTATTATCTTGAAAGAAATGTGAATCGATTAAATATTTCACTTATAATAGATATTAACAGATTTGATGTATTTTAATAAATTTCCCTAATTGTTGATTAATTTTGATACTTGATAGTTAATTAAGTTGAAATATTTGGAGAGTAAAAACTGACTACGCACAGGAGAAAGTCATCAAAGTGAACAGTTGCCTAAAAAACAAAAGTATTAATTAGGAAAACCGAACCTATTGTAAATATGTTTTAACATTTCGATGTCTAATAGATCGTCAGGCCATCGCGGAGAAAAAAATTGGTTTTCAGTGAAAAAAAAAGGATTTTTCTTACTTCAAAGTAAAAATGAAAATATTCGAAATTAAAGACCATAACTTGGAGAGGACTCGCGAGTGCCAAAATCAACAGAAATTAGAAATATAGTTTGAGAAGACAAGCCGAATTCTGCTTATTTTTCAAAATTATTAAATCTTGACGATAAACAAATAAAGAGAATATTATATAAATAAATAGAGATTGACATTTCAGAAATGATTCAAGTCCTTATGAGTCTAGAATTTATGCTCTTAATTTATATCCTCGGTCGTAAAAATCTCCCTTACCTTAGTGCATACGAATTTTGGAAATTTAAGCTAAATTTATAAATCATCAACATTCTTTGATGTTTTAAAAATTGTTACTATTTCAAACATTTGTAGAATTAATATTTTTTAGAAATTTACTGTTAATTTATAAATTACCGGATTTTTTTATAAATTTGTGAAAATGTGAAAAATATTTATAATTCTTGAACTTTTGTCGTAAATTTATAAATTCCCAACAGCTTTTTAAGTTGGAAAATTATTGAAATTTAAAAATTTAAAACTAGTTAGATTTTCGGAATTAAAAAAATATTTGAAACTATAAATGTTGGGAAAATGAAAAAATGTATGGTAAATTTATAAACTCATACTTAATTTATAAATTGCCGACATTTTTTTGAAACTTTTTAAAATTGTTCAAAATTCTTTGTTTTTGAAATTTTTTGAAGTTTATGAAATGTTTAAAATTTTTCTTAATTCTAAAAGCATTAGAAACTTTAGCCATTTTTGAAATTTATGATAAATTTATAAATCACGAAAATTTTTTTAATTTGTTGAAAATTATCAAAAAAAAATTAATTTGAGAAAATTTTTTAAATCAGGACATTTTTTATACTTCAAAATGTTATTTGTATATATATATATATATATATATATAGAGAGAGAGAGAGAGAGAGAGAGAGAAGGCTTGTAAGCCCCATGAAGTTTAACACGTATTTCCCACATAAGAAAAAAAAAGTTTTTGCACATTCGATTCAGGATCTTCAATATTAGCTGAAACCGATTTGAAACTGACCATTTCTTTTCACAATTATCTATATAATACGAATAAAATATTTATTTTTAAATATTAACCCCATAAGCCTGTTTTGTAGGTTCCTAAAATAACCTCATAAGTGAAAAAATGGATTTTGCAAGTTTTTGGCGCTAATTATGATTCTCTTGCTTTTTTTAAATGCAAAATGTTTGTAACACACAAAATTCTACTTTATGGTGCTAATTATAAATTCACAAAGTTTGCGCAAACAATTTTTTATTGTTTTTAGCAAATTTCTCTTAGAATGGAGATAGAAAGTCGCGGTTTTTTCAACAATTTTCCACTTTTTGGTCAATTTTTAATTAAAGTAAGGTAAATAATTCATTAAAGTTAGAAAAATTAGTTGTTGAAACAATTTATTATTATTGTTATTATTCAATTTGAATAATGCTAGAAAGTGGCGTTTTTTTAAATTTTCAAGTATTTGTTTACTTTTCACTTGGAGCGAGTTAATAATTAATTTAATTCAGCCCCAAAATTATTTACACAAATTATTATTGTCTTTAACTATCTTCTTCTTTATTAGTGCTAGGTATTTGTGGTTTCTTCGGAATTTTTTGAACTTTTCACGTATCACGTATTTTGTGAATGTTTATAACGATCTTCCCTTAGATAAATTCCAAAAAGTTGCAGTTATTTCTCAATGGTCGAAATTTTTGCCTCCTTTTCACTTAGTGAGGTAATAATTGACGCAAGTTAACAAACAATTTTATTTATACAATTGCTTATTATTTATAACTATATATGCTTAGATTAATGCTACAAAGTTAATTTTTTTCTCAAATCTTTGATTTTACTGGTCATTGTTCCTAACTAAAAGTCGATGCAAAACCGCATAGATTACAGCAAAAAAGCAACTTTCTAGCATTTCTCGACGAAATAAAAGTTATAAACAATCATTATTTGTTTAAATAATTATTTTTGCTGAATTCTTTTGATTATCAGCTTACTCCAAATGACAAGTAGGAAGATAGTTAAAATTTTAGGAAAAATCGCAACTTTCTAACTTTATTGTAATTGAATGTTATTAACAATAATTTAAACCATTTGTTTTTCTGAATTTCATTATTTATTTGCTTTACTATAATCGGAAGTTTAACCAACACTGGCAAATTTAAAAAAAACGACTTGCTATCTGTATTCTAAGAGAAAATGGATAAAAACAACAATAAATTGTTTGATCAAATTATGTTAATATATAATGTTCAGGATTAAGTAATATTTCATGTATGAGAAATAATTAGCATTAAAAGAAAACGCAAAAAAATCAGAATTAGCTCTAAATACTGGCAAAACCATTTATTTATATATGGGTTTTTTTGGACATAAAACAAACTTTTAGGGGCGATACTTGAAAAGTGATATTTTATTCCTATTCTATGGCTAATGTTTAATAAAAATGATGCAATTCAAATTGAATTCAACTGATATCGACGATTCTGAACAACATTTACAAAAACCTCTTTTTTTCTTATGAGAAATACGTGTTAATCTTTTTGGCAGTTGAGCCACTTTTATATAGATTTCTTTTAAAAAAGCGTATCTATTTTTGTGAGGATTCGAACAAATTTTCGGGCAATATAAAGATGGAATTAAAAAAAACTTTTGAATCTCCCTAGTATTCATGCATGTTTTATATAAAATACTTTCTCTTTGAATTAATAAGATTTATTTATTTACGATTAATAGACGATGGCCTGGTGTAGATAAATTCAATATCTATTCGGGAAAATCAAGTAAATAAGAAAATACTGGTGTCAATAAAAGATTAAACCATCTCTCTTTGGAGACAAAAAGAAGTTAATCAAAATAAATAAAAGGGGAAAAATGAAAGTTTCATTTTTCTGTTAATTATTATATGAAGAATAATATAAAAATCGTTTACAAATAAGTGAGGCGTGTAGGTATATGCACGATTACGTTATAGGTCGCTCGGGATCCTAGTGGCATTTCGTATTCCGTATTGCATAGGAATATCCTTCGAATAGCAATCTCCCTCTCGCCCCTTGAGTATTTTTGCTAACGCGTTCGAGTCGTCCTGGACTAGAGCCAGGAGATTGCAAGTGACGTTACTGCGCCGTTTCGTTTTATCGATACGTTTTTTAACTCACTTTGGTACTTTCTATGTTTTACCTTATTAGAAGAATTCAATGCAATCATGATTTCAACTTTCAAGACTAAGTATTGGCAAAAAAGGATGAGATAACAATTAAAAACTTGAAATAAAGTTTAAATAGTTTAACCAAAAAATGTTAACAATAATAATTGAAATACACTTAAATAAATATCACTGGTCAACATAATGTCATCTCTGTATTTTGGTTGGTCTAAAAAATTGTTTAAAAAATCGCAAACAATACTATGTCTAAAATTAGTGTTTTAGGATCCTCATGAAGCGCAATAAATGAGAAATCCACCAACTTAAAACCAGTTAACGCAGAGTTGTAGAGTTTTTTGGAATTTTAATTTTGTTTATCTTTTGAGGTCTCTAGAGTCTTCTCACTTTTACCAGAATTTAGGATGCTAATCTGCAAAAGATAATTATGTTTTAATATTCGTCTGTAATTGCATGTTATTTTTTCCCTCGATCAAATCATCAACAAAAGTTTTTTTGGCACTTGAGGACTTTTTCTAAATCAAAATTAACTCATTAAAAATTAAAGGTATCTAGGAGATTAAAACGGAATTAAAATTGGATACAATTTTTTGTGCTTTATTTTTATCCTTGGAAAGCCCTGAAGTTCTTATTTGAATTCCATCTATTTTGATCTAGGTTACGCGGAGTTTTACATTTTTAGAAATGTGAATAAAATTTGCCACGATTTATCTCAAAACTAAAATTTATCAATTTGTTAACCAGTATATTCAACAGAAATATAGCATCGAAAATTTTGTCTATCGGAAAATTAGTTAATGAATTAACAAACTATGAGTCTGATCACAAATTCCAAATAAAACAATGCCAATTTCCAAAAATTGATCTAATACATGATCATTCAAACAAATAAAAATCCCTTCGAGAATATGCAAGGAAATTTAGTTTACCAGGTTTAACGTATAAAAAATACAGATATTTTCTTATTTCTGTACGAAAAATGAAAAAAATGAATTTCGCAAATAATTAAAATTTGTTAATAGCCTCTTTAAACAATTTAATCACTTAATTTTTGTTCAAATCTAAATTATTCAACTTCAAAATACTAAAATTAAAATATTTTTGAAAGACTTAAGATTATAATAATTCAATTGGTTAATCATGAATATTGCAAATATCGATTCGATAATTTTTGAATGTTTTAAATCAGCATAATTTTTTATCAATAGAACTTGCTAACAATAATCCGTTATGTTTTGGAAAATTTATTTGAACTTATTTAAAAAACTTGAACGAAAAACTTATAATTAAATTTGTTTTGTTTTGAAGATTTCAAAACTTATATTATTCGATTTCGATCAGTTTCAAATTTAAATTTCCAATTTCAAATATTTTCAATCATAAACTGTTTAATTTTTAATCTCAATAAAATTGATTAAAGTTAGAAGATTGCCGTTATAAAATGGCGAAATCGTTATTATACTCATAGGATTCTTAATAAATAAAATTATTAACTTCGGTGTTCTTAACAACTTTTATTCTAAATTATCAAGCTTGTATTTAGTACTATTTTAGTTGGAATTATTGACTAAAGTTGCATTTTTAAGAGATCAATTGTGTACGTATAGAAATAATTATTAGCATTTGTCATTACAAATGTAAAAAAAGATTAACTTTGAGGCTGAGTATTATTGTAATTAAAAATCGTCATGTGCGAAGATTATCTACTAAGAATGTAAACAATTATTTTATTTTCGATAAGAAAAAAGCTCTTTTACGAGTATATATCAATATACGACAGAAATACGAAATAACCACGACGAATGCCAACCACGGCCGTAGAAGTACATGTATAAGGCAAAGGTAGCCAGTAATGCAAAAAAAGTTGATCCAAATCTTATCCTTTGTTGTCAACATTTGCGATTTTTTTAAACATGTAAAGACAATTTATTAAAAACGAGTAGCTATACCTAAAAATGCGAAAGTACCGCGAATGTCCAAAATTTATTTTTAAAAATTCGAAGTTATTTCTAAGCACGATTCAAAGAAAAGGGAAAAATATGCTGTAGGTTCGTCGGTTCATTAATGTAATATAAGGTGAAGCTGATCGGCGACTAAAATTGGCCTTGTTTATTATTATTGCACAAAGACCTAATTCATTACTTCCAAAATTTATCATTTAACCTTATATATAAAAAAAGTTAGGATTGTAAAATTGGATTAAAGTATTCAAAATTGTAGGAAAGAGCAAGTAGTAGAAACGAATTAAGTCCTCATACCAGTGGTTTTATGTACCGTAATTTCAGCAACGTTTCTCAAAGCTTGGGAAACAATGTACTTTTTGCACTTTTCCCTGTGAAATTTCATTCCATTTTGAAAAACTTTGCACGAAACGAAGCTCTCGTTTGAAGGGTGATACCAGATTTTTACTCGAAGGATTTTTCATTTTTTAAAATATTAGTATCGTTTAGCTCTGTTATGATAATTTGATGCTTGGAAAAATCTATCACTTGTAAGTTTGATTTAATCAACGGGATCAACACACAGGTTTGTTATTGATCTATAAGAATCGTGCATACGCCATGCATCACCATTCAAACAAAGGAATTCCTCTTGTATAGTACGAGTACCTATTCACGTCCATCGAAAAATTCACCATTTTTTATTAATTATACATTCGGTTTTGTGAATTTTAACTGAAAAATGTAATGAAATTTCCGGAAGACGTTTTTAGCCTAATTTTTACCAGAGGTACAAGCGCGCGTAGTCGCTGCTTTCACTGAACGTAGGCATAGAGCAGATATTACGTATAAAGCACCACAAAAGGAGAAAAGAGTCGAGAGTCGAGAGGACGAAATAGTTTTTACGAAACGTTTTCATGAAAGAAGCAAATACAGGCGCGCACAGAAACGAGAAATGTGCGAAACGAATAAAGCAGAGCAACGAAAGAAAATTTCATTTTGAGAGCAACATCGCGCGCTAAAAGTAAGCCGAGAAATTTTTTTTGGCAGAAAATAAAAACAGATGATTAGACGCGATGTTTCAATTTCTACCAAAAATCTTATAAAATATTCGTTTCGCACTCCGTCGTGAAACAAATCGGTTTTTAGAAAGCCGAGAACCGCTTCCTGGGCGAAAAATAAAAAAATTCACGTAACTCTACGAAGCCAAAAAAAGAACTGCGTGAATTAAATTTCCACTGTTCACATCTAGGAGCAAGCCCCGGCCTTCTTAACGAGTTTACGTTTATGGCGCTACTGTAATACGTTTTTTTACGAGTGTAATTTTGAATGTTCCATGGAATATGGAATCAAGTATCTATATTGGCATTTGGCGTTTCGGTGTTACAGTTGACTCTCACCAAGCGTCTTAAGCGTGGAATCAGACGCGCTTACGCGAAATTTCCCGGCCAGCCTTAGGGACGTGGCTTAACTAAACGGACGATTGGTGAGTACTTCTGTCCTGGTCGCCCGGCGCTTGGTGATAGTCTCCTGTGAGATCCGGAATAGTCTGCTAGTTTATTTCTTTTTTAATGTCAAAATGTGAAAAAATGGACCTAATTCCATATGGCATCGAGCAGTCGATTTATGTATTGGAAAAAAGTTGACTTTCCTCTATAAAAATAATTAAAGAAGCTTACCAAACCGACGAGTAGAAAAAATACTAGGAATGTACGGCCAAGAATCGTCTGGCAGAAAACGTCACCATATCCCACCGTTGACATCGTCACGATAAGAAAGTACACGCATGTCCAATAAGAAAGCGGTTGTGGATTTACAAACTCGAAAGGGTCCCCTGAGTTTTCAAGCTGTGCATATAAAAGAAATATTTCAATCTCTGTGAGTTACTATTTGCTCAAAATTCTCTTTTATGGTTGAGTGAAAAATTGCCTTTTCCAAGTTGAAGAAGAGGAAAAAAGATTCGCCATTTTTGCTAGTGTCAAAAAAAGGATTTGGTGAATCTAAGAAAAAAGGAAATGAAGAGGCTCTAATAAAGAAAGTAGGAAATACTAATGGCAATGAAGATTAACAATAGAATATTTTATTTAGTTATGAGAATATTAAAGAATAAAAGCAAATAACTTATAATATTTGTATTTTTATAAGAAATCTAAATGTTAATCTTCATTTAACTAATCGAAACTACGTATCTAATCACATATATACTTATTGAAATTCCAATACCTTCCCATGTGATGTGATTGTAAAAAAAAGAAAAGATAGAAAGATAAAAAAGGATTTATTTTACAACTAATTTACTAGGAAGTATGTTTTTTTTTAATAAAAATAAACTATGTATTGAATTAGCTCCGCGTGAAGGATCTTCATCATTTTTAAATGCGGAAACCAAGTTTAAAATTAAAAAGAAATATTGGACTTTAAAAGAATTGAATTTTCATTTTTGTTTTCATTGTTAAAATTTTGTAATCCTCTCAATCGCAGCTAATTCCGCAAAGAAATAAACAATTAAATCTTTGCTTATTTCTAATGAAAAATTTTTATAGCTAATTTTGTTATGTATTATTATCATGTAATGTTAGAATATGAAAAAACTATTAAAAACACAATTTTGAATTTTTGTTGTTTTGTATTTCGGAAATTAAATTAACAATGAAATTGATTAATGGTTATTTTTCATTATTTTATTTGAATTAAAATTTTTGATTCATACTCTTTGCAGCAATAGGTGATTATCAAATTTGTAATATATGTAAGATATAAGATGCGGGTTTATGTATTCTCAAAGAAAGTAACTTTTTAAAATCTTTAGAATAATATTCATCTGATTCGTACGATTTTTTAAAAGAAATCCAATTAAATTCACCATAAAACTGTTGCGTCGGGCACACGAACAAATATAATTTTTTTTATTATCAAAAATAAAAATAAATACATTTGTACAGCAATTCAAATATTACAAAAATTAATTGAATTTGTGATAAATAAATAAGTAAATGGAAATAATTTCGTAGAGATTGGCAATGATTTGTCACTGTATTCGCACTTAATTTAAACAATTTGTGGAAAAAAGTTTTGTAGTTAAATTAATGAAATTCAATCAATATTTCTTTTTATTTTACGAAGAAATTCTATAAACAATATCCATAAGTCAGGTACAATGGAATAAATATAATTTTTTTTATGAAATCGATTATATATTTTATGTGAATAAAACCTAACGATCATGATTGTTTATCCGATGAACATTTATAATTTTGAGGACTTTTCAATGATAATGTATAATTGTCATTTTTCACAATACTTTTTTTATCAATTTTCAGATTGTCATGTATTTATAAAGCAAATTTAGCTTCTTTTCGCGTAGATTTAACTTTTCAGCAATGTTTTCTTGCTATTTCTCAATAACATCTCACAAATTTGTTATCTAACCTAATTAACAAATAGATTATTCGGCTATATTTCAACATTTAAACTTCGATCTGGTAACGTAATCAACTATTAATAACAATTTTTAAACTTTTTTCATACATTTTGATAACGGTCCACCATTCTTATTAATAATTTAATTAATGAAACATAAACAGCGTATAATATAGAATTTTATCAAATAATTAGGTTTTCTTAATCAGTCATTAATTTTTAACAACTGACATCAAGGAAATACTTGTGAGTAATTTTTAATATATTCCGAAAGAACAACACTATTTTCAGTTTGCAAGTTCAAAAGATAAAAAAATTTTGTATCACGTTATTAATTACGAAAGACAATAGTATATGGTTATCGAAATGTTTTAATAAAAGATGATTACGTTAAAATAACAAAGTTTAAGTGCTGAAATAAAGCTGAAAATTGGTTTAACCATTGTTTTTAATTTATAAAATACGTATTTTTATCAAAATATCCTTAAAAATGTGGAACCTAGTTATTTCAATTTGAATTCATCGAGAGCCAAGTCTTTTTAATCCTAAAATGGCCAAATAGTTTATTTATTAATCAAGATTGTTTAAAAAATTATGAATTTATATTGTACGACGAAATATGACAATAAGGTTTCATTTCCAAGTGTTTTTCATAAATAGTTAAAAAGTGACGAATCGCTGTCAATCTTAACAAAAACATTTTCATTCACTTATTTTTTTATAAAAGATTCAATAAATTAAAAAAAATAGTTTTATGTTTTTTTTAGATATTATTTAAGAAATCCCAGTATTTGTTCAAAAATGGTACTCTTCAAAAGTTAACATTACTTTTTCTCATTTTTGTTAATAATTTGATAAAAATTTGTTCAAAAGTCGATAATAATAGTTTGATGCGTAATTTGATTGTATTTCATTAATAAAATGATTAAATCGGATTAACAATCATCTTTGGATAATCAGTTTGACCACGAACGATTTTTTTACCTTACTGTGCAGCCCAATTCATTGTGCAAGTATTTTTTCCCATTTTTTCGGTTGATTAATTTTTTCCCCAATTGACTATTAAATTTTTCGACATTAAACATAAATATTAATTTTGAATAACTTTTTATATGAAAAAATTGTGTTTTCCAGCCTTCGCCACTTTTAATTCGCGAATAGTTTTTTTTTGGTATAAAATACTTACTTTTAATAATTCAATTACGCATTTATATTTCGGTTATTGTTATATGAAATAAAAATAAAATATATAAAATAGTATAATAAGAATAAAAGAAATATTAAAATGCAAATGAATAGCAAAATAAAATAAAACACAAAAAGAATATAAATTTATATTGTATTATAAGTACAACATTCATATTTTCGAATTAGAGTATTGGGTGAAGTTTTTAGCCTAAACTTTTATTAGGATCATTATTAGGAAATGGCTAAAAAGCGCATCTTATTATTTTATCATATGACATTTTTGACGATTGCCTTCAAATTACTGATAGGAGTATGAATTTTAAAAAATTGCGAAAAGTGCCGGTTCTCTTTAATTGTAGAAAACAAGTTTTATTAAGCTTTAAAGGAGATAAAATCATAAATCCTAAAAGATGAAATTTGGACAGAAGAGGAACCAGTAAGATTGATGTAACAAATTTTTTACCAAATGTATAATGCCAGCTGCAGTCAACCAGACGGAGATGAAGATGGATACGAGTTGCGCGAGGCGAATGGAGCTCGATGTTTTTAGAATGTTGAGGTACTGGAGGATGTCAGGGACCGTCATCAGTCGTAGGGCTCGAAGGAACCTCAGTCCGATCCATGTTCGATCCAGATAGATCGAAACGAAAGACGGTGGTATCGTAAAGTAGTCCACGAATGAATACATCTCCAGCATGAACCACAGCTTGTCACTGGCGGCGATAAACTGGAAAATTATCCTCTCTTATTTTCTTAATACCAAAAACAAAATCCTGAAGACTAAAAAATTATGTTTTTTTTTTCAATTGCCGAGTAGAAAAATTTTATGATAGTTAAATGTAGGATCTGTCACTGGTGCCGCATTGTCTAGAGAGTCTTCTTTGGAAGGTCTATTTTGGCCCTAATAAGGGGCTGCTTAGTTTTCCATGATTTATTATTTCCGACTTTAAATCTCCAACATGAATTCTAAACAGAAGCTCATAAAATTATATCTAGTTTAAATAAGCAGCAACAAAATAACTACTGTTTAGGATTTTTCCATACGCTTTATTTAGACCCTGGTAAGATCTTCATCAGTTATCCATAAGCGATAATTTCTAGGTGTGGATCAGTGAAAAAGTATAAGGCTTATCAATTGTCATCTAGTCTAAGTAAGGTCAAATTAGCTACTATCTGGCTCATCTGATCTTCAAGATCTAGTATCGCCCTGATAATGCGTTGATAAGCTTTTCATGCCTACCGCTCCTAAGTTTGGAATACTAATGTGAATTTGGATTAGGGTCAGATTAGCTGCTGTCTAACTCTATTAAACTGCAAGCCCTAGTCCACTTAGTGATCTGGTTTTCTATAACTTATCATTTCTAAATTTGGGTTCTCCAGAAAGAATTTGTATCAGAAGCTAATTAAATTATATTCTGCCGAAAAAACAAGAGTGAAACTAGCGACTGCCTAGAAGATATAGTTCGGCCCGGATCAGACTCTTATCAGTTTTTGATCACCTATAGTTTCTAGTTTGGATCAGTAAAGAAATTATTAGTCTAAGCCGGGATCGAGTGCTAATCTGCAAAATTGCACCCGCTCCCAGCAAAATCGCCGAAAAATTTCAGCTACAACCACGTCTCACGACCGTGAAATAGGCGGTTACAGTCTGTAAAGAAATCAATACGACGATCCAGCAAAAGCCTCGTGCACCCTAAGAACACGGAGCGACCCAAAGACTACCGCCTTCTGCATTTTTCCCGCAAGTGTTTTAGCATATTCTTGACACGCAGGGATGCTTTTTAGGCCATTAGCAAGTGAAAGCTTGGCACTTCCAAGAGCGCCGATGATAAGGACGATTAGTTTAACAGAATATTCCGGGTACAATCGTTGCAACTCCCTTATAAGGTCTCGATACCTCTCTTTCTTTTCATTCTCCTTCGTTATGATGTTTTTGTCAGCTGGTGCCGAAAATTCGATAACGAACATGGTTCGCTTTTCGAAGACAAGAAGAACCATGTCAGACCTCGAGTGAGCAACAGAAACAATTGTCGAGAATATAAAGTTCCAGTATATACCGCACTTCCCATTCTCGACAATTGACTCGATTTCCCTAGGAGCATTTAGAGGAGCGATATTAAGGTTAATGCCGTAAGAGTGACAGAGATGGTAATAAAGCACTCTTAGTGCCGCATTATGCCTTTGAATGTAGGTCGTTCCCGCGTGAGTTGGACAGCTAGATAGGCGACGGTATGTTAAGGTGGAAAAGACACCGTCTTGGCATGCAAAAATGAAACCCTCCGTACCAGACTTCAATCCAGGCGATTTAAAGAAAGCAAACGTTAGCTCACGAGACATTGACTGATCCTTCACTTTTCTGTGAAAGATACCGTGCATCCTCTTATCGAGGAGCTGTTCACGAAAGTTTTTCTCTTGTGCTTTCTTACTCCGGGATTTTAGGAGTCAGTACTCGAGATAGATAAGATTTGATGCATTTTGCTCACCCCTAATACTGAAGTCAAGTCCAAGTGTTTCAGCAGCCTCCTCCGCTGCTTTGTGCAGAAATGCTCCTTTGCCCACTTCTTCGTGATTCCTGACCATTTTAAGAAGAGGGTCTCTTCCATTTGCAACTCTATGTGCTGTACCCAGAATAATCCTGTTGTGAAGACATTCAAGACTCAATATTCCGCGACCCCCTTGACGGCGTGATATGTACAGTCGCGGAATGAAAGACTTAAGATGCATGCTTTCGTTCATGTGCATAACCTTTCTTGTCCCGATATCAAGGGATCTGAGCTCATTCTTCGTCCATGGAACTACTCGAAATGAATAGCGTACTACCGGGACGGCAAGCATGTTCGTCGCATATACTTCGTTCCTCGCCGACAGTTCGGAAGACCAAATCTGTCGGATGAGACGTTTGTGTCTGCTTCGGAGAGTATCCTTTATAGATGTCACATCCTGAATGCGGCTCTGTGGTACGCCCAGGTATGTATAAGTCTCTCCAGCGCAAAGGTGTCGTATAGCGCTTCTATCAACGAGATCAGGATCTTCAGGGATGCCATGAAGTTTTCCTCGCTTCAAATAAACCTCGGTGCATTTGGCTAACCCAAATTCCATTCCAATTTCCTTAGTATATTGCTCGACAATCCCTAGAGCTAGATGTAGTTGCTCTTTGTTTTTAGCATAGATCTTAAGATCGTCCATGTAAAATACATGAGTGACCTTGTACTATTGATCTGCAGGTTTGCCGCACAAGTACCCGTCAGAATGGCGAAGTGCTAGAGATAGTGGCAATAATGTAAGGCAAAAGAGCAGTGGGCTCATGGTGTCGCCCGGAAAGACACCTCTCTGAAGGGTGACCTTGTTAGTCGTCACACGATTTTTTCCAGATGAGATAGTAAATCTGGTTTTCCAACGCGGCATCAATCTCTCTATGCACCGAACTATTGGCGGATGAACCTTTAAGATTTCCAAAAGGCAGATGATAAGTCTATGGGAGGTCGAATCGAAAGCTTTCCGATAATCAATCCAGGCCATCGATAGGTCACGCTGGTAGAATGCTGCATCTTTACAGACACATCTATCGATGAGCAGGTTCTCCCGACATCCGGCTACGCCTTTCTTTGAGCCTCGTTGTTCATACATTTCTTGCCACACAGGTTCAATTGCCCCAACAATCCTATCATTTAGGATAGCTGTGAATATCTTATAAAGTGTGTTCAGACAAGTTATTGTCCTGTAATTCTTCGGGTCAGCTAAGTTGCCTATTTTCGGCAGGAGTATTGTGCGCCCTTCCACCAACCGCTCCAGAATCGGCTCTTCCGACTTTAAATATGAGGTGAAGATACGGGCCAAATGCTGATGGGTTGAAGGAAACTTCTTCCACCAGAATCACATCTGCCAGATGTGATGTAGTCAATTACACACTGAATGCGGAACGCGTACTGTCTTGCCCAGACTATCTTTATGGCAAGTGGATGCATTCGTCTTTTGGTCTTATGATCAACCGTTGGTTTTGTTTTACGCTTCGCATCGGCCAAAGCTCTCGCTGCATTATACACACAATAATTGATAGCCCAGAGGTCAGATTCTCCGGAAAAATGTCCACGAAGCTCGTCATCCATTTCAGCCAGATCTTTAGGCTTGAGAGAAACCTTCGTGTTGATGTTTCTCCTGGTCGTAAAGCATCACTCTTCCTCTATTGGATGCCTGCCCGCGGTTGGTCTTAGTGTCGCCTCTCTTTCTCTGTTGCAGGCTTGTTCTAACTGTGGTAGAGTAGGCGTTCCGCTTACATAGCCCCTTTTTCGGAGTAGTTCAGCATGATTTCGCAGCCGTTGCTGCGAAAAGTGCGATAGCTCCGGGTGTTTCTCGCACTACAGAGCATGCAGCAGATTGGTCGGCATTGTTGGCCGACCCATTTTCGGGAGCCCTGCGCGATCTGTTGTTTTAAACCGCACTCACTACAACTATGTTTGGTGTTGTCATTGTTGTTCCCAGTGGAAGCTAGGAAAAGGGGTTCGTCGATCCTTGTAGAGCCCCGCATGCAAGGATAAGGCTGCGTATTCTGAGAGGTCGCCCGGTATCCCAGAGTCACCGTTTTAGACACCTCACCCAGGTGCCATTCAGCTTTCGGCTCGGTTTTCACACCTCCGCTTGGGGGTTAATTCCTTGGGACCACCCCTCGGACAATTGTCCGCGACTGCCTATTTATTTTTGTAACCATATTCAGCAGAAACCCTTGGTACAGGGACCCTCTATCCGCAACCCGAGGACGCGTTCGGTGGCTTTGTCATAGGCTCTTCGGTTTGATTCTAGAGGAATCAAAATCGAACTATATATATATATATATATATATTCTACACAAAATATTAGAAACCGCAAATCAAATATTTACTACACAAAGTAGATCCCACACATAATGAAAATATTATTATTTAAATATAGTTTCAGCGCTATTGAAAATACTCTGGTACAAAATATTAAAAAATATATATTCCACGCAAAAATGTTAGATATAACATTTTTTCTATGCCAAACAGATTTTACACAAATGCTTCACTACAAAGAATATAACATTCACTATTTAGTTAAAACTTGATTAATTTTGTTACAAATTTGACTATTATGATACAAATTTAACTATTTTGTTAAGAAGTCACATTTTGGATTAAAAATTCAACCATTGGATAAAAGTTAAACTCTAATGAAAATTAATTGAATTGGTTAAATATTTTTTTCAAAAATAGTTTTTCCACTTTTTAATAGAAATTTATTTTTCTAACCGAAAATTGAAATTTTTTATTTTTGGTTAAATATTGTTCATTTTTAGTCAAAATTAACTGTTACAACTAAAAATGTAACTATTCCATTTCTGATTAGAATTTGACGGGTTTTTCTTGAAATCTTGTCTTTTTTAGTAGAAAAAATAAATATTCTGAATCAAAACTACTTTGTTAAACTCCTTTCATAAAAATTAATTTTATTGGCTCAAGAATTCAGTATTTCATTAAAATTACATTTCATTATTTCATAAATAATCTTTTTGGTTGAAATTGTTATTATTTTGCCGATAATCAATCGTTCTTAGTTAATTGTTCAACAATTTGGTTGAAAACGCAGAACTTTTCTCTTTGTGTTTTATTAATTCAACTTTTTCGCGGAGATTTCATTGTTTTTGTTGCTTCAAAACTAAAAAATGTTCTTAAAAAAATTTTATCTTGTGACTTAGAAATCTTTTTTGGTTGGAAATTAAACTATTTTATTCGAAATTCGTCTATTTTTCTTGAATTCGAATGTTTATGATTTATAATTAATCTTTTTTATCCAAAATTACAACTATTTCATTGAACTAATTTCTTAAAAAATCATTTTTCTATTTAATATTCATTATTTGATTTTAGAGTTTACCTTTTTGGTTGAGAATTAAGTTTCTTGGAAATATGGTCGTTTTTTTAATTTGAAAAATGATTTGTTTAACTAAAAATTTAACTATTCCATTTTTGGTTGAAAATGTATCTTTTTTATTTGAACATATAACTATTTGTTGAAAGCTGATATTTTTAGTCGAAAACTCAACTATTCAGCTATAAATACAGCTTTGTATGGTAAAAGATTAAATATTTCATCACTATTTTAATTATTTTGTTTCAAAACCTGACCATTTGATTGACTGTTTATCTTTTTAGCTTGAAAAATCAACTATTTTGTTGAACATTAAATTTAATTCGACTCGAAATCATAGACGTTCCATATCGAAATCAATATATTACTTATAAATTAATTTAATTTAAAAGAATATATTCTCCAAGAAAGTGTAATATCTGTCAAATATGTCTGCAGAAGGAAAAGTTTCATGCATAATATTTGTGTAGAATGTACTTTGTTCAGTAAAAACATTGAACATAACAGTTTTGTATAAAATTTTTTCAGAACATTGTAAGAATAAAATCATGACCATTTAGTTCTCTGTAGCATATGGGGCATTATTCCTCAACTGCCCCAACTCAAAAAGTCATGTTTTTCGATTGTCTCTAAATTCTGGGAATATGTTCGCCTACCCAACAGTAATTGATCCACAAACTTATAGACCAGGATTACCTACCCTCCCCAAGTGAAGGGGGGTTGAATTTTCAACCCCAATGCCTGCAGGGGTAGTTTCAAACGCCTGTAACTTCCTTTCTAATTACGCGATTTAAAATTTTTATGAGGGTTTTGGAAAGTGCTTTTTACATGCTTTCATCCTATTTTAATATTTATAACAAAAAAAATTGTTTAAACAATTTTTTCAATAAATCAATTGTTTATTTAACTTTTTTCGCAATTTAGGCATCTACGATTTTGTTTTAAATAGTCTCAAAAGAAAGCTTGACTTTTTTACTATGAAAAATGTCTAATAAGAAAATGGACAAATTGAAATTCATTGAGTTACAGAGCCGGTTGTAGAGGGAGTCCTCGCGCTCGCACTCGGGCGTTATGCGGCAGCATACCGCGGAACAGTTTTCAAGTATGCCATTTTTTTGTATTACTCACATTGATCCAAAATTGCATGAAGTCGTCGGAAAAAACTATTCACTTAATCGAAAATATTGATTAATTGAGCGGTTGGGTGCAAGAACGGCTTACTTGTATTTTCAGAAATCACTTGCTCTTCATTTGTTCTCCACGAAATTAGGTGCAAAACAAAAGAAACACAAGTGACTTCTAAAAATACAAGCAAGCTGTTTCTGCATCCAACTACTCAATTGTTAATACAAATTTATGAATTACATTATTCTAAAAACACGGGTAATTTACTTGTTCTGTGATACAAACTACATCTTTTATACT
>NC_046660.1:69283019-69289778 GCF_010883055.1 Belonocnema kinseyi
CCCCGAATCATCTTGCAGATAAAAGGAGTCTAAAATCGCACTGTCACATCCACGTGGTAGACTCTGGAAACTATAACTTGATAGGATGTAGGCTGACGACAGACGTTAATTACTAATCCGTTAGTACTTTATTTACTGAAACACTTTATACGTGAGAAGTTGGTTAAATCATGTATTTGTTTTAAAAAATTGCAAGAGCAATAACCAATTATTGTCGGATAATAAATTATAATAGTGAGGAATCATTTATCTTCAGAAAAATACTGTTCATTTTTAAGAAAGTGCTTTTTACTTAGTATTTTTTCATAATAACGTTAAAAATTTTTAACTTCTTTAAACTTACTGGTTAACATTACTGGATAGTTTTTTCCGATGACTTCATGCAATTTTGGATCAATGTGAGTAATACAAAAAAATGGCATACTTGAAAACTGTTCCGCGGTATGCTGCCGCATAACGCCCGAGTGCGAGCGCGAGGACTCCCTCTACAACCGACTCTATAACTCAATGAATTTCAATTTGTCCACTTTCTTATTAGACATTTTTCACAGTAAAAAAGTCAAGCTTTCTTTTGAGACTATTTAAAAAAAAATCGTAGATGCCTAAATTGCGAAAAAAGTTAAATAAACAATTAATTTATTGAAAAAATTGTTTAAACAACTTTTTTTGCTATAAATAATAAAATAGGATAAAAGCGTGTAAAAAGAACTTTCCAAAACCCTCATAAAAATTTTAAATCGCGTAATTAGAAAGGAAGTTACAGGCGTTTGAAACTACCCCTGCAGACATTGGGGTTGAAAATTCAACCCCCCCTCACTTGGGGAGGGTTGGTAATCCTGGTCTATAAGTTTATGGATTAACTACTGTTGGGTAGGCGAACATATTCCCAGAATTTAGAGATAATCGAAAAACATGACTTTTTGAGTTGGGGCAGTTGAGGAATAATGCCCCATATACACCATTTAGAAAATACATTGCGTAGGGAAAATATAAAATGCGGTCTCATAAACCGCACTATGCTGCTGATATGTTAGTTGCTCTCGCCACTGATGTAAAAGATAAATAATAATTAAAGATAATAAAATTTATTAATTCCTTCCTTATTCCAATCTCCATTCATATACTTTTATAAACTAAATAACAAAAACTTCTTTACTTATTCAATTAGATATAAATATATAAAGTGGTCTGTGAAGCCTCAGATCCATGTGCTTGCAAAAATGAAATCACGTCTACACATAAAAGTTAATTCTGTTTAAAAAATATTATTTGTAGAAGAAATATAATCAGTTTATTTTGAGTTATATATATTTTTGTACAAGCAAGTGCTACTCCTGGATTTAGATCCTTTTTCCTGACAGGTGGAATATCAAACTTGAATGTCCCATAAATTGTCTTCGCACTTCAGAAATTGTCTGAAATTGATTCCTTAAAATATACCGGTATATTGCCATACCATAGAATAGTAAATTTAATCTGCTATTCAAGGGTTGTTATTCCGGTGCAACATCAGCACGCACACCAGTGACAATGTAAATCCACTTTTGCATTATTAGTGGCTCAAGGTGTGAGCACCGTACAATAATTCTCGCACTATCGACACTCAACGCATAAACTGGATTCGCTGAACGCTATACATACACGATTCAATTTACATAGTTCTTCCCACTTTTACTGAAAAATGTAAGGTGAAGCATGGTACTTACGCGTATAAAAAAGTAGACCATAAAAAATATATTGAAAGCTAAGTCTATCTGCTGAGTAATGTTGTTGCTCCACTGCTGGCAACGCTCCACCTCCTCGCTGAAACACATCAATAAAAATGAGTGTCAGGAATTTTTAAACATGAGAAAAATTTAAGGAATCATATCATTATAGTAAAAAAATCTTATAGGAATTCATTAAAAATTCTGTAGTCACCTGGAGGCATCGATGAAATATATTATAAGCGAAGCTATGCTCAAAATGAAAACTAGCACCACCTGAAATATAAAGAGAAATTCGGTTAGAAGTCTGTAAGATTGATTAGAGGAAACAAATGAGATATAATCACCAATGGACATTTTATTTTCGTTCATCATTAGTACATATGACAAATATTATAACTGGAGAGAAATCAATGATATAAATTATGAAAGACGTTATATCAGTTTCTCCTTTCCTTCAGGCAGTTGTCGTGCAGAAAGTGAGACATCTGAAAAAAAAGTTTTTCTATGATTTTAGGAATTAAAATATTATAACTGATGTCATTCTAAATAACAACCATTATATTTTATACCGAATATTAAAATTCACACGAAAAATTATAATTTTAACCATGTTTTTTGCAGCTGAGTTTTTTCTGTCGTTGCCTCTTACCAATTTTTGAAAAATGATTTCATTTTAATAAATAACGGCTTTTTTTCGGGGAAACATCTACAAATCTACTGTTTTCAATTTTGAAAATAACTAAATAATCCGGAAAAATAAGCTGCCATTCATTAAGATGCAATCTTTTTTCAACAATTGGTAAGAAAAGATGGTCAGAAAAAATCAATTATATATCTGTCTTTTGGCACCACAACTACCTTCAGGGGATCCGCAACAGAAATATCAACCTAGGAATTTCTGTATGCACGCATTTTTTTATTGTTGCTTTAACAAAATGTTGAGGTTTACAAGCCCAAGTTCAAGAAAAATTTTCATTTTAATAAAAATATATTGCAAGAAAAACATCAAATATCGATGTATTCGGAAATTAAAATAAAAGTAACACCATACTTTTTTAAATAATGGAAAAACTATACCAGAAAGGAAATAACTGAAATAGAAATTTTATTTATTTAGGAATATAGGGGTATTATGATTAATTTTCGAATATTTTTCGTGCAATCAAAAACAGTTGACTTTTAAACTCAAAAGATTATTTTTTAATCAAATAGCTGAATTTAAAAAATATTAATTTTAACCAGTTTTATTTACAACCAAATAGTTGAATTTTCAAGCAAAAACAACAAATATTTTGTAAGTCAGTTCAATTATTAACCTAAAAAGATGAATTTTGAATGAATAAATCGTTTTAACAGAGAAAGGCGAAGTTTAAACAAAATAGTTCAATTTGATGCCAAAAAGACAATTTTTTTAGAAAATAGTTACATTTTCACCAAAATAGTCATTTTTTATCCAAGCAAACTACATTTTTAATCCGAAAACATTAACTTTATATACAAAATGATGAATTGCCTACCTAGAAAGGCAAGTTTTTAACAAAAAAGTTCCAATTTTCGACCAAGAAAGATGTATTTTCAATTCAAAAAGACAAATTTTACATCTGAAAAGGCAAATATTCAATAAAAGAGTTAACGCTTTGATCAAAGAAGATAAATTTCTAAAGAAAATATTTCAACTTTTAGAGAAAAAGATGATTTTTTCAGAAAACGATTCAATTTTCACAAAAAATGTTATTTTTCAACCAAAAAACACGAACTTTAATCTAAAAAGATGATTTTTGCTTAAAAAAGGCAAGTTTTTAACAAAACAGTGAAATTTTCGACCAAAAATATGACTTATTATTTCAATCTTCACCAAAATGTTAATTTTTAACCAAGAAAGTCGAACTGATAACCTTGAAGGATTAATTTTATATCCGAAAAGGCAAATGTTCAACAAAAAGTTAAATTTTTAACAAAAACAAGACTTAACAGAATAGTTGAATTTTATGCCAAAAAGACGGTTTTTTTTTAATATTTAAATTTTCATTAAAAAAGTTGATTTTCAACCAAGAAAGAGGAATTTTTCACCAAAAATTGTTGGATTTTATCTCTGGGTTCCATTATCTTAATTTACATTTAAGAAGAAAATAGAAAAAAGAGTAGTTTCTTGAAAACGGGGGAAAAAAGAAAAAAATTTTGAAGACGGGCGAAGGAGTAATTGGGGAATAGGAAAAAGACTGAGAGCTCGTAAATAAATTCGAAATTAATCGGTTTTAAACCGAGTAGTGCTAGTTGAAATAAAATTTGGCCATGCTGATGCCACTGTTGAGGACAGACAACGCGCCTATGAGGAGGCTGAGGTCAAGCCAGGTCACGAAGACGAGGATCTTCAATTTCAATTTCCAATTTCACGGAGGAAGCAAAAAAAGCAACAAAAAAAAGGAGAAAGGGCAGAGAAGAATAAGGTTTTACGACGGCAGAACCTAGACGAGTGACGTCCATCGGTGGCATTATCTGGGTAAGGTTCTAGGGGGTAAGGATGAATATTTCAACCAACGCCCACGACAAAGGCTTTCACAATTCGCTTGCGGGTATCTTATCACAAAATTTTCATCCAATGCTAGGAAAAAGTGAGAATTATCCTGCATTTTGAAGAAAAAGTAGCTTATGATAAAAGGACTGATAGATTGGGTCTAAAAATGATAGTAGAGTAAATTAAAATTAAAATTTTTGTAATTTCTTAAATCGCTTATCGTTTATTAATAAATAAATTCCTAGGGGATACCTTCACTGTTAATTGTTACTTTAATATTATGAAACTTCAAATTAAAGAGAAGTACCTTTGTCCCATTTCGCTCCGACCCGAGTAAAAATGCCTGGACTCGAGTTCGACTTGAATTGCCCCAGTCAAAAAGTTCGACTGGGAAATTTCTCAGTTATGAGACGGAGCCAGACTTCAATTTATGTCTTGGAGACAAGTTGCTATGTCTTGAAGACATAAATTTATCTCTTGAGTTGAAGTTTTATGACTCCAACACCAGCGGTTTATAACTTCGAGTGTCTACATGTCCTAACAAAAAGGGTCGTTCAGACTGTTATAAAAGCTCATTTTTGTTAATGATTAAACAATCTTGTATATTTTTATAAAATATATGTATATTCAAGCAACATATTTACGGATTTTCATTTGCATTATACTTGTTTGACGATGATACCGAAAATGTTTTTTACGTATTTTTAACGGTTTAGGAGATGCTTTTAGAAAGTTACAATATTTATTTCTTTAAAGAAAATTTTTAAGTTCTCGTTCAGACCCACAGATTCTGATTTCTTTTTTAATAACTAATCTAATAATAACAAATTTTTCATTTATCAATTTTAATTTCATTTATGAGCCAAACAAGGTTTGACCATCTCAGCCAAGACAAGGCTCATCTGGTGAAAAAGTAAACATCGTCTTAGTAAAGACAGGGCTCGCCTTGAAACAAGTAAACGCCGTTTTACCTGTCGTGATCATAAACGTGTAAGAAGATATTAAAATCATAAAAATATGATTTCTACTTTAACTGACCCTGCCGAGCAAAAGTTTTAGACCAATTCTTTTTTTGTGTCTGAACGAATTCTTTTAATTCAAATTATACCAGATTGATTCTGTATAAAATGAGCCAAGGGTGAAGCCAATTTGTCTAGCTTTTTAGGTAGACATTGTAACAATAGTGTAAATTTCAATGTTATTTATATTTTCAATAACTTCCAAAATAGTCAACATTTTTTAATGTTCTTGGGCTCATTTTAAAGCTTTTTTCACCATATCACAACACATTATAAGTATAAATCGTAAAAAGATTCCTTTTAAATTCAAAGAACTTGAAGTTGTAACAAAAAAGTTAGAAAAATCTGAAAACATCTTATCTGTAGGCAAATTAGAATAGAAGTTAAATGAATATATATATTTAGGAAAGTATACGGAAAATTCATAATTATATGTTTCATATATTTTACAAAAATATTTTTGTTGCCAAAAATAATTTTGAAATTTTTACAACTTTTTTGTTAAAACTTCATGTTCTTGCAATTCGAATTACTAAAAATTTAATTATTCCAGTAAAAATTTTTTACTATTTTGCTGAAAATCTGCATTATTCGTTGTAGTTTTTCCTTGTACTTTTTGAAAAATTTACTTTTTTGTAGAAAATTAATCTTTATGGTTGAACATCCATCTTTTTAGTATGAAATTCAACTATTCCAGTTAAAGATTCATCATTTTAGTTGAAAATTCATCAGTTTCATTAAAAATTAATTCCTTCAACTGGAAATTTAAATGTCCATTTTTGTTTGAAAATTCATCTTTTCTTGTATCAAATTCAAAAATTTGAATGAAAATTTGTCTCTTTTAATTAAAAATTAAACTATTTAATTAAAAATCCACATATTTTAAAGAAACTTTTTTTTGTAGAAAATTATTTTTTTTTTACAATTTCATCTTCTTGTCTAAAAATTCTTCTATTCGGTTTAAAATTTAAGTATTCTAGTTAAATATTTATCATGTTAGTTGAACATAAGTTTTTAAGGTTGGAAAATTAGTTAAAAGTTCAATTCTTTTGTTAATTTTTTTTGTTATCGTAGATTTATAATTTTAATTAAGATTTCATTTCTTTCGTTGAAATATGAACTTTTTATTCAAAACTTCTTTTTTCTTTGCATAAAAAAGAATTTTTTGCCGAAAGTCTTACTATTTTGTTGAAAATAAGTTTTGAGACAAAGCCAGACTTGACTCTATATCTTTGAGACAAGTTTCTATGTATTGAAGACATAAATTTATCTCGTGAGTTGAAATTGTATGACTCCAAAACGAGCGGTTCATTTTTCAAGCGTAACCTGTCCTAACAAAAAGGGTCATTCTGACTGCCATAAAAGCTAATCTTTGTTAATGATTAAACAATCTTGTATATTTTTATACAATATATTTATATACGAGGGTGGATTGATAAGTTTCCGGCCTGACCAAGAAAAACAACGTTTTTAAGAATTTTTTTTTTATTTCTCAACATAATCTCCTCCAAGGCTG
>NC_046660.1:69289878-69293916 GCF_010883055.1 Belonocnema kinseyi
TCAACTTAGTTACGGATTTTCATTTGTATCACACTTGTTTGACGACGGAAACGAAAATGTTGTTTGTTTTTGCGTATTTCTAACAGCTTAGGAGATCCTTCTAGAAAGTTACAATAGGGTTGTTTCACGATTTTAGATCAAATAACTTTCTAATAGATAATTTCAATCCGAACTGAAGGTGCGTCTTAATTTTTTTTCTATTGAGTCGTTTAACAGAAAAAAATTCAATCTATCAATGTGACGATGTTGCTTTGATGAAAACCATGCAAACTAACGAAACTCATGATGACTAAAAATCATCTTTTTGATAGAACATTCATTTTTCAAGGAATCTGTATAATCATCAGAGAAGAACAGGAATTCTTCACGTGTTTTAGACTAAATGGAGCAAATAACAAAAGTTTTTTTATCAAATTTTTTCTGTAAAAAAACTTCATTTAAGTTGAAAATTAATTACTAAAAGTATCGTAAAAATAAAAAGTAATTTTTGTAACTTTCATTATAATTATTTAAGCTTTGGTTAACAATTTATCTTTTTCAGTCAAAATTATAATATAATATAATATATAATAATATAATATAATAATTAGTCAAAATTAAATCAAAATTAAATTATTTTCTTGATAATCCATTATTTTTGGTAAGAAAATTAATTTTTTAACAAAAAGTTTAACTATCCTATTTTTTATTAAAAATGGATACTTCTTAGTTCAAAATTTAGATATTTGTTTCAAAAATCATTTATTTGGAAATTTCTTTCTCTGTTGTGTTAAAGGATGAATGGCATGATCGCCATGAATTCAAATGTTTCCATTTAGAGACAAATATAAATATTTTACTTTTAGTTGACCGGGAAAATTGAAAAACTTGACCCAGAAAAATCAGGATATGACCGGGAATTTGAAATCGTCTGTCAAGCCACCCCCCCCCCCGTGTTACCAATTTCAAATACCAAATCAATTTCTTGTCATAAGCCGCACATTTGAGAGCCAGGCATGTTCGTTTGAATCCCGGCGATTAATCGATTGGCCGTTTCGTTCACGATAAGAGTGGAAGAGTTTTATGAGTTTTATGTTCGTCCCGATTACCCCGTTACGCGCACTTCGATGTCCCTCTGAATTAATGAGGCGTGCAAATTATTCATAATAAAATTCTTCTCCAGACTGTTGTTTGTGGAACCTAAAATACTTGAATGTTCGTACAGGAAATTAACATAGCTTCCGTCAAATAAAACATTTCCTTTCGGTAATGCATTTTCAGGAATGTTGATTGCAAGTGTGATAAATGAAAGAGAGAATAAATGTGTTTTGTGATAATAATACATTTTTATTATTAAAAGAGTTTTAGTTGTTTTATGTTCTACATCGGTGTTTGATGTCTGACAGGTGGAAGTGTCGATAACTAGGCCACTCACCTAGCTGAAGTATGAAACTCTACATTGCGAGAGAATTATATATTTAATGCTAATAGGTATAAGGGTATCAGGGAAACTACCATAATTGATTTCATGCATCAGAAAATTGTGTAGCTATTATTTTAATTTAAATTAAATAATAATTGAAAGCGAAATATGGAGCTAATTTATCTACGAATATTGTAGATCAGATCAACTAAGAGTATTAAACAATATTAGGCTTAGTTAAATTTTAATTATAATCTACCATTTATTCATTAATTTTCAAGTTATTTATTTTGCACTTAGGATTAAAATGAGTGAGTTTTGAAAAAGGCTTTCAATTCCTATTTTTTCAATATATTTTTAAAAATAAATTGTTTCAAATATGCGAAAAGCTCTTAATATTTTAACATTGGTACAATAATGGCTTTTAAAGTGTTTATATTTTTAATGTAAGAAACGGAAAACCCGTGTGCACTGTGAATTACTGTATTTTCACAATACAAATTTATCAATTTCAGGTGCATTAAAATTCAATAAAAAAGTAACATTCTGTCAGACTTTTGCGATTCAAAGAATCGGAAAGGTAGAGTGAATTTTCAGCTTACTTTATCAACCTCAAAAGAATTCCGTACATCGATATTTCAAAAGAGTTAGATCAAACGGAAGTGAATCGAGAATTCCGGTCTCTGCAATTGGAGATTCTTCTTCAGGAAATCGTATGAAAGCGAAAAAGAGTGAAGAGAGTAGTTTGATATTTGAAAAAGTTAGAAAATACACTATATTTCCTGCCGAACAAGAATTTTAATTCAAATTAAGATAATAATTAATTTGATTACATGCCATTTTGTTAATTTAATTAATGCTTACAAAAGTCAATGTATATTTAGTATTACAAAAAAAGATTATAGCCTAATATAGCTTTAAAAATCTGCCTGCTTCGCGGGCTCATTTTCATCACGCGCTGCATGCGCGGCTCGCAAGTTTGAGCGCGCCTAGGCGTGCGATTGTTGGTTCTCGCGCTTCAGTATTCCTGAAATTTTATATCATTCCCATAAATGTATATTATTGTATTTCGTAACTTGCATTGATATTAAAGCAGACGAATTTTCATTGTTCCGTTAAAAAAATATTTTATTAAACGTTTTATTGCAACTTTGGTCGTTTTTCCATAACCTGAATTTGCTCATTTCCAATGCTTTCTTATGATTTCTTTATGATTTATGAAACTTTGAAATACTGTGAAATTGTTGCGTGAAAAAATCTCACTTTTTGATTTTCTATTATTTTGTATGCTGTCGAAATTTGAATTTTTGATTTATCAAGAAAATTCGAAAAGTGGTTATGATAATCTTCCAGGGCATTTAGAAATCAAACTTTTTCTTCTCTTGCCATTTTTTCATATCGTCCGTTATTTGGCTCAAAAGGTTCATTTTCGTGACTTTACCTTTAGTTTAGGACACTAAACCCGTTTTTCGGATTCAGGGCGTCACAAAACGTGGACATTGTACCAAATCTGAGGAGAGAAGATCAAATTTCACACGAATCTAATACCTTCTCTGATGAGAATGTAAAAAGATATAGGAAAAAATTATTTAATTATAATTTTAAGAATTGCAAAATTATTATTGATGGTATCGTTTAAAAAAGAATGTTTGTTAAACTTATTGCTATAACTAATAATGTCATAACAAAATTTACACTAGATATAACAGTATAATATAATAGTATAATAGACAGCAGGTCAGTTATTCCAGCCCCCCCACTCTCAATTTTCTGATTTTCTATAGCTTACTGAATTGCGCCCCAATTGCGCCCAATTGAGAATCAAAGTTAAAATCTCATGACTTGGAAGATCTTTAAATGCGCTCCTATACGCCATAAAGAAAAAATTTTGTGACACATTGATAACCGAGTTAATAGGGATCAAAATTGGGGGAGGGGGGCTGGCGTCATTTTTCTTAATTAATAAAAAAAATTTTTATTCATCATAGCAATCTATCATAACTTCAAATGAGCTCAAATGCGCCACCACTAAATAATGTTGCGCTAGCCAATTAACAATTATAGCATATTTGGGGGGCGGGCAGTGTAACGCGGGTGTTAAATGTTTAACAGTGATGTGCATTATAAAGTTGCGAACCTGGATTTATTTGCCTTCAAATGCGCTCATATTCGTCATAAAAACTTATTGAAACTCTTGAAAATTGCCCCAGATATGGAGGTAACAAAATTTTACGAAGTGATGATCAACAAAATAAAAAGTTTGCAATCCGCATTGGTGAAGGGAATTTCCTATAGAGTTTTAGATGCGCTCATATGCGCCATAAAGAAATTAATTTTTTTGCCACATTGATAACCGAGTTATCAGCTATAAAAATTTTGTTACCTCCGTATCTTGGCAATTTTCAATATTTTCAAAAAAAAATTATGGCGCATATGAACGCATTTGAAGACGAATGAACACATTTCCGAAACTTTATATTGCACATCACTGTTGAAGACTTAACATCTACATTACACTGCCCCCCGCCTCAAATATTATACAGTCTGTCAAGTTAAAGCGTGGGTGGCTTTACTCGCAGTCGGCAAGGTGTATCGACATGATTTTGGTGTCAAAATATTAAGAAGAGCTCCCTCTT
>NC_046660.1:69294016-69325825 GCF_010883055.1 Belonocnema kinseyi
AGGGAGCTCTTCTTAATATTTTGACACCAAAATCATGTCGATACACCTTACCGACTGCGAGTAAAGCCACCCACGCTTTAACTTGACAGACTGTATCTTCAAATTTAATTCCCTAAAAAATGTAATTAGAAAAATTTTGAATTTAAATTGCCTAAAATAGTACAATATAAATGCATAGTCATTAAAATAAAAAATGTTAATGTTTCAAAAAACCAGCAATTAAATTGAAAATTTTCAAAAATATGTTACAACTAAATTTTCTGTTTATAACTGAATATTTTTGAAGTAATTTATCAAATATGCAATACTCTTTCTACTGATTGATTGTAAGTTGAACTACTTTGTTCAAAATTCATTTTTATGTTGAAGATTCGCCGTTTTAGTAGGAAAATCATTTCTTTGATTGAAAAATCTTTGTTTTTGTTTTGCTAAAAATTAATTTTTTAAACTGGAAAATTACCTTTTCTAATTTTTGATTAAAAATTAGTCTTTTTGATTCAAAATTCAACTATTCGGTAGAAATTTGAACTCCTTTGTTAAAAAAAATTATTTTTTGGTAAAAGCTTCATCTTTTTCGTTGGATATTTATCTCTTTGTTTGAAAAATGAACTATTTTGTTGAAAATTAATTTTTTAAGCTCAGAATTTAACTATTCTATTTCAGGTTGAAAATTTGTGTTTTTAAACATACAATTTTACCAGGTATTTGGTTTATAAAACGTTATGGGACCAATTGAGAGCGTATAAAACGTGTTAAGAAAATTCGTTTTGAAATTCGATTATCGAGCAGATGACTACGTACAAAAAGTAGTGGCAAATTAATTGCAGATAAAATTCACGCTCAACTGGTTCACTTTGACACTACATTTTAATTTAACTACAAAAGTCTTAAGCTCAACCATTTTTATCCATTTTTATTATCTTTAAGGTTAGAAAAATTTATATTTTTATGAGAAAGTAATAGAAATTAGATTATTCACTTTAACGAATCTCAAAAAATATATTTTTTTTATTTTGGAAAACTTTAAACTAAAAGTTTCATTCTTGCTCTAGTGATTGTATTCACAATTTTCGTAAATATCAAAAACTTTAGAAGCAGCCAAAATTTTTAGCAATTAATTTCATTTTGTTGTTGAATTTCACGAGATTCAATCTGGTATTGTCCAATTTCTGTCAGATCATTTCTGTTTAAAAAGTGAGAGTGAACTCTGGTTCCTAGGTCACATGCTGAGAATTTTCCTAAAATACTTGTCTCTTAAAATAAACGAGAGACCACGCGTCCAGTTACTTATCTCTATTCTGACTTTTGGTACAAAGCAATTGGCAGTAGTGTTCTCTCTACATCTGAATAACTAGAAATTCAACTTATTAAATCAGTACATAGGGTTTCAACGGATAAGTCAGTTATTTTTAAAATTTTATTTTTAACAAACTGGATACATTTTCGGAACAAGAGATGAATTTTCAACTAGAATTATTATAAAAAACATTTGAGTGTTGAAATGTTGTCACAGGCTTATACTGACCAACATGTCGAAGGCATTTTTCGTTAGAGATAGATTTTTATTTGATCTTTTTTGCACGGGGCTGTCCCGGTATATATCATCAGTCACGGACGCATTTTTGTAATGCAATCAAGTGATCTGATGAAAGCAGTCTGCCCAGACATATTGGACAAAGCCTGGGTTTACCCCATCATTGACGGACTGGGTTGCAGTCAAGTACACGATGGGGGGACCTACAGCTTAAGGTGGGTTCCGAACCACCAGAATCTCGGTAAAGGTACATTAAAAAATTTCCAGAGGTACCGGCTCAGGGATCGAACCCCGGATCTCTGAGGTGAAGTCCGAGGGTCTAACCAACTGAGCCACCGAGGCTCTGAATTATTATTATTATTATTATTATTATTATTACACCATTAAGCCATTTCCCTTTCGGGGTAGGCGCAACTCACTCGGTTGGGGAAAGGAGTAGTGTGTGGAAAGGATAGAGATTTTTCAGATTGATCCAGAATTCTCGTGCTATTTAAGTAAATAACACGTTCGTTCCGCAACACTGCTTCGACCCAGGTTGCTGATCAATCTCTCTAGCAATCACCCCAAGCGAAGATCCTCACGAAGTCGTTATGTAAGGTTCCCCACTTGGGTCCATTAGTGGCCAAGGTCTTTTATTTCAGGCGTCATTCACTCTACTGACACTCTTTTTATTAACTATTTGCCGCCATACTTTCCTATCCTGACATACTTCTCTAGCTTTTTTTATGTCCATGCATTTTTTCATGCAGGCTCTCGTGTTTCTGTGACTTCTTATGTCTCTTCTAACTAAGGTCCCATTCACACATTCTAACCATTCTTTCCGCGGTCTACCTCTGGGCACGCTGCCATTTACTTTACCTTGATACACTTGTTTTATTAGTCGTTCATTTGGAATTCTCTCAACATGTCTGAACCATCTTAACCGATTTCTTTCCCATGTGTCTACTAGCGTCTCTTCTGCACCACATTCTTTTAGAATTATCTCGTTACTTACTTTGTCCATCAGGGTTTTCTCGCATATTATGCGCATGAATCTCGTGTCAATTGCGTTAATTTTACTCTGATCTTTTTCTTGATAAGTCCATGCCTCGCTACCGTATAGTACAGTAGGTACAAATATAGAATTATGTATTGCCATTTCAGCATTATTTGATATATTTTTACTTCTGATAAGGGGACCTGCTCTACCAATAAACTTCTTACCTTCATTTATTCGTCCATCTAATTCCTCATCTATCTTCCCGTCACTAGTAAATAAGCTATCAAGGTATACGAACTTATCAACTTGTTCAATTCTCTCATCATTTAATAAAATATTACATAGTGTTTTCTCACTCTTTCCTTCGAACACCATAGTTTTTGTTTTATTTGCGTTAATTTTGAGGCCTATGCTCTTCATGCTTGCATCTAGTTTATTCAACATTCTTTGTAAGTCTTCGATAGACTGCCATAACAACCTTATCATGTTCGAACACTAACCCACGTACCCTTACTGTTTCGAGATCCACACCCTCTTCGTCGAAGAGAGCCATTCTTCAACACTTGTCCATAAATAATATAAATAACCACGAAGACATAGCGTATCCTTTTCTAACTCCTTAAATAATATCGAAACAGTCACTCAGTTTCCCATTCACTCTTACACTCGCTTTGCTTCCTTATATATTGTTTTTATAGCTTTTTCTAGGTCAACAAATGCACAGAAAACTTTTTTTCCTACTCTCAAACTTTTTTCTGTTATTTGCCTTAAGCTAAATATTTGATCCGTACATGACCTTCCTGGCATAAACCCACTTTGGACTTCCCAAATCTTTGTTTCTGTTATTTTCATTACCCGACGAAAAAGTATTTTTGAATATATTTTACTTACGGTGTTTAATAAGCTAATCCCTCTGTAATTATTGCACTCGCTTTTATCTCCCTTTCTCTTGTATATTGGTACGATAATCGCTTTTTTCCAATCGTCTGGGACGTCTCCCATCTCGAAACATAAATTTATCAATTCGCACAGTCTATGTGGTATGCACGCGCCACCGTGTTTAAGCATTTCAGCGTTAATACCGTCTACCCCGGCAGCCTTACCGTTTTTCAAGTTTTTAATTATATCCCTAACCTCAGTGACACAGACTTATTCAATTGAGTTTTCCATCGCATCGTGTTCAACATCGAAGTTGTGGTGTCCTATAGCTTCATCTCCGAATTTTCTGCTCAAATAGTCTCTGAAAGCCTCTAGTATTCCGTCTGTATCATATACCATTTCCACCCTACTATTTCTCATGTTGACAATTTCTGTACTTTTGTTTCCTTTCATTTTTTTATAAAGTAGTTTCCTGCTTCCTTCAAAGTCGTTTTGTATTTTTATCTCTTCTTTTGCTCTAATTGTATCTTTACTTTCTTTAACTAATCGTTTAAGTATCCTGTTTTCGCGTCTATAATCATTTCTACGTCTATTTCTTTCCTTATTGCTAAGACCTGCGATGTTCAAAGTTCTCTTGTACGCTTCTCTTTTTGCTTTTTGGGCAGCCTGAATTTCATCGTTTCACCACGCATCACCAGACATTCTTCCTACAACTGCGGTACCACACACTTCGATCCTACATCTAACAAGGATATCCCGTAACATAGCCTGGACAATGTTACGGGATATCCCATGTTGCCCTATATATGCTTTTGAGTATCTTATTTTGTAAATCTATTCGCATATCCGGTTTCTGTAGGTTCTCAATTTTGATTCGCGTTTGTTTTGCTTTCTTGGTTCTCTTTTTTCTCCATCCCCGACCTAAGTTATTTTTTGAGATCAGAAGGTAATGATCAGTATTGCATTCAGGACCCCTCATGACCCTTGTATCTTTGACTAACTCTCTAAGTCTTTCATCCGCAACAACAAAGTCAATTATACTGTGGCTATTTCCTTTAGACCAGGTGCACATGTGGATCATTGCATGCCTAAACCAAGTATTCGTAATAAACAGACCCCTTTCTAAGCATAGACCAAGTAATTTATCTCCGTTGTAGTATGTTCTTGGATCCCCAAAATTACCTAATACTCTTTCTGTATCCTGATTTTGGATGCCCACCCAACCGTTCATGTCACCTAATAGAATTATTCTTTCCCCATGTTCGCAAATATTTATTGTGTCATTTAAAGTGTCCCAGAAGGCGTCTTTTACTTCTCTAGGATCACTATCAACCGGCGCGTAGCATGCTATGATAAATAGTCTTCTGATTCCTACTTTCATTCTATCCCACAGCAGTCTGGGAGACACGAAACCATGGTCTCCGAGATGCTGCTTTGCTCTTTCATTCAAAATCAGACCTACTCCTTGTTTACCATGTGATTCACAGTCTACTCCTGACCGTATTTCAAATTCACCTTTCAACACGCCTTTTTTATGTCTTTGGTTTCGCATCCCTTTTCCTTTGTTTCAGACACACATAAAATGTCTACTTTCTGCACGTCCATAGTTTCACGCAATTCTTCTACCTTGAGATCATTTACTCGCCTAGCATTCCAAACACCCAGTCTCCATTCGTCGCCTGAAACATGACCTTTAAATTTTCAGTGTACATGCCTTTTGTCATTAAAAGTTCCAGTTCTTTCCGAGGCTATTTTGTAGTTTGTATTATTCATTGTTTAGATTATACGCCCAACTAACACGTTTATGCAATAAGTTTATTTTCTGAGTCGAAATCATGTCAAAGTTAAGTATCAAATCGTCATATCGTGGAGATTGTAGTTCTAACGTCAGTCCCACCAAAAACTTCAGTTAATAAGGGAGGGTTAGGAGAGGAGGGAGGTATAACTGGAACCGAGAGAGTCGTCTTGGGTTATTATTAGTTGGTAGGTTTAAAATTTCTTTCTTCTTTTTTTTATCGTAAAATTATAATGAATTGCTATGAATTACTTATCTTTAAGTACGTTTCCGGATTACCTAGTAACTGCAAACGAACCACAATTTTAAGAAAGTGCATTTATACAAAATTTAAAATTTTCTATTTGGCTTTTTCCCCATCCGAGTATATATATGACCGGCCTCTTTAAGAGTTACCACGAAACTGTTACAGAAAAAATAAGAGAATGTAAGGGTCGACTTACAACTACGTCATATCCGACAGTCGTTAAAATATATATACATATATGTACATACATGCATACATACATACACACACACACACACACACACATATATATATATATATTGAAAGTCAAGAAATTTCAATTCCAAATGTGCAAAATTGAAGAAATATAAATTGTAAATCAAGACAAAAAATAAAAAACCAAAAAAGACAAATTTTCAAGAAATATTATATCTGAAACAAAGCCAAAAACAGGTATTTTCGATGAAATAGTTGAATTATCAACAATATAGATAAATTTTTAATTGAAAAGAAAACGTCAACTAACTAAAACTGATTAATTTCAACCAAACATTTGCACCCTCAATCAAAATAATTGATTTTCCACCGAAATAAAAGAATTTTTAAACGAAAAGGATGAATGTTGACAAAATTGTCGAATTTTGAAGGAAATAATTCAGTTTTGAGCCAAGTAATACAATTTTTGACAAAAAAAAGAACCATTAACGCAAATTTCATTGTAGGCATTTCGACTAAAAAGAATGAATATACACATATAAACATGCATACATATATAATTAAAAATTTGTCATAAGGACAACCGCAGGATTTCGCCGAAAGCGGGTGCTAATCTTGAAAATTGCACACATGGAGCGACCCAAGGACTACCGCCTTCTGCATTTTCCAGCAAGGGATGCTTTTTAGGCCATTAGCAAGTGAAAGCTTGGCACCTCCAAGAGCGCCGATGATAAGGACGATTAGTTTAACAGAATATTCCGGGTACAATCGTTGCAACTCCCTTATAAGGTCTCGATACCTCTCTTTCTTTTCATTCTCCTTGGTTATGATGCTGTATCAGCTGGTGCTGAAAATTCGATAACGAACATGGTTCCCTTCTCAAAGTCAAGAAGAACCATGTCAGAACTCGAGTAAGCAACAGAAACAATTGTCGAGAATATAAAGTTCCAGTATATGCGGCACTTCCCATTCTCGACAATTGACTCAATTTCCCTAGGAGCATTTAGAGGAGTGATATTAAGTTTAATGCCGTAAGAGTGACAGAGATGGTAATAAAGCACTCTTAGTGCCGCATTGTGCCTTTGAATGTAGGTCGTTCCCGTGTGAGTTGGACAACTAGATAGTATGTGAGCTAAATGCTCGGGGTGTGCATGGCATGCCCTGCAGCTGTCATCCGGAATGTCTTGGCTCAAAATGTAGCAACGGTATGTTAAGGTGGAAATGACACCGTCTTGGCATGCAAAAATGAAACCCTCCGTACCAGACTTCAATCCGGGCGATTTAAGGAAAGCAAACGTTAGCTCACAAGACATTGACTGATCCTTCACATTTCTGTGGAAGATTCCGTGCATCCTCTTATCGAGGAGCTGTTCACGAAAGTTTTTCTCTTATGCTTTCTTAATCCGGCCTTTCAGGAGTGAGTACTCAAAATAGATAAGATTTGATGCATTTCGCTCACCCCTAATACTGAAGTCAAGTCCGAGTGTTTCAGCAGCCTCCTCCGCTGCTTCGTACAGAAACGCTCCTATGCCCACTTCTTCGTGATTCCTGACCATTTTAAGAAGAGGGTCTCTTCCATTTGCAACTTTATGTGCTGTACCCAGAATAATCCTATTGTGAAGACATTCAAGACTCAATATTCCGCGACCCCCTTGACGGCGTGAGATGTACAGTCGCGGAACGGAAGACTTAAGATGCATGCTTTTGTTCATGTGCCATAACCTTTCTTGTCCCGATATCAAGGGATCTAAGCTCGTTCTTCGACCATGGAACTACTCTAAATGAATAGATTAGTACCGGGACGGCAAGCATGTTCGTTGCAGATAATTTGTTCCTCGCCGACACTTCGGTAGACCAAATCTGCCGTATGAGACGTTTTTATCTGCTTCGGAGAGTATCCTTTATAGATGTCACATCCTGAATGCGGCTCTGTGGCAGGTCCAGGTATGTATAAGTCTCTCCGACGCAAAGGTGTCGTATAGCGCTTCTATCAACAAGTTCCGGATCTTCAGGGATGCCATTAAGGTTTCCTCGCTTCAAATAAACCTTGGCGCATTTGTCTAACCCGAATTCCATTCCAATTTCCTTAGTATATCGTTCGACAATCCCTAGAGCTAGATGTAGTTGCTCTTTGTTTTTAGCATAGATCTTAAGATCGTCCATGTAAAATACATGAGTGACCTTGTACTATCGATCTGCAGGTTTGTCGCACAAGTAACCGTCGGAATGGCGAAGTGCTAGAGATAGTGGCAATAATGTAAGGCAAAAGAGCAGTGGGCTCATGGTGTCGCCCGGAAAGACACCTCTCCGAAAGGTGACCTTGTTAGTTACCACACAGGTTCAATTGCCCGAACAATCCTATCATTTAGGATAGCTGTGAATGTCTTATAAAGCGTGTTCAGACAAGTTATTGGCCTGTAGTTCTTCGGGTCAGCTAAGTTGCCTATTTTCGGCAGGAGTATTGTGCGCCCTTCCACCAACCACTCCGGAGTCGGCTCTTCCGACTTCAAATATGAAGTGAAAATACGGGCCAAATGCTGATGGCATAAAGAAAACTTCTTCCACCAAAAGGTTTTGATTTTGATTTTCTCTAACCCACCTCTCCCTCCGCTCTAGACTTCTCTTAGTGCCAGATAGTATCCGTATTCTCTCAACAATATGCTGCCTAATGGTCAGCAGCTTTGACTTGTTAAATGTGTGATAACGGGACCGGAGTTCGCGCACGAACTTTCAAACCTTGGCGGTAAAATTCCTACCAGATGTGATGTAGTCAATCACACACTGAATACAGGACGCGTACTGTCTTGCCCAGCCTATCTTTATGGCAAGTTGATGCATACGTCTTTTGGTCTTATGATCAACCGTTGCTTTTGTTTTGCGGTTCGCATCGGCCTAAGCTTTCGCTGCATTATACACACAATAATTGATAGCCCAGAGGTCGGATTCTCCGGAAAAATGTCCACGAAGCTCGTCATCCATTTCAGCCAGATCTTTAGGCTTGAGAGAAACCTTCGTGTTGATGTTTCTCCGGGTCGTAAAGCATCGCTCTTTCTCTTTTGGATGCCTGCCCGCGGTTGGTCTTAGTGTGGCCTCTCTTTCTCTATTGCCGGCTTGTTCTAGCTGTGGTAGAGTAGGCATTCAGCTTACATAGCCCCTTTTTCGGAGTATTTCAGCATGGTTTTGCAGACGTTGCTGCGAAAAGTGCGATAGCTCCGGGTGTTTCTCGCACCACAGAGCATGCAGCAGATTGGTCGGCATTGTTGGCCGACCCATTGTCGGGAGCCCTGCGCGTTCTGTTGTTTTAAACCGCACTCACTACAACTATGTTTGGTGTTGTCATTGTTGTTCCCAGTGGAAGCTAGGAAAAGGGGTTCGTCCATCCTTGTAGAGCCCCGCATGCAAGGATAAGGCTGCGTATTCTGAGAGGTCGCCCGGTATCCCAGAGTCACCGTTTTAGACACCTCACCCAGGTGCCATTCAGCTTTCGGCACGGTTTTCACACCTCCGCTTGGGGGTTAATTCCTTTGGGACCACCCCTGGACAATTGTCCGCGACTGCCTATTTATTTTTGTATCGATATTCAGCAGAAACCCTTGGTATAGGGACCCTCTATCCGCAACCCGAGGACGCGTTCGGTGGCTTTGTCATAGGCCCTTCGGTTTGATTCTAGAGGAATCAAAACTACACATCTTTGAATTTACGATAAATGGTTAATCAAAAAAATACATTTTTAACAAACTAGTTCAAATTTCAACTTGATAGTTGATTATGTAATAAAAACGGATGCATTCTCAATGAAAAATGTAATAATTGATATTTTAACCAAAACGGATTTTAATTGAAAATGAAAAACAGCTGAATTAAACCGAAAATACGAATGATCAACAAAACAGTTAAATCCTTCCTTAAAACAAAAGTTAATTTTCAACCAAAAAATGATTTTTTGCCAAGTAGTTTAACTTTTAACTAATTATAAAGGGAAATATATGAATTAAATATAACAATTAACTGTCAACTAAACAGTTCAATATTCAATAAAAAAATCAATTTTGTCACAAAATTGTTCTACTTTATACTCAATAGATTAATTTTTAGTGATATGATTAACTTTTCAACCAAAAGCATGAATTTTCAACAGAAAACATTAATTTTCTACCGAAAGACAAATTTTTAGCAAAATGCATACATTAACTAAGAAAGATAACTTTTGAACCAAACATGGAATAAGTATACTTTCAATTTAAAAAATTAAGTGTTTGGATAAAATAAACAATTTTTCAACAGAATAGTTGAATATTTAACCACGGAGATTTATTTTAAACTACAATAATGCATCTTCTACCAAAAAATCCATTTTTATCAAAGGAGTTCATCTTTCCACCAAGTAATTGAATTTTAAAAAAGAGAAATTAATTTTTGCCTAAAATAATCCATCTGCAACCAAAAACTAAATTTTTATCAAAGGAGTTTAACTGCCCGACAAGTAATATAAATTTTAAAGCCAAAAACTGGATTTTCAATCAAGAAGAATAAGGCAAATTTTTAACAAAATATATACATTTTTCACTAAATAGTTAAACCTCTGAATAAAAAAGGAAAATTTATGAACAAAATGGAATAGGTTGATTTTCAGTTAAATGAAATTAAGGTTTAACGAAAAAAAAAATAATTTTCTGCCAAAAAAAATACATGAATTTTAACCAAATAGTTAAAATCAAATTAGTTATGAATTTTCAACTGAAAGAGATGAATTTTAAAAAAAACTTAAATTATTATCAAGTAAAAAATATAAAAGAGAGATTTTCAGTTAGAAAAACTAATTAAAAAATCGTCAACAACACAGTTGCAAGATATTTGGATTACATATGCAAATTAACGTAATATCTATGTAAATTACTACGAATTACCTATATTTACCTATGTAAGTTACTCTAAATCACCTAGATTATTCTGGATTACAAGTGAATAACCTGGTTTACAAAAACTAATTCGAATTATTTGTATTATAAGTGGATTACGCTGGATTGTATAAAGATTAATCTATATTACGACTAGATTATTAAGGTTACCTGAACTAGTTCGAATTATCTGGATTACAAGTATATTGCTCCTGATTGTAAGTGAATAACTGCGGGTTACAAGTGGATTAGTCCGGAATAGTGAGATAGTACTCCTGATTACTTGAATTTTCCCGGATTACAAGTGGATTAATCAAGACTGGAACTGGGTTAAAAATGGATTGTTTGAAATAACTCATCTATTATTTGTATTACCTAAATTACAAGTGTATCGCCACGGATCCTAAGTAGATTAATCGGATTACTAGTGGGTTACTCCAGATTATAACTAGATTACAAATGGTTTGTGCCGCGTATAACAAGTGAATTACCTCGAATCACAAGCATTTTACGTTATCTTACAATGGGATTGCTACGGAATACTGTAATTACTTCGAATTGCTTGAATCCCGCCAAATTAAAAGTGAATTACTATGAACTGCACCAGAAAACTAGGACGGATAAGCGAATGGACCAATGGATTACCAGAGTTATTTTGCTCTCGAAATTAGGATAATCGGCACAATGGTTGGCTACCGCCCAGTAATTGACTGTCCTTCAATGATTGACCATCTGTTGAGGTTAGGATATAGTCCGCTTGTTGAATTTTGTTTGTAATAGTCATGATAGATTTAAACACAAACTTTTGGGCCTTTAATTGAAATTTGGGACTTAAGATATGCCATCGTAGTATTTTATCCTAAAAATTATATCTGTATATTGATCAATTGGTGTCCAATAATTGTGATCGTAAACAAAGCGGAAACACCATGATTGACCACAACATCTGAAAATAAAATAACTAATATCTTTGCGAAAATTCATTCAAAATTGAATAAACTTTTTATCGACTATGTATGCAATTGTTTGTCTCTTCGTCTAACGAATAGTGACTAGTAATCTTGTCAAAATCAGTTTTTTGCTCCAGCCAACCATTATAAACTATAGTGACTAATCACTAACGTTTAAAAATAATTAATCTATAATCTGATGTGATTATCGAGATGGTATCGAGGTGGACAACGACTACATTTGATAACTTTTTAGTGGCCAATCATACAATCATTGGCTTACGGTAATCACTATGTCCTCATAGTCAATCATTGTATTTTTTGACATTATTGTTAACTTCATCAACTATAAATTATCAATTTTTTGGAAAGCTAACCTTACCTGTAAGTGGCCAATCATTGTACCGATTACCCTAATGAAACGGTTTTCTAGTGAATTAATTTCTGCCACATTTCGCGTCAGCAATCGCCTTCGGCCTTTCCAATTTGCAACCTATACTGACCTATAGTGACCTATAGTGGCTCGTCCTCGCATGTGGCGAAGGCCCGAGGTGTGAATTTCGGACGAAGCGTCAGGGGAGTAGGTAGAAGCGGTTTGAGCAGGTAAGCAACGATGTAAAATGGATACACACGCCGAGGGACATGCCGCGCGGATATTCTTGGCTGAACGCGTTGGTTTCATGAGAATGATACTATAAATACACATCGTGCAAAAATAGTCAGTCGAAATGGTGCTTAAAGATTAAATAAACCACGAATTTGAAAAAACTGTTCCAAAAAAAGACTACTTTTTCTCGAGTGTAGCAATTGTTCATTTTTGTGTCAAAGTTGCCAACGCTACGCGCTGGAACAGTTTCATATTCAAAGAATTCGATTAATTTCGATTTTGAACCGTTCAGACATTTGGCTTGTCCAAAAATGTCTATTCGTTTAAACTTTCTATTGCTACTGCTTTTGTTGGAATGATTCTTCATGGTTCAATAGTGTACAATAATTTTTTTTCTTGAAAATTTATCTTTTTTGTTGAAAAATTTAATTAATTGTTAAAAAAATGAATAATTGTGATTAAAATTCAACGATAATGTTGAAAAGTATCCTTTTTAGATGAAAACTAAAATTGATTAAAATTAATTGTTAAAAATTCACCTGTGCGGTTTAAGAAATCGAACATTTGTTAGAAAATTCAACTATTTGGTTGAAAATGAATTTTTCCGTTGAAAATTTAAAGATTTGAATGAAACTTTTTTTCTTTCTTGAGTGAAAAATATTTTTTTGGCTAAAAATTCATCTCTTTGGAAAAAATATGATCTTTTTTGGTTACAAATGCAACTGTTTCGCTTTAAAATTATTTACTTAAATGGAAGATCAGCTTTCTGAAAAAGTTATAAAATTGATTTTTCCCAGTGGAAAATTCATATTTATCGGTGGCAACATATTCTTCTCGCTTGAAAATTCATAATTTATCATTAAAAATGATGCAAGTTCTTGGTTCAAAATTTAATCAGAATTTAAATATTGCGTCCGAAAATTCGGGTTTTTTGATTAAGTTCAACTTTTTTTATGAAAATATAACTGTCTTATAGAAAATTCAACAATTTGATTGAAATTGTGTTTCTTTCTTAACTGAAAATTTTTTCTTAGTAAAAGTTTGATGTTTGGATAAAAATTTTAAATTAATCTTTTTTGGTTAATTATTTTAAAGAGTTGACAATAGATTTTATGCTTTCACGATGATTCATTTCCTGAAGATGTGAACTGCAATGTTCACGAAACGTCGGCAAACAATTCGTAGTTTTTTACACGAGTGAAACCCGAAATATCTCTTTTTATCAATTAAAGAGTTTTTGATTTGAATTAAAAAATTTTTATGGTAGCAATATCAGATATTTGATTTCTTTTGAAAGCTATTTTTTTCATTTAACTATTCCAATTTTAATTAAAAATTTATCTTTTCCAGTTAAAAATTCAACTACATGTTTGACAGTTTAACTACTTTCTACAACATTTTTACTTTTTTATTTTGTCTACAATTGCTCCATTTTTTTTTATTTGAAATGAATCTTTTTGGTTGAAAATTTAACAATAATCTTTTTGATAAAACATTTTCCTTTGAGAGATAATCTGTTTTTTAATTGAACTAGTTGGTTAAATGTTCAACTACTTTGTTAAAAAAAATTTTTTGGTTTGAAGATTTATTTCTTCGGTTGAACATTTTAGAGGAAATCAAATTTTGAGGAAATTTTTTTAAAACAAATAGATATCTTGGTAGCGAGCATCTGAAGTACAGTTCAGACTTAACCAGATGATTTATGTTGTTTGTGAGACTAGTTCTCATTTACGCTCAAGTGAGATAATTAGATCTACTTAAATTGGCTCCTTTTACTTAACTCTTAATGAAAAATCTATAAACCCAAGTAGAGAAATTTTCCAAGAAAGATAAACTTTGAACCGAAAAGATTAACCTTATGCAAAAAACGGCGAATTTTCAAAGCAAAAAGACATATTTTTATTGAAATATTTATCAGTTAAAATAGACCTTTTTTCAAAACCGAATTGTTGATTCCAACCGAAAAAGAATGATTTTCTACAAAATAATTAAATATTCAACCCGAAAATCGAGCCACAAATCCGAATCTTCAACAAAAAAGTTAATTTATGGACAAATAGATCAATTTTCGGCCAGGAGAGTTGAATTTTCAACAAAAAATAATGAGTTTCTAACAAAACTGAATAAATTAAAGTAATAAATTCAAATGGTTAAATTTTAACAATATAATAGAATTTTAATAAAAATAGTAAAAATATAATATAATATAATAAAAATAGTAAAATATTAAATTTTCAGCCAAAAATAACGATATTTAAACCAAAAATTATAAGATTGGTGGCGAAACAGATAGATTTTTGAATAAAAAGACGAATCTTGGGTCAAAGTGGTAAATCTCTGATAAAACAAAATGAGTTTCAAACAAAATAATTAATTTTCCAACCAAGTATTGGAACCGTCTAATTAAAAGATTAATTTTTAACACAAAAGTATAATATTCTAAAAAAAAGCGACGAATTTTCTACTGAAATGATGAATCTTCTACGAGAAAATTGATTTTTAACAAAAAAGTTTATTTTTAACCAAAAATAGAAATTTTCAAATGAGAAAATTCATTTTTGACCAAGAAAATATAGTTTTAGACAAAATAAATTAATTTTCAACTAAAATAGATAAATTCTCAATTAAAAATGGTTGGTTTTTTACCAAATAGAATAAATTTCGACCAAATCAGATGAATTTTCGAACCTAAAAGACGAGCTTTAAAAAAGAGTTGAATTTCCAAAAAGAAAGATTTTTCATACAAAAGAAAAAAAGGCCACCCAGTAGTTCAATTTTTCACCTAATGAAACGAAATTTCAAAGGTGCGGTTGAATTTTCAAATCAATAATGAGTCTAACGAACTGCTGCATTTTTTTGCGGACCGAAAAAGAAGATTATTTAACGTTGGGAACTATTTTTTTCTAAACTGTTTTTATGTTGACTTACTTCTGCACTTCAACTTCTGAAATATTCACAACTTCTAATGATCAATATAGAATGTTTTAGAAAGTTTTGAATTTCAAGGTCAGAGATAGAATATAGTTTCCCTATATTAATCCATAAATCTCTATGGCTCTATAAATTATTTTATTCACCTTAAAAAAGTGTTTTTTTTTTTGTTTACGCATTTCAAGTACTCGTCGAAACTTAATGAATATTAATTCTTTAAAAAAATGTAGCACATTATTTCGCAAACTTAGTTTTCCAATTTCAAGGTTTATGGATCCAAAAAAAATTCTGAAGGTTGTATGTTACATCTTATGGGACGGAAATGGACTAATTTCATATATTTGTGAGAAAAAATGATAAAACAAAAAATTCTGTGTGCACGAATGGCATCTGACCAATTAGAGCCCTTGATTAAAGACAGTGCGCGTGCAGTCATGACGAGGTTGCATCTTCTCGAGATAGCTACACATCTCAAGTGTGGTTTTATTTTTAACTCGAGCAGGCGTGATTTAAACTCGACGTCCACGTGGCTACTGAGGTTTCCGGGTTAAAGATCCCACAGGTCAAAGTTCAAGGTCAGGACTCACAGATCGTAATAAGAATATACACGTACGAGCCAATGAACTCTTGGTTATCGATCTAAAGCCTTATCTTTTAGCTCATGTGACTAAGACCTACCTAACAGTCTAAATTGCTTTCGTGCGTGACAGCGAGCTCCTTTATCCTTAACGCAAAATCGAGTATTATCGTGATTAAGGAATTATAAAATAAGAACAACATTTCTTCCCTGAGCATCTGTCTCGACCAACTTAATGTCAAAACAAGCTTATAGATACGAGCATGAACACAGGAAATGAACACTACTTGAAATCAGATTGAACTATCAAAATCAAATCAATTGAGATTTTAGTTCATGGTCGATAAAGTCATTCAGCCTTCTGTTTTTAAGGATAATGCACTACTGCAGAACGTGTTTTAGTGGAGAAAATAAACTATAGATGAGGCTAAGCCTCTTGACGCTAAACTTTTATTTGTCTCGTAAAAAAGCAAGATGAAACTGAAGCAGTAAAAATTTCTTGTTTATATCGATTTTTCCCCCCATGAGAGTTTTATTAGAATACAATATACGTCATTATTCCTACAGAATACTAAATGAAATAAAAAATTTTATTTCAAATAATTGAAAAAATTGAGACCTCTCTAGGTGTAATTTTTCTTCTAGCAATGAATGGAAGGCTGATAAGGGACTTAAGGATTGAGTCAGTAGAGAAAGTATCGGCCGGTCAGCCCACTGACCACGACCAGTTTCTGCTACTTCTGGGTATTCGGAATCAGAAATTAATCGATTTTTCTAATTTGATGAAAGCTACAAATTTTGAATGGTAACTTACAGAATTTTCTCAAACTAATGAACGGAAAACATTTTGTGCTATTACTGAATTGAATTAAGTAAAAAGGGTATTAAAAAAAGGACAGTCGAAAAAGTATCAGTGTCAGCCCAGTTGTCAGGACTGTTTTCTACTAGTTATAGGTATGTCGAATCAAAAATTAATCAATATTCCTAATCTAATAAACGACAATATCAAATACAATCAAGTGATAAGAGTTGTAAAAAAGGACAGTGGAATAAGTATCGCTGGGTCAGCCCAGTTGTCAGGACTGGTTTATACTACTTATAGGTATTTTTAATTCAAATTTTAAGTATTTTTTTGACTTGATGAACAATGCAAAATTTTGTCCTTGCATCAAATGCAATCAAGTGATCAGAGTCTTAAAAAAGGACAGTGGAAAAATGTATCGCTCGGGCTGCCAACTGATGAAGACCGGTTTCTACTACTTATGGGTATTCGGAATCAGAAATTAATCAAATTTCCTAATTTAATAAACGACACAAATTGTACCCTTGTATTAAATGCAATCAAGTGATAAGAGTTGTAAAAAAGGACAGTGGAATAAGTATCGCTGGGTCAGCCCAGTTGTCAGGACTGGTTTATACTACTTATAGGTATTTTTAATTCGAATTTTGAGTATTTTCTTGACTTGATGAACAATACAAATTTTATCCTTGCATCAAATTCAATCAAGTGATAAGAGCCTTAACGAAAGACAGCGGAAAATGTATTGCTCGGCCAGTCAACGAATGAAGACCCGATTCTACTACTTATGGGTATTCGGAATTAGAAATGAATCAATTTTCCTAATTTAATAAACGACACAAATTGGAACCTTGTATTAAATGCAATCAAGCGATACGAGTCTTAAAAAAATGACAGTGGAAATAATATTACCAGGTCAGCCTAGTTGTCAGGACTGATTTCTACTACTTATGGGTATTTTAAATTAGAAATCAAAGTATTTTTATGACATGATGAACGATACAAATTGTATCCTTAAATAAAATGCAGTCAAGTGATAAGAGCCTTAACAAAAGACAGCGGAAAATGTATTGCTCGGTTAGTCAACTAATGAAAACAGTTTTCTACTACTTATGGGTATTCGAAATCAGAAATTATTAAATTTTCCTGATTTGATGAACGATACAAATTTTATCCTTGTATTAAATGCAATCAAGTGATAAAAGTCTTTAAAAAATGACAGTGGAAATAGTATCGCTAGGTCAGCCTATTTGTCAGAACTGGTTTCTGCTGGTTATGGATATTATTAATTAGAATTTGAAGAATCTTCTCAACTTGATGAACGATGAAAATTGTATTCTTGTATTAAATGCAATCAAATGACAAGAGGCTTAAAAAAGGGTAGCAGAAAATGTATAGCTCGATAAGCCTACTGATGAAGACCGGTTCTTACTACTTATGGATTCGTAATCAGAAATTAATAAATTTTCATAATTTGATAAGCGATATAAATTTTATCCATGTATTAAATGCAATCAAGTGATAAGATTCTTTGAAAAAGGACAATGGAAAAAGTATCGTTAGGTCAGCCCAGTGGTCAGGACTGGTTTTTTCTATTTATTGGTATTTTTAAATTAGAATTTAAAGAATTTTCTTGACTAAGGTCAGCCACCTGACCAAGACCGGTTTCTACTACTCATGGGTATTTTGAATGTTAATTTATAGAATTTTCTCAAATTGATGAATGGCGCACATTTTGTCCTAGTAATAAATTCAATCAAGTTAGAAAATAGACAGCAGAAAAAGTATTGAATGGTCAGATGAGTGTTCAAGGAAAAATGGTGCGACTTATGGTTGTACGACAATACAAAAATTCTTGTATCACAATCAGAATTTAAAGTTTTTTCTTAACTTTATGAACTATAAAAATCTGGTCCAAGTAATGAATTCCATCAAGTTAAAAAAGAGAGTAAAAAAATTATCGATTGGTGAGGGGAGCGGTCAAGAAAGGCCTATACTACTTATCGGCCGATGGCAGTAGAAAAATCCTGCCTGTATGAGACTAGCCAATAATAATAAAAAATCATAATTAGAATCTAAAGAGGCTTTCTTAAAAATCGAACTATTAATTTTTTGGTCAAATGAAAAAGTACTTTGAAAAAGAATTAGTCCTGCATTAAATCCAGAAAAATTTGTTTAGGACTTTTTATTTGGTTTCGAGAACATTTTTGGAAAGAGGCTCTTATCACACGCTTATGACAATCATTAAAAAATAAAATCATAAAAAAATCGTTTCTGAAGATTGTGTATTGCATTTAAAATTATTAAAATTTGATGAGTCTTGAATTTTAGACACTACAATTTAAATTTGTGAAATTTTTGCTGTTACAGTATCAAATAAATTTTATTATTTTTAAAAGGTTTAACATTATAACTAATTGTTTTGTAAAACTTGGATTTTATTATTATTACTATAGGGTCATTGCATTAAATTTAAAAAAAATAATTTACTTTGAAATCTTTTCTGAATCAAATTTCTTTAGTAACGACTGGAATTGTTCACTTCAAGGCTCATAAATTGGAATTTTAAATTATTGAGGGTTTTTAAACCGAAATATTGTTAGAGGAATGGTAGTAGGGAAGTGTGGGTGAGTAGGAAAAGGGAAATAAGTAGAAGAAAATTAGAGGAGGGAAAAGCAAACGAAAAGAGTAAAAGTGAGTTGAGGTGAATTAGGGAAAGTAAAAGGAAGAAAAGTTAGAGAAGAGGAAGTTAAGGGAGAAGTTTTCGAGAAATGAGCGTAAGTAGGGAAAGGAAAGTGAGACATTGGGAAGTAGTAAATAGAGTGGAAGTGCGGGAAAGTGGGGTAGGGGCAGCACGTGAAGTGACTAGAAAGAAAGTAACGGATGGAGAAGTAGGCTAAGGGAGGGATGTCATGGGAGGAAGAACATAGGGGAAGTGATAGATGTGATAGTACGGGAAGTGAAGAGAGGATAAGTGACACTAAATGGGGGAAAATAATTAAGGGGGTTACAGGTAGTGAAGGAAGGGGTGAGAAGGGGATGGATATTAGGTGCTGTGAAGAGAGGGGAAGTATGGAGTGGAAAGTACGGTAAGGGGCGATAGTAAGGGGAGGTAGGGGAAATAATGCAAGTGAATAGTGGAAAATCATTCAAATGAACGAGAAATAGACGAGAGGAGGGTGAGTCGAGAAGGAAAGTTATGGGAGTTCTAAAAGACCTCATAAACGCTTTATAAGGGCAAGAAATCTTTTTTAATAGGCGAGCAGTGCTTACTTTGCCTAATTTTTTATTATATATAATTAAAAACATCTCTCTAATAATTCACCAATTATAACACCCAAATAATACGGGTTTAAACTTAAAAAATGACTTAACGTTGAAAAACTTTGCTTAACGGTTTGCACTACTTATGTTCATTCAATAAATCCGTACCAATAGAATTCTTTCCAACCAATAAATGAAAACAATACTTTTTCGTTTATCTCCGAAATATTGACTTTTGTTTAATAATTTTTAACATTTAAAATCAGACTACAAGAACAGAGGAACGGACTAAAAATATAAACTACTTTTCCTACCCAAACTTCGAATACATTATACAAGTACGATGGCGATCTTCGGAAAATCACGAAAGTTTCACAACTTTGTTGAAAGGAAGGTAACTTTTGAAACTCTCTAGTTGGAAACGGTAACTCGAGCCAAGAATATTTAGAAGTAATCATCACTGAAGAGTGAAGAAAATGTGGGTCGAATGCCTTCGCAAACCCGAATAATTGAAATCTTAAAAGTCAAGGCGTTTTTACAGAAACTCCTTTTACTCCTTAAATTACATAATCCTGGAGACATTTTTAAATTTGAATTTAACTCAAAAGTATTAATTTCTAAGAAATGTAATAGTTGATATTTCAACCAAAAAATATTTTCATTTTAAAGTAAAACAGTTTAATTCAACCAGAAAAAGAGAAATTTTATATCAAATACTTAAATCCTAAATCAAACCAGATTAGGTTTCAACCAATTATTTGAAATGTTAACCAACAAAATAATTTTTATGCCAAAATAGATGAATTAAATAAAAATATTTTTCATTCAAGAGCGAGAAAAAAATGTCAAATAATTTGTTAATACGAATTGTTAAGAAGATCGCTGAATTCATACCAGAAATAATGACTGCCAAAACAAAACTGTCACGTGATAGAAAGAAATGTTCAACATCATATTTCAATTTTCCTCAAACAAAAATTTTATTATAGACCAAACAATTGATTTTATATGAAAAGATGAGACATTTTTTAAAATACTTCAATTTTCATCAGAATAAGTTGTTACAGTTGAAGGTTTAGCTTATTAAGAGCAATTTTCAATCACATAGTTGAATTAAACAAAAATTATCGTCAGAACAGTTGTATTCAAAACTACTTCCACTAAGTAGTAGCACTTTTCACGAAAAAATATAAAAATTCTACCAAAAGAAATTAAGTTCTAATCAAGGAAGATTTTTCATTCAAAGAGAAGAATATGCCAGCTAAGTTATTAAATTTTCAAACCAAAAAAGTTAATTTTTTTAACAAATAGTTGAATTTTTAATCAAAAATAATAAATCCTTTACCAAAGATGGAATAGTCAAATTTGCAGTTCAAGAACATTATTTTCAAAAAAACCGTTTAACAAAATAGTTGAATTTGCAAAAAAAGAGAGTCTGATGCTCTTATCCACTAAGCTACGGAGTGACGAGATTAATTTCTTCACAATCCCTACGAGTTAAATTCCGACGTAATTCCTTAAACTCCTAAGACACATTTTCTCACAATTTATGTTAGACATAAAAATCCATATTAGACAAATAGTGAGGTTAGATTATTAGACAAAAAATAATGGACATCAAATTGTTTAATGCATTTAATTTGGTGAAAACCATAGCACCGAATAAAAAAATAAAATATTACAACCATATAGTTGAATTTTCAACAAAATACTTGAATGCTGAATTAAAACAAATTAATGTTTAACCAAACAGTAGCACTTTTAACCAAAGAATATAAAGTGTTTACGATAAAAGATCAATTTTCAACAATAAAAGATTTCTCGTTCAAAGATAATAAAATTTCAAACTAATTGTTGAATTTTCAACTTCAAATGATACATTTTTAACCAGAAATAGAATAAATCACTTTTTGGCTTAAAAAGTTGATTTTTGAACTTTAAAAAAATTTATTTTCAACAAAATAGTTCAAGTTTCAACCAAGTATTTGAATTTTTGATAAAAAAGATGAATTCTCAATTAATAATTTCAAGGTTGTATTTTGAACCAAAACCGGTCTAATTTCTGCCAAAACATAAATTCTAAACAAAAAATGTAATAGTAGACTTTTCCATTAGAGCGAATTAACTTTAAACCAAAAATAGTTCTCTTATTCTTTTCTAATATTCAAGTTTTTATTTAAACAAAAAAGAACGAAAAAAGGGAAGATTATTGAAACAGGAGAAAAAAAGGAATTCTTTTAAAAATGGAAAAGAGGGGAATAAAGGAAAGATGATTAATTCGGTATTTAAATACTTTACTAGTAAAATAAAAATCACTCATTTTCATTTTTTCAAGCATTTCAAAAATTGTTATTTCCACATTCATATTTTCCATGTGTAACGTTATATTCTGGTTTAAACCCTCCCCTCTCCACACAAATTGTAAGAAACCCTCAAATTAATAGACGACCTAGGGGAAGTAAGGATTGGGGAAAGGAAAGGGGAATTGAGGGTATTTGTGGTTAGGAAGAGAGGTATGCGGAGGGCAAAGGTAATAGGTAACATGTGGAGACGGGATGTAGGGGAAAAGGGAGGGGAAGGGTAGCAGTAAAGTGAGGGTGATTAGGTGAAAGAAAGTGGTTAGAGGGGAGTCAGAGAAAAGAAAAGTGAGGGGAAAGACACGAGAATTAGGGGAATTGAGGGAATGAGGGCTTGTGAAGTAAGCGAAGTAAGCGAAGTAAGGGAATAAGAAGAAGAAGCCTGATGAGGAGAAGTGAGGGAAGCAAGGGGTGGAGAAGTAAGGGATGAAAAAGCTACGAGACGAGTATTAGGGAAGTAAGCCCAAGTTGGGAAAGAGAAGTAAGACAACAGGAAGTAGGAAAAAGAGTTTCACTGTAAAGTAATTTTTGAAGGGCCTCTTAAATTAATTGTTCATAATCAGAATTTTTTTATTATTTAAACATATTTTATAAAAAGTATTTTACTTTCTAAATCTATTTCCCTAATACAGGTTCAACTACCTCTGTTCCCATTCTGCAATCTAGTAATGTTATTTGAAATAGGTGGATAACTATAGTTCTGAAATACGGAAAGGGAAAAATCGATGCAACGGTGAAGCACATACATGAGGAAAACTCGTTCATTTATTTATGCTCATATCCACGAACATATTGTGAGTGCCGAGTAAGTACTCTTCCGGTCTAGATTTCTATCAGGTTTCAAATCCAGGTTCTCTTATAAAGTTGTTTACATGATATATTATCAAACATAGGGGTGACCGCACTTTACTTCTTCCTACACGTATTTTTTGCAACGAGTTATTTTTAAAGCGGCGCTTCGTTACTACCTTGAGTAAAAAGCATTTGAGCTTTTCCTGAAGCTATAGGTTATCGACTTCTGAAGTAAACATAAAGCCTAATCAATGTTTAAATATCGGCAAAGGAGTCGCTAATAAGGAAGCGTCGATATATTACGTAACGCTTTTCACGGGGGGTGGGGGAAGCAATACTCTGCTATGGTTTTGTCACGAACGAGGGTAGGAGGTAACGAACGCCGTTACGTAATAAAACTGCTTGATAAAAAAATGCTCAATTTAATTAAAACAAAAATAGGTGAATTCTTTTTAATAATTTTATTATTGAAATAGCTAAACAAAGAAAGGAAGTAATTTTCCTGAAATTATTTTAATTTTCAAATATCTGTATGTTACGCAACGGGAACGGGAGGTAGGGGGTTCAGCTAATTGCTACGATCCCATTACAAAGGGGGTGAGGGGTCTAAAAAACTCAATCTTTTCGTTACGTAATGTGTAAACGCTCGCTAAGATACGTTACCAATTTTAGGGGGGGGGGGTCGAGCTAGAAACTACAGTTGAAACAGGGGAAAGGAGAGGGTCAATAGAAGTAAAGTTAATGACATAGAAAATAGTTATTACGTTTCTTGATGATAAGTTTGTACAAATTTTGCGAATTTTGTGGAAAGTCTTCTCTTATAATTTTGGTTCACAATTGACCTGCTTTGGTTGGCAACTCTACTATTTGGTTAAAAATGTTATTATTTTATAGAAATTCTAACTATTTTCTTGAACTGATTTTTTTAGGCCAAAAATTTAACAACTTTGTTGGAAGTTGAAATACTTTGTTAAAAATTCATCTTTTGGTTGGATTTTCATTAGTTTGTTCAACAATTCAACTATTTCATTTTTAGAAAATTAATCTTCTTGGATAACTAATAATCTCTTGGTTTGAATGTTAAAACATAATTTTTTGAGATTCGTAATTTTACTTAAAAATTCATCTCTTTGATTGCGAATTTAAATATTTTATTAAAATTCTTTTTTTTTTGTTAAGGATTGATTATTTTATCTAAAATTGTAGTTATTCTATTTTGGGTTGAAAAGTTATTGCTTCAATTAAAAATTGATCTTTTTAAGCTGGAGATTCTACCATTTAATAAGAAATTCATATTTTCTCGGATTGAAAATTGAACTGTTCTATTGAACACTGTTTTTCTAACTCGAAAATGTAACTCCTTGGTACCAGATATAAATACTTTATTAAAAGTTCATATTTTTGGTTATAAAATTCAATAGTTTGTTAAACACATTTTTCTTTCTGGACTGACAAATCTTCCATGGCTGACAATTCAACTCTTTGATTGGAATTTTTTCTTTAATTCTCTTTAATCATTTATTTAAAATATTTAAATGAATTTGTAATATATTTCATAAACTTGTAGATACCATGTAATATTTCGAAATAATCCACGAAATTTCAAGGATTGTTAACGATTTTTTCTTATGGAGTTTTATGTAATTTTTAAGATTTGAAGCGATTTTAAGGATTTAAACAGAATGGACGAAATTTCAGAAAATTTTAAGGAACTTCTGCATTTTTTAAAAGATTTCCAGTGTTTTCCTGGAAGCTCAATTATATTAGGGAGGGCTTTAAGAGATTATGTGCGATATCCATGAAATTAAAAGGATTTCAAGGGGTTTTGAGAGATATTGAAATGTGTCAAAAGATTTTTATCGAATTTCAAATATTTGAATGGATATTGAGAAAGTTCATAAGATTTAAAAATATTAGGAAGAAACTTTCGTTATTTTAACTGTTTTTAAGATTTTTCAGTAATTTCGATGATTTCAGGGCATTTCAAAGGATTCTATGAGATTTCAAACGATTCTATTGGATTTTAAAATATTACTTCAGATTGAAAGGATTTCAAGAATTTCTAATGAATTTAATGCGGTGTCGATGATTTTTACGAGTTTCAAACGAATTTTAAGAGATTTAGAAATATTTAACAGAATTACAAAAAATTTTCAGGAATCTTTAAATGATTTAAAAACTTTTTTAAATAGACACTTCATTTCAAAAGATTGCAAAGATTTTGTAAGAGTTTCCAGAACCCCGCCTCATTAGAAAAGATTTTTCTAAATCAGTATAAAAATATTATCTTTAAAACAAATATTAGGATTTATAGAATTATTCATTTATACAGGGTTTGTAGAAAATAATATTAGGATTGTATTTTAGAAAGAAATAATGTCTATTTCTTTACCTTTTGAAACTTGATTAAAAATCAGATGTAAAATAGTGTAAGGTCTTTAACATGATGCAGCCAAATGGAATATGAAGCTAATTAGTGCTAATTAGAACCGTTAGCTAATTAGGGAATATGCCCTGGAAGTAACTAGAAGTTTTTTCTGAGCATGTCAAGATGATGAAGGATTATAAGAAAAAACATCAGGTTGGATTATTCAAACATTTTTGCGTAACAGGAACTAAAGTAGAATAAAATCTAACTTTATTATATTTATTATGTTTATTGTATCAGTAACTAAATTATGAAATTAAACAAATTGAATAAAATTCATGAAATTTAAATATTTCAAGATTTTGAAGGCGGGATCATAACATTTGAACAATTTTAAGTTCAGAAACACTTCAAAATTGAAAGTTCCAATTTACATTTATCATGCAATAATAATTATAAGATTCAGGTTTTCTAAAATGTTAATTTATAGCGCTAAGAACATTAAAGAATTTTAAACTAATTTTACATTATAACGTTAATAATTTCAAATGGCTGAATTCAGATTTAAAAAAGACATCTCGATTTAAAAACTGTATGTAAAGCTTTTTGAAATTCTATAGCTTAAAATTGGAAAACTCTGAAACTGAGAAATGTAAGAACTTAACCTTAATTTAAAATTTGATAAGTTAACTACTTTCACATACATAGAAATATTTAAAATAGAAAATATTTAATTTAGACATGAAACGTGAAACTAGGCTTAACAAATTTGAATAGAGATGTTCAAATATTACCCGGATTGATCCAATTCAAATTAAAATAGAAAAAATTTCTTTAGATTCTGATTATAAATCATCAATATTCGTGACAAGTGAATAATTAAGTAATTGAATATATAGTGAAATAAAAAAAACAATAGCGATATTTTCTGAATAAACCATTAAAAAAGAATTACGAAATTCAAGCTGAGTAGAATAACTCAAATGAGTTTTGAAGTCCTTTTTTGTGATTCGCAATGACTACCTATTTTCAATTTATAGATTCATTTCATGAAATATGACAATAATCTGCGCTTAAAATAAAAGGAAAATAGCTGCTGTTTACCAATTATTTGAACAATTTTTATAAACGAATGCACATTTTCACCGTTTTTTATGAATAAGCTTAATTTCTTTTTGCGGAATCAACTCAAAATGTCTTGTCAAGGACGCCTTGCTGTTACATTTTTCTTAGTAGGCTTTTTTCTATAAAAGATGATTTTTTATGCGCACAGTGCCTATGTGAAGCTCATTTTTACGAATTTTGTCTTCCAATAATAGGAACTCAAATACAGTGCAGGTCGAATTCCAATTGCACTTGAAGTCTTTGCTTCTTTATGTACTATCACTGTATCGTATTCTTGATCTTTTCCTCAGAGGCTCCCATGAAAGTACAATTCTTTAGTGTGGTTTACGTGACTAGGAAGAGGAGATTTCATTCTAAAAATTTTATTTTGGGGGTGAAACTTCTCCCTGTGATGCATTATTTTCTATTTGAGAATTTATTAATTGACAGAGAAAAATATTGAGTCTTGGTGCAAAAATGTATGAATTTCCTACAAATGAACCCTCTCTTCCGGATAAATGACCAGCTGAGAACAAAATTTTACTTTTTCTTATCCATTTTTCATCCTGTTTTTCCCTTTGTTATTTTTTTGTCTCTAGGAAAATAGAAAACAGAGGAATAATACGGGAATACGCGTATTTAAAATAAAATTAATGTAAATAGCATACTGAATTTAATATAAAATACATTAAATTCTTAAGACTATCATCTAATTTTCAGTTATAAGATTAATTCTTAACAGGTATTATTGAAAAAATTAATTTTCAACAAAGTAGTTCGACTCTCAGCAAAAAAAGATCAATTTGTAACTTTCTGAATTTTTTAAAATTTTCAAGCCATAAAACTAATAATCTAAAAACAAGTTTATTTTTAACAAAATAATCGAATTTTCAACCGAGTATTCGAATATCCGATCAAACCAGATGAATTTCGAATCCGAATATAATGCTACACTCTTCAACCTAAAAAATTAGCTTTCAATCAAGAAAGAGAACTTTTCAATCACATAAGAAGAATTTTCTGCAAAACGACGACTTTTCTACAAACGCTGGTATGTTTGGTACATTGGGTTATTGAGAAGTATAGAAGGTGGACGCTAGGATAAGACTTAACGACACCTAGGTAAGTAATGAGAGGAGAAATGAAAAGAGGTAAATTAAGTGCTAGAAAAGGAAAGAAAGATAAGGTAAATAGACAAGGGAGGCAAAAAGAGGCGAGTTAACGGAAAGGTGTTCAAAAGTTATACAAGAAACCAGAGGGTGAGGGATAGAATTAACAGGGCGCCACGAAAGGAACAAGTTCTTTAGTGCTAGCGATATAGGCGAGGGAACTTGAGTAAGCTAATTAGAATTAGAGAGAAGGGTCAGGGAAAAACACTTCATAGAAAGATAAAGGATAATACAGGAATCAAGAAATAATAAATGGTATAATATGATAAAGAAGGAAGGAGTACCAAAGCATTTTGACAAGAAATGAGAAGCGAGAATATAGACCAGAATAGCAACATTTAGATAAGAAAATGAGGTAAGGGACGCAATGTATCGGAAAGAAAAAATAACAAACAGTGCAGAATATTTAAATGGGACGACGAAATATGGGAGTATGCATGAGCAGGATGTAGGAGAGGAAGGGAAGATAAAAGAAGCTACCAAGAGTATCTGGTCAAGATTCTAGGTGAGGCTGTTATTGGGTGAGGAGTGGATGAAGAGTTTGCAGAGATAAAAGGATCAAATTAGAAAGAATGAAATAATGGATGTAGAAAAATAGCAACATTGAGGAAGAGAAGTGAAAAAAATAAACCGGAAGTCGCTTAGAAAGATTAAAAAGATTACAAAAAACGACGGACATGTGTCCCTTAGGGGACACAATGTAAATACAGAAGAAGAACTGAGGGTGGAAAGAGCTGAGGGTGGAACTATTTTCTGATTTCTTTTTTTTTTATTTCGCACTGCTTACGCTGTACAAGTAACGACTTTCCTTAAAAGGCTATTAATCGGAAAAGGTTTCCTTTTTCCTTTTTCGACAGAACGAATGGAGACGATAACCTAGTGACCCACATCACCGTATAGTTCGGTTTGTACAGGATAAGAGACGAGAGACGAAAATAAGGGGAAGTAAACGCTTTGCCATTGTACAGGATGTGCCACTATCTGTACTCTCGAGATGCGATGCGACGCAGCTTCACTAGCTAGCTTCCATTTAATTTGTGTTTGATTTCAAATACCAGCATTCTACGTTTGTTGACGTCAGCTTTATGCAATCTCTTTGATCCAATTACGCAATATTGTGTATTAGGTTTGAGGATTACTGTCTTCTATTTTGTAAAGAAAAATCCATTATTGCATTCAGTAAGAATTCAAAATAAAATTTTTAAAGAGAGTTTACTGTGAATTAAATTATAAATATTGATTTGATTATTTTTTTATTCTTCCAGCTTATTACAGAGTTGGAAGTAAGAGGAATAAACTATTTATCCTGAAACAGCTAAAACAGAGAATTCTTACCCTGAGATTTTCCCTTTTTACAATGTTTCGATTGATTTTTTACCAATTATAAATAAAAATTCAAGATATTAGAAAATAAAATTCTTTGAAAGAAATGCGTTTGATACCAATTCTTTGAGAATAACAATTTTCAATATTTCCTAAATGATTTATTTGATTACTTTTAGTCCGGGAGCCAGGTATGGTCTCGTTGCCTTGCTAATTCCGATGGAGCCACCAAAGTTTTTTTATGTATTTTGAGCCGCTGAATCCGAATTTTTCAGGTGGCTGTTCGTTCCAGTGGTCAGTTTTTTGTTATAAACATTTTTTTAACAATTAATTGAAAAATTTCATTTCTTGACAAAAATAATTTTTTTCAGTTTCTTTGGTATTTTTTGAACAAAAAAGATCCCTAGTAATTTTTCTCCCAGACCCATACTTTGTGAGAAAAAAATTGGCAAAGTTTAAAAAAAAGTGATTTTTCCAGTTTTTGGCGCTATGTCAGATATAAACCATGGACTTTTTTGTAATCTAAGTCGGCGCTATGCTTCCTTAACATGTGTGTTATTATTAAAAGTTATTTCCAGTTCGTTTAAACAAATAGCTTTTGAGTGGGACGAGTTGAAAGTTCAAGGTTTTCCGAGTGTGCGCGGCTGACTAAGCGTATACCACCGCGTCACTCGTTCCACTCAAAAGCTATTTGTATAAACGAACTGGAAATAATTTTTAGTAATAATTAACATGTTAAGGAAGCATAGCGTGGACTCAGGTTACAAAAAAAGTTTATGGTGTATACCTGACATAGCGTCAAAAACTGGAAAAATCACTTTTTTTTAACCTTTGCCAATTTTTTTCTCACAAGGTATGGGTCTGAGAGAAAAATTAATAGGGACCTTTTTTACTCAAAATATGCTAAAGAAACAGAAAAAAATTATTTTTGTCAAAAAATGCAATTTTGTAATTAATTGTTAAAAAATGTTAATAACAAAAAACTGACCATTCGGACGAATTGCCACCAAAAAAATTCGGATTTAGTAGCTCAAAATATATAAAAAAATCTTGGTGGCTCCATCGGAATTGAAAAGGCCACGAGACCATACCTAGCTCCCGGACTATTTGTAAATTGAAAGGACATCGGCTTCAGCTGCAGATTCTTTTGTTTGTTTACGGTATGTGACCACCGTACACGCCCCATAGTTCCTTTTACACCCATCCGCGGCGCAACGTCAATTCTCGGAAAGACTATAGAAGGGAGGACTATTGAAGGGTCTCACTGTATTTTGACTTGAAAGCTTGAGCGTTCCATATTAAATTTAATATGGTACCTATTCACTAATTTTATTTACAATTATTTTATGCACTTTATTTCCCTATTTCTTTCACTATTTCTATCCCTATTTCTAATCACAGATTAAAATTCGAATTGCACAGCGTACACAAAGTTATAACAAGTCTAAGGGAAAACCCTCCTCCATAGGATTAAACAAACCGACAGTGGATAATAATTTAAAATACTAATATAAGTAAAATAATTAATTTAATTGAATAAATAGTTAAGACACTACGTATGTTAATAACTTAAAATTAAAATTAATATCAATTATTTCTGTTTTATCTGTGCCATTTATTAATAATGATCCACTGAAGGTGGCATTATCCACTGTACGAGATTTTATCTATACAAAGTTATGATAAGATGCAAGAATTGCATGTGTGAGTCCATTAAAAATGGTTTATTAAATGTTATAGCCCATAAACGTCTAGTAATGTTTTACGACTTGAGTACCAGAATCGCGAATAGTTCAGAGTAAAGCATTAAACCTAATCCCTTATGTCACATTCCCAGCATCTTTAATATTGTTATAATTTATACGGACTTTTATAAATAAAATAAAAAAAATGATGTTATAAATTTATGTGATATAAGGGCCGTTCATAAACTATATTACCAATTTGAAGGGGGGGGGGGGGTTACGCGAAAAATAACTGTTTTAACAGGGTATAGGGGTATGATCAGTGGAAGTATCGTTAGGAACTTAGATATTGGGTCCCACAAAAAGTATAAATTATTTGGTGTCGATTGATTAAGGCCTTCTGAGCGCGCGTTATAAAAATATGTGAACAAATTATAATTTTCATAAATGTTTACTGTTTCAATTTTTTATGTTCTTCGGGATTTTCCTCCTCTCAAAAAATTCTGACAGTTCTTGAATGAACGTTCTCTAGAAAATAATGTAAGCTCAGTAGACCCCTGTTAAAAAAAAAACACATTTTTAAATTCTACAAGAACGACGGGAGAATTAATTCAGAAATTTAAGGCTTTTCTACTCATACAAATAAACTACAAAAAAAATTGACTTGTTTGAAAATTAATGAATGTAAGCAATGTCATTTTTTGAAAAACTTAGTTTTGTTTCTTTTTAAATTATTTATTTTCAAGAATGTCAACTTTTTTGTTAAAAATTAAACTATTTTCATAGACATTTCACTTTTTGGTAGGAAATTGATTTTTTTGATAAAAGAAACATTTCTTTGGTTTAAAATTCAACCTTTTTTAGGTAATTGATCCTTTTGGTTTTGAAAGTCACCAATTTGTTTCTTGTTACAAACTGATATTACTAACTAAAAATTGATTTTTTTAATTTAAAAATTAATAAATTGTGTTTAAAATTCGTCTTTCTTTGTAGAAAATTGATCTTCTTGGTAGAAAATTCATACTATTTTAAGAAAAACGCTACACTTTGGGTATAAACTTTTCTTAATTGAAAATTCAACTATTCATTTGTTGATTAAAACGTGATTTATGTAGTTTCAAATTTAAATATTTGTTGCAATGTTAATTTTTTTTACATTTAAAACTTGAATTGCTCCCAATCAAGACATACTGAAGTCAAAAAGTTCGACTTGAGCATGTCTCAGTTTTGAGGCGAAGACAGACTTCAATTTATGTCTTAAGTCAAATTTTTATGACTCCAACACGAGCGCTTTATAACTTTGAATGTATACCTGTCCTAACAAAAAGGGTAATTCTACCTGTCATAAAAGCTAAT
>NC_046660.1:69325925-69331136 GCF_010883055.1 Belonocnema kinseyi
TCTATCGATGAGCAGGTTCTCCCGACATCCGGCTACGCCTTTCTTTGAGCCTCGTTGTTCATACATTTCTTGCCACACAGGTTCAATTCCCCGAACAATCCTTTCATTTAGGATAGCTGTGAATATCTTATACAGTGTGTTCAGACAAGGGATTGGCCTATAATTCTTGGGGTCAGCTAGGTCGCCTATTTTCGGCAGGAGTATTGTGCGCCCTTCCACCAACCACTCCGGAATCGGCTCTTCCGACTTTAAATATGAGGTGAAAATACGGGCCAAATGCTGATGGGTTGGAGGAAACTTCTTCTACCAGAAGGTTTTGATACAATCTGTTCCCGGTGCGGAATAGTTCTTCATCCCTCTTAATACTTTTTTCCCCTCCTCAGTAGTGATGGGTGGGCATTCTTTATCAGGTGTTATGAGGGCAACACATAACTCCTTTTGAAGCTATTTATATTTTCTGAGTCTTCGTCCAGTCTATGCTGAACTTCGTAGACTTCTCTCCAAAATACTTCAACCTCTTCTGGTTTGGGTGGGTGTTCGACAGTAACTGGAGGGTCTTGGAAGAGTCGAGATGGGTCAGAGAGAAACTGTTGATTTTCTCTGACCCATCTCTCCCTCCGCTCTAGACTTCTCTTAGCGTCAGATAGTATCCATATTCTCTCAACAATATGCTGCCTGATGGTCAGCAGCTTTGACTTGTTAAGTGTGTGATAACGGGTCCGGAGTTCGCGCGCGAACGTTCGCACCGTGGCGGTGAAATTGCTGCCAGATGTGATGTAGTCAATGACACACTGAGATCGGGACGCGTACTGTCTTGACCAACCTATCTTTATGGCAAGTTAATGCATTCGTCTTTTGATCTTATGATCAACCGCTGGTTTTGTTTTAAGGGTTCGCATCGGCCAAAGCTCTCGCTGCATTATACACACAATAATTGATAGCCCAGAGGTCGGATTCTCCAGAAAAATGTCCACGAAGCTCGTCATCCAATTCAGCCAGATCTTTAGGCTTGAGATAAACCTTGGTGTTGATGTTTCTCCGGGTCATAAAGCATCGCTCCTTCCTCTATTGGATGTGTGTCCGCGGTTGGTCTTAGTGTCGCCTCTCTTTCTCTCTTGCCGGCTTGTTCTAGCTGTGGTAGAGTAGGCATTCCGCTTACATAGCCCCTTTTTCGGAGTATTTCAGCATGGTTTTGCAGACGTTGCTGCGAAAAGTGCGATAGCTCCGGATGTTTCTCGCACCACAGAGCATACAGCCGTGACATGTAACCCCATTCAGGGGCCACACTCGCATCTTAGCACTCTAGCAAGTCGTGATTCAGTCGCTCCGTCCACCCATAGGTCGCGAGATTCCGCCGATCTATCGTATTGAATCCATTTTCATTGGCTCCTCCAGCTCTAGATTGGTCGGCATTGTTCGCCGACCCATTGTCGGGAGCCTTGCGCGTTCTGTTGTTTTGAACCGCACTTACTACAACTATGTTTGGTGTTGTCATTGTTGTTCCCACGAGAAGCTAGGGAAAGGGGTTCGTCCATCCTTGTAGAGCCCCGCATGCAAGTATAAGGCTGCGTACTCTAAGAGGTCGCACGGTATCCCAGAGTCACCATTCTAGACACCTCACCCAGGTGCCTTCCAGCTTTTGGCACGCTTTTCACACCTCCGCTTGGGGGTTAATTTCTTCGGGACCACCCCTGGACAATTGCCCGCGACTGCCTATTTATACAGGGACCCTCTATCCGCAACCCGAGGACGCGTTCAATGGCTTTGTCATAGGCCCTTCGGTTTGATTCTAGAGGAATCAAAACCGAACACATTTTTAAATTCTACAAGAACGACGGGAGAATTAATTAATAAATTCAGGCTTTTCTACTCATACAAATAAACTACAAAAATTTTGAAATATATATATTCAATCAACTTATTTACGGATTTTCAATTGTATTGTACTTGCTTGACGATGAAACCGAAAATTTTGTTTGTTTTTACGTATTTCTAACGGCTTAGGAGATCCTTCTAGAAAGTGACCATTCTTATTTGTTTGAAGAAGATTTTTAAAGGTTACCCGCTTAAAAATGCTTCGACTTGAGTTCGACTTGAATTTCCCCCAATAAAGACATGCTGCGATCCAAAACATCGACTTGAGCATGTCTTCGACTTGATTCTGAATTTTTAAATTGAAAATAACTGATTTAATAATTACAAATTTTTCATTCATCAATTTTAATCTCATTTATGAGCCGAAGAAGGTTCCTATTGAGGCAAGTTTACGCCGATCATCTCAGTCAAGACAAGGCTCGCATTGAGACAAGTAAACGTCGTCTTAGCCAAGACAATTCTCGACGTGAGACAATTAAACGCTGTTTTGCCTGTCGTGGCCAAAAAAGTAAGATGGAGGCCTATGTCACCACTCAGTTTTGAGACGCAGCCAGGCATCGATGCCTTGCAGATGAACTCGAGACATAACCAAGTCACACTCAAGTCGAAGCATTTTTACTTGGGTAAGTTGAATATTGAACAGCTTCGATTAAAATTCTGGATTTTGGTTAATTTTGGTTAATTGATTTTTGGGCATTAATTTTTATATTTGCAAATTCAACAATTGTGTTGAGGATTCATGTTTTTTAATTCAACTTTTTCGGATGAAAATTAATCTTTTTGGTTAAAAATTAATATTTCTCAGTAAAAAATTGTGTATTCCATTTTTTTTAATTCAACAGATTGGTAATTTAAAATTGATTTCGAATCAGTCACTTTTAACTGATTTCAATGTATACCTTACTTTTAGCCCAATTACGATAATGACTTCTAAACAAAATTTAAAATTTTTGAATAACATTAGAATTATTTCAGAGTACCTGTTTGCGAAAGGTAGGTATAATTCTTGGTTGTACAACGATTGATAATCTGACACCTGCTTCCTCTTGCGAATAGCCAAGCAATCTACGATTTATACGCACATATATTTCTCCTGCTAAATTTGCATTTTCAAATAGTGTCGACGGAATAAAATATTTCTGCCATAGACGAATGATATGAACATTTCAGATTATTAATTGGTTGAGTTACTTGGCAGTCCCTAATAGAATGATCTTCCAAAATTGCAGAATTTTGCACCTGATACATTTGATTCTCTTTATTATCATTCAAGTAAAATAATTTAAAAAATGTATTATAGAACGACCTTCAGTTTTATATCGAGATTTGTGATAAAAATTCTTCATTTTATTGCAAAATGATTTCCTAAAGTCCTCAACTTGCAGTAAATGCGTTCACGTTTCTAGATTTTTATTTTATAACAATGCAAATATGAATAATTCAAAAATCCATTATTACAAAGATTTTATTAATAATAAGTTAAAACAATTTTTAAATTAGCGATTAGTAATTTCGAAGTGTAAGCATTTGAAATTACATAAAAACATATATGTTGAATAATTTTCATTTGGAAATAATAGCATTAGAAAGTCGTTGAAACTGTATCATTTCTCATTCAAAGCGTTTAAAATTAAACAATTTTACTTTTAATTGAAGATTCAAGAAATGAAAAATTGAAAAATTTGATTTTGCATTGAAGAATCAAGAAATTGAATGATTTATGATTAAAATTTCGAAAATAGGACCATTTGAAAACGTTAAAAATGGAATATTTTCAGATTAACATTTGCAAACATGGTTTATTTAATATTCATATTAATTTAAATTGTATTATTCGCAACTAAAAGTATATAAAATTAAAAACCTTCACATTTGAATAATATTTAATTTAAAGCTATCAAAATTTGAACATTTGAAATTGAAAACTCAACTGAATGTTTAAAAGACAAAGATTCTGAAAGTTTAGAATTTTAAACTGTTATATAAGAAAAAACTATTATTTAACATTTTTAAAAATGACATAAAGTCTATTATGGAAAAAATGTACCATCATTTATCTTGTTTTTTAGGAAATTTTTCTTCCTGATTTAAAATTCACCGTTTTGGTTAAAAACTCAAATGTTTGGACTTTCTTATAAGAATCACGCAGTTTTAAGTCTTGCTAAATATTCATTTCTTTCTTTTTTTTTGGTTCAGAATTTTTTACACAGACAATTTAATCATTCAATTTTTGGATAAAAATTTAAATTCTGAATTAAAAATCGATCATTTTTAAATGTAAGTTCATATATTTTGTTAAAAAATCGTATTTTTAGACAGAACACTAATCCTTGGATGAAAAATGATGTTTTGACTAAAGATTCAGCTATTTTATTGAAAAATAGTTGTTTTTCTTTTTTTTAACGAAACTGTTTTTTGTTTAAAATTAACATATGTTTTGGTTTAAATATCAAATATAACATGTTTCGTTAAGGTATTATTCTTTATTTCTCGGTAATTCAACTGTTTTGTAGAAAATTATTCTTTTTGGATTAAAAAATGAACGATATGGTAGGAATTTACACTTTTTGGTTGACCATTTAACTGCTTTGGTAGAAAATGAAACTATTTATTTAAAAATTTAACTCTTTTGTTAGATATTTATTTCTTGTTTGTTGAAACTAAATTTTTTCATCAGAAATTATCTCTATTCCATTTTTGGTAGGAAAGCCTTCCATTATATGTTTAAAATTCAACTAGATAGTAAAAAATGGACGTCTTTTAATGAAAATTCGTCTTTTGGTACAAAATAAATCTTCTTTGTTGAAAATTCATATGCATAAGTTAAATTAAATTCTTATGTTATTTGGTCAACTAGAGTAGGTAAATAATTTTTTGTATATGAAACGCTTATAGTCTTTTAACTGTGAACAAATGTTGAAAATTTGTATAATTTTATTAAAAATTCGTTTTTTTTTTAATTGAAAATTCATTCTTTAATGTCGAAAAGAAGTTTTAGAAGAAAAATCATCTCTTTTGGCTAAAAATGCATTTTTTCTGATAACTCAAATTTTCTGGTTTAAATGTTAACTAGGCAAAGTGTGAACAAAGTTTATGTGGAGAAATTTAAATGGATGAATTCGAATATTAATAATAATAATTTTATCAGCAGTAGGAAAAAGTATTTCTGTATACTTTACGTTTGTTGAGAAAATGGGAATTTTTCTTTTATATATATTTTCATTCAATCATTTTGAGTAGTAGGATTTGACGAAAAAAGCTTGTCTAGCAAAGTCAACAGATGGATGAATGTAAAGAAAGCTGAATAGTGGATATTCGAGGACCAAGTTGGTATAT
>NC_046660.1:69331236-69377884 GCF_010883055.1 Belonocnema kinseyi
TATGTCTGTATGTATATATAACAAATAGCCCTGGCGCCAGCTTGTGAGTTGGAGATAGCGGGGTGGGTCAGGCGCCTTCAAACTACCCCTGGAATTGTCAAAGCAATGAACTTCGATCCCGACTTTTGAACACGACATAAAACAGTGTTCCACACAGACAATCTTTCATTTCAAACCAGAAAAATTAAAATCAAGAAAACATTCTATAGGTTCATTCAATTCTTCAACAACTCCCGATATGATAGAGATTTCATTAAAATACTACACATCTAGTCTGCAATCTGAAATGGAGCTGCGAAAAAAAGAGTTTTAATTATTGGTCTAAATTTTGTGCGGATTCAACTCTAATGCACGATATGAAATGAATTTTATTTTAATTTTTTTAAATTACAATTAAATTTCATCGATACTTAACTTTTCTTATAATAATAGGTGAATAACATGAAAATAAATTCTTGTAAAGAAAATTAATCAATTGTGGATACAACACTGATGTAGCAAATAATTGATATAAACTTATTATTTTAGCACCTAAAAGCTGACTTAATAGTTTAAAAGTTTTGCGACATCTAGAAAGGGGGAGAGGGTTACGAGAAATCCAAGGTTGTTTTTACGGGGTAGAGAGGTTAAAAGTCGCCAAAGTTGAGCCTAGTGGTTTATGGAAGCTCTTTGAAGACTGTCCTTTCATGTTTGTTCTGATAGTACGAGTAGAATAATGAAGTACACTTTAGTCCTATCTTATCGTCGAAATTATCGGAAATAGGCCTTGGCATACTGAAATTCGTGTCAGTTGGACGCGGCTGCCTAACGTTTTACTTCGAATAGGGAGGTAAATGCGATTATCTCCTCTTCCTCCGGCCACATGACAAATCTGTTACATTCTTGGAATAGGATACTGGCACACGGCCAAGAGCCACTAACGACTTTTCTTCCAAATATGATCTACGCCCTTGATTCCCTACCTACCCTTCCTGAGTTCCTTCCTGCTATTCTCACTAGCGCACAATCACTGGCACGAATCTACATGCAATGTACTCTGTACACAATTGCAAAGCTACTGTTACTGTTCTCTCACCTTTGACATGAAATTCTAACCCACGAATTTCTCATATGCTTCAACGTGAAGAAACTCAACAGCTGGTAAATTGGCTGCCAAGTTTGGGGTCGTTTAAACACTACAATCCTACATCATGCTATTTTGAAAAACTTTAACACCCCTCGCCGTCTTCTTCGCAAATCGAGCACACTGAAAAAAATCATTCTTAGCACAAAGTAAATGCATTTACTTGAATCCTATTTCTTAGCATCAAGAAAATATTTTTAACAGAAGTAATTTTTATTTAAACCAGGCAAATATCTTTTGTTGATCTAAAAAAATGAATTCTTTGGCTGTATTTACTTGATTGAAATACATATTGCTTGCATTCAAGAAAATTACTTCCTTGATTCAAAAGGTCTAGTTTCATTGAAATCTAATTAGTCGTTCAAAGAAATATATATTTAATTCGAAGAGTTCGATTCTTTGAATTGATTCGGACGCATCTGAATCAATAATTTTTACATACTTGAATCAAGAATTTAGGTTTATTCAATGTAGGGAATAATAATTTAATTCCAAATAATATTAATTCAATTAAATATGTATAATAATAACAATGGTATTCATAATTTAATCTGAAATAATCCAGTTGCTCATTTAGGAAAATATGCACTACAATTGAAGTACTAACTACTTCATTGCACTTGCGCAAAGGCCAAAGAAATATATATTTTTTGAATTCGTGAGATATTTTTTTGCTTCAAATATTAAAAAATGCTGCTGTGGAAAAATGGTTTTTGAGCCTATAAAATATTTGCTTCACCTTAAAATATATTTCTATCCGTCAACTCACGTTTCTCCATTTCAAAGAAATATTAATTTCAATTAATCGCAAACTTATTTAGAACAATCAGTAATTCATTTGGTTTAAAAGGTGTATTTCTGTCTGTGATTAATATTTTTTTAATTAAAATAAATATTTCCCTTCGACCATTAATAATATTTTTTAATAAAACAATCTTAACTAAATCCTATTAACATTTGTCTGGCTGAAAGAAATTATTTTTTGGATTCAAAGTGTATATATTTTTTTCCTCAATTAAATATTTCTTTAAAAACCGATTTGACAAACAAAATTTGAAAAAAAGCGATAAGATTTCTAAGATTCTTAAGATTATTATTGTTAATATTATGAAAAAAATGAATTAATCAGGCATTTTTCGATAGAAAAATCGTTTTTTTTCAATGTCAATTTTTTTAGTTAGGAACTTTATGACAATTTTAACAAAATTCATAGTTTGTTGATTAATGTTATGATTTTCTTAAATAAATTTAATAAACAAATGCATTAATCAGGCACTTGTCGACAAAAAAAGTTGTTTTTTTCGATGTCGACTTCTTTAATTAGGAACTTTATTATAATTTCAGCAAAAATAAAATTTTTTAAACAGTTTTATGATTTCTAATTAAAAAATTGAATAAAGAAATGCACTATCGGGGCATCTGTCGATGAAAATATTCTTCCTTTTTTGTGTCAGGCTTTTTAATTGGTATCTTCATGATAAATTCATCGACAGTCATGTTTAGCTAACAAATTTTAAGATTTTTTAAAACAAATTTAACAAAAAAATTAATTCTTTGGGCATCTGTAGACATAAAAATTCGTTTATTCAATGGCAATCTCTTTAAATGTAAACTTAATGATATTTTCATTGACATTTAAACTTAGCTTATAAATTCTATAATGTTTTAAACAACTTTAATAAAAATATGCATTATTTGAGAATTTTTCGATAAAAAGTTTTTTTTTATATCTCAGTCCTTTCAGTTTAAGTTTTGTATTACTGTTATTCTTTGAAAAAGGCTGATTAAAAAATACTGAATCATAGGTCGCTGAAATTATCATGAAGTTACGAACTAAAAGCACTGCTATTGAAAAAGAAATTCTGGCGACGAATGCCAACATTGTAATTTTGTGATTGTGAACTCTCTTTCGTTAAAAGAGCTTAGGTTGAGAATTTGAGCGCACCTACGGAACGCGACTCATAGCAATCGCACTCCGCGCTTGGCCTTTGTATTTCTCCCGCATTCGTACACAGACCTTTTGAAATCAAAGGTCAACGGACCGACTTCTGTAATTTTGCGATTTCGAACTCTCTTTTCTTAAAGCTCTTTCGGCTTTAACGAACACATTCTCATCACGTATCTCGTGCTTCGCACTCGATTTTTTCCAACATGGCAACTTTTCTACATTATATACAACACTTTTTTATCAAATATAATACATTTTTTATGTAACTCTGTCTGGAATTGCTTATTAAAAAATTGCAAAATAAAGAGCAAATTCTATTTATCATGATTATTTTTATATTTGTTTCTTATTTTGCTTTAAATTGTATTCTAAGCTGCGCTTAAAAATTTATCATTTCAATAAATGTATATCATTACAATTTATAATATGCATAAAACTTGAATCATAATAATTCTTATGTCCTTGTTTTTATAATTGTTTTTATTTTTGATCTTGTTTTTTACGATTAAATAAAAACTGCTGCACATCTGCATACGTTCTAATACAGGAACCCATATAGGGTCCTATGTCCTCTTTCCTCTTTTCTGACCTTTTTCCAAAAATTTAATTTTTTATTTTTAATCTTATATTTTACGATTAAAAAAAAGTCTACTCGTTCTCTCGGAAAATGATTAATAATAAATTTATAGATCTTTTTAGACGAACTGTGAATTATAAATAAATTGATACTGTAAATCAAAATCAAGGGAACGCGCGAAGCGCGCGTTCATTTCTTCATATTTAAAAATAAAAAAGCAATTAAAACGACAATTTCATTTAGATTGTTGCTTCACATTAGGAGACAGGTGTAAAAAGTAAAATACTTTTTTGTAGGTGAGAAAAAGCGTTTAAAATGGGCTCTACTCGAACCCTTTGCGATTAATTGTTTAAGAGATATCAATTTGTTCATTAAAGATAGCTTACTTTCGGAAAAACCTGAGTTTTCATCAATATTCATCCTTATCAAATATATTTTAATTGGATTGTTCTAGAGCCTCAAAGTGGAAGGTTGTAAGAATTCTGTGAAATATTGCCTTCTTAAATCACCTCCGTGATATATTTCAGGTAGTCTCACTTGTAGAATTATTTGCTTAATTTTAAAGTACAAATGAAATGATACTGTGGGCTTCATTTTGCATATATAAGGTAATTTTTTGTGTCCAAATAAAATAAAGATTATGATCTCGGATGAAAAGTACATAGAAACTAATATAAACATTTTGTGAGATATTTATTATACTTACACTCAGCCTTCTCTAAATTCTCCACAAATTAGTTGCGTTCATTTTGAAGAAAGATGAGAATCATTATAGTTGATGTGTTCTTTATTTTGGCGCTTAACCTTAATTTTATTGGTAAGAATAATAAAATGATAGCTCTATAACTCTAAGTTTGCTTCTGATTGCAGTATATTTATTTCATTTTCGAAATTTTTCATGTTAAAAACCCTGTTTTTCCTACGAAAATAAAGAAAACCACGTCTATCATCTAAGAAAACAATTTCATTCAAATGACAACATATGTTGCATAAGGAATATTGTTTATAATTATATTATTATTATTTTTTAATGTTTAATATCAGATTGTGTCGATTATTTGTTCTATTAATAATATTATTTTTTTATGATAAACGAGAAAAAAATCTACTCCAGTCCTGATTTGGACCGCGAATACCACTGTTTATAAGTAGAATCGGCTAAAAAAAATAATTTTTAACGAAAAAAACGAGCTTAAACAAAATTAGTTTTATTTCGAAACGAAGAGATGAATTGTGTACTAAAATTTTGAATCTTTAAAAAACAATTCAAACAAATTAAACAAATATGTTTAACCCTCCCTTCCCCCGCCATGTATGTAATAGAAGGTAGAAAACTAATTGACTAACATCACCCTCGCACACACATACACACACCCAAAAGACTTGACGTAATTTATACACGTCCCCAAAATTAGTCCCTATATATGTAGTATTTCTTATTCATATTTAAAGGTTAAAATTAATCCATTTCCATATTTTTTCTTACAGAATTAAGTTCAACGGCTAAACTTGTAGGTGCTCGACTGAGAAATAGAATTGGTAATGTTAGTTTTTACGCTGATAGATATGGTAATCTTGTACCATTTATCGACGGAGTTATTGAAAATCTAACAGAAGATCAATTGCACATTATTGGATTAACTATCCATGGTCAAACTCATCCAATTTACGATGCTAATCGGAACATGATCATGATAGATGCACGTGACGGCCATATAATTCCAATGACAAATCAATGGTATGCGATTCATCGTCGTATATTCAAATTACCGCACCCGCCACCCCGCGGGTGGGTACCACCGAGCACGCCAACCCCTTGTCCACTACCTCCACAAACGTCCTCGCAGTCGTCAGCACGCCCGCCCTCGCAGTCCTCAACACGCTCGCCCTCGCAGTCGCCAACACACTCACCCTCGCAGTTGCCGCCACCGCCACGAAGGTCGCCCTCGCAGTTGCTATCAGCACCACAAAGCTCTTCCTCGCAGTTACCACCGGCACCACGCTCACCCTTGCAATCCCCACCATCGCCACAAAGATCTTTCTCGCAGTCTCCACCGCCAATACGCTTGCGCTCGCGCTCGCCACCACCACACCGCGACGGAGTTCGCAATCGCAGTTCCCCCCGCCGCGACACTAGCCCTCGCAGTCGCCGCAGAAACCATATTTAAATAATTAAAACTATGTGGCACACTATTGATGAATATTAATTGTCATGCTACTATGATAATATTAATTGTGAATCTATATCAAAGAATAATTGTACTAGAAAGTGTCTGTTCATTTATTTTTGACAATTAAAATGATTTGAAATTTAATTAAATTGACTCAAACTTTTTTAAAGTTGACCTGGACGACGTCGAATGCCATACAGTTTTTAAAATAGACTTCTTTAGCAATTGTCTCTAGCAAATATGAATTTTTAACAAAAGAATTAAATTTTTTTAAATAGTTTATTTTTTGACAAACTAATTGCATTTTCAACTAAAAGCATTTTATTTTTAACTAAAGTAATGAGCCTTTAACAACAAAACTTTTAAAACTTTGAATTAGTAAATATTTGTTTTGAAATTTTATAATTTTCAGAGGTTTCCTATTGCAAATTTCACAATGTTGCAACTCAAAATTAAGCAATTAAAAATCTCAGGACAGTGTTCATTTTTTAGTTTCAGGTTTAAATATTCTGCAATCTTTTTTTTTTTTTTATTTTAACTGGACAAGATTGTATTTTTTTATTTTTTAAAATCATCTCAGAAAAAAAATGCAAAACAATGAAAAATTAAAACAGTAATTTGTCTAATTCAAGCCTTAATAATAAAAAGAATTTAGAATTAGAAATTGAAAAGTAATTTATTTTTTGTTTGGAAATGTTTCAAAGCATGAAAAGTTTTAAACTCAACCTGAAAAACATTTCGAATTAAAATCCTTGAAAATTGTACAGTTAAAAAAGTATAATCATAGCGATCTTGTTTTTTATTTGTTGAAAAATCACAGATTTGAAATTAAAAATTATATTGTTAAAAAAGGTCAATCAAAATGGAACTATCATAAATTAAGAAGAGTCATTAAATAATTTATTTTATTTTAAATGTTTACAAGTTTAAATTTCTGAATTTTCACCTCAAAGGCTACATTTCAAATTTTTACATTCCCTGAGTATTAATTTAACAATTAAAATTGAAATGATTCATTTTAAAAAAGTATAATCAGCCATTTAAAATTTTTAATTTTTTGAACGATTTAAATTCACTTAAAATAATTAAAATTAAAAAGAGTGTGAATATAAAAAGGTTTTAATATTACAGCATATTATAACTAAACATTTTTTAAAGTTTCAAGTTAATCTCGGATTAGTTTAATTTTTATTCTTCATTATTTTTTTGCAATCAAGACTTGAATTTTCGATTGGCCAAAAAAATTCAAAAATATATTATGACAGTCTCGTAAGGCTTTTAAAAAGCAGTGTTTTTCTTCTCTTGACTTTTTTCCATATCGTGCGTTGTTTGACATAAAATTTTGAATTTCGGTTTATTTTAAAAACTTTGAAAATGCTATAACTCTGAGAATTTTCTTTTTATCGAAAAAAGTCGTTAGTATACATATTTGTTTAATTTTAATACTATAAATATCCGTACATAGAATTTTCAAATTCAGAAAAAAGTGGTCTCAACAATTTTTTAAATGCGCTCACTTTTTGAATTTTGATAAAAAATGGCTGGTTAACGAACTCGTCCTTTTTTTAGGATCTAAAAAAAGCGTGCCAAAAATGGATTTGATTCGTTCATTGTTTCGAGAGTTATCGTGTTTACGAACGGACGCCCGGACAAACAGACAAACGCCATCGTAAAAACTTGACTTTCGGATTTAAGGGGTCTCGAAACGTGTAGATTCGTTGAAAAACTGTGGTTTCAAATTTCGGACAATTCTAATACTTTTTCAATCTTAAAAGATCAGATTGTAAAAATGACACAATTATAACTCCTTTCTAATGAAATTGTCAAATATTCATCAGTTTCGTCTTAAATTTTTCAATTTTAAGAGCTTCTTATTGGCAAATTGTAGAATTTCCAACAGCATGAGGACCCTGATTATGCATGCTTAAATTACATCCCACTAATACATTATAATGTTAAGATTGTAATTAAAATGTTCTTTTTCTTAACTAACCAAAAAAGAAAATGTGAAACCCATTTTTTAAAAACAATCAGAAGTGAATGTCTTTAAATTAGAGATTTTAGTCAATATTTATATTTTTCACGTTTGCCATTTTTACAACTTTTTTTTTCATTTTTGTATATGTTCATAAATATATATATACACATTTTTTTCCATCCAGGAATTTGTTTTCCACTATTTACTTAGGAAATATCTTGAATACTCGGATTAGTCATTTTCTACTGATCTTTCGTGGCTTACTTTTTTCTGACTGAATCTGTAATATTTTACTAAAAATAGCTTACATTTTACTAATTTTAATTTGAACAGACAATAATGTATATTTTGCGTAAAAATCTATAAAAATCAAATCAACATCTTAGGAATTAATTCATACTTATTCATGATGATGCTTATTTAAGGCAAATCATTTTTAAAGAGTTTGTTAAATAATTTCAATTTTTTAATAAAAAATTAGACAGTGAGGAACCTGAATATTCATTATTCATTTATAGCCCATTAAAACATTATAGTGTCGTATTCAAATGTTTTTATTTCACGTTTTCTATGTTTATAATTTTTTTTAAATTATTGTATGCAGGTCTAAATAATTTATTTTTCACCTAGCAATTACTTCTCCACTATTGAAATAGAAAATATCTCAGCTACTCGAATAAGTAATTTTCTAATACCTTTAAAGGTTTACTTCTCGCCAAGATTTACATCGTAGATATACAAAAAGTATATTTTTAATAAGGCCTTGAATCAATAATGGCTCCTCGTGCGATAAAATATAACGAGAATAAAACTTTTATTTTGCGCCAAAGATTAATACACAAACTTTAAAAATTTGATTTTGCTAATTGAGGATTTTTGTTGATAATTTTCGTAAATCACCTGAGTGATATATTTCAGTTAGTCTCATTTGTAGAATTATTTGCTTCATTATAAAGTGTAAATGAAATAATACTGTAAACAATATAGGAACAAGCATGTCGTATAGCTATATTGATTTTTCTATTACGAAAAAAATTATCTTTACATAGACTACAATTTAGAATGACGAATCAGTTAGAACCTAATATAGATTTTATGAAATATTTCATATTAATACACCCAGTTTTGCCGCAACTCTTCAAGAACCAGTTTCCTCCTCTTTTGAAGGAAAATGAGAATCGTTATTGATAATTTGCTCTTTACCTTGGTGCTTTACCTTAATTCTATTGGTAAGATTAATAATAAAACAACATATCTATAATTTTAAGTATTCTTCTAATTGTACTATATTTACAGTGAAACTCTTCTATAGGGCCGATTTTGGGGCTGATGGTGGTTGGGAAATAACTCATTATAAACCACTTTGCTTTTGTTTGTTCACGGCTGAGTGCTCGCCTGAGTGACAACCGCAGACCACGCGCGGCTCCCGTTACACCTACCAGCGGCGGGGCATCAATTCTTAGAAGGGATAGAGAAGGGAGGGCTATTGAAGGGTTTCACTGTATTTCATTTTCGAAATTGTTCAAACTTAAAACCATTCTTTTCCTCCTAACGTAGAGAAAGTCACGTCTTTCATCTGATAAACGATTTATTTGATTTAAACGACAACATATTTTACACGGAAAGAAATGTATAGCCAAACTAGCGATATTTATTTTTGATTTAGCTACAAAAATTTGTTAGAAAATAACTAAGGATATTGGTCAAATTTTCAAAGCAACAACTTTCAGCAAAAATTATTTCAAGCATTATTATTAATTAATCACATAAATTAATCATTAAAACAAAATATATATTTTTAACTGCATTAAGAATGCTGGAGCTCTGAATATAACGCATGTCTAGAATGTAAATAAGTTTGAATGATAGCAGAAGTAGTATTTAAGCTTTTTTAATTGTTTTTAACTTGGATTAAAGTTCATTTCATGTTTCTGTATCTCATATGAAAATTGCTTTATTTGAATATATTTTAGCTTCATTAATTTGATTTTTTAGTAAGATTCTGTTTGAATAAAAAAATTTTTGGTACATAAAGCATATTGTTTTTAATCAGATTAAGATAATATATTACGTAAGCAAATGGTTTTGAACACGTACCCCCGCCCCGCCAATTGTAAGACAGCACTAAAAATTATTGTCCTAACCCTCCCTTCCCCTCTCCAATAAAAATAATAAATAATTTATGCATAGCCTGGAATAATGTCCCATAATTAGTATTTCTGATTCATATTTTAAGATCGAAATAAATCCAGTTCTATATTTCTTTTATACAGAATTAAGTTCATCCGCTAATCATGTACATCCTCGAACGTTAGACAGACTTCAGAATGTTCATTATTACGCTGATAGGCATGGTGAGCTTGTACCACTAATCGACGGAATCATTGATGATGTAACAGAAAATGATTTTCACATCATTGGAGTAGAAATCCATGGTGTTACGCATCCAATTTATGATGCTGATCGGGAGATAATCACAGTAAGTCCAGTAGACGGCCATATAATTCCGATGACCTTACAATTATATGCAATTTGTCGTCATATGTTCTTATTACCGCACCCGCCACCCACAGGGTGGGGGCTACCCCCTCTCCCACCAAGACGCTTGCGGTTGCGCTCGCGGTCGCCACCACCACGCTCGCCATCGGCATAATCGCCAGAGCACCCGCATTTACATAATTAAAATTATAAAATACAATATTGTCATACTGCTATAATAATATTGATTTTTTAAAAATAATTGTACTAAAATAAGTCTATGAATTTGTCTGTACCAATTACAATGTCTCGAAATTGAATAGAATTGACTCGAATTTTTTCAAAAGAAGACCTACATGTGCCATAGAATTCTTAAATAATATGTCTGTAGAAACCCTGATATTTTTCAACAACTGCTTTTATATATAACTTAATGATTTTGATGAGTACTGCACTGTAGAATATAAAAGTCAATAGTTAGCAAGGAAATTGTAGCGAAATAAAAAACATATAAATTTTTGTTCATAAATGATCAATTTTCAATAACATATTTAAATTTTCAACAAAATAACTGAATATTCAATTAAAATGATGAATTTTTAACAATAGAACATGATTTTTTTAAAAATAAAGTCAACTTTAAACCAAGTAATAGATTTAATGCTCTCATGAAGATTCATTTTGAAAAAAGAGAAATTTCGTGTTCCAGTCGTGTAAATAACTACGAATTTTGCCGTCGTTTCATGAACATTGCAGTTCACTTCTTACGGGACTAACCTGAAACTGTAAATTGCAATGTTCTGCATTGGACAATGTGAACTGCAATGTTCATGAAACGTCGAAAAAAATCATAGGTTATTACAATATTGAAACCCAAAATAAGTCTTTTTAAACCAAGTAAATGGTTGAATTTTTATTCAAGAAAGAGCATTTCTTAACTAAAAATATAAAGCTGTTATTTCAACAAAATGAAGATTTTAATTTTAATTTTAAATTAAAACCAGTCGAATTTATCCAAAAAATGTGAATTCCAGAAAGAGTTCAACTCAACAAAAACAAGTTTTTACAAAGTAGTTGAATCCTAAGCCTGAATGGATTAATTTGTAACCATAAAGTTGCACTGTTAACCCATTAAGTAAAAATTTCTACCTAGAGAGAAGCATTTCTAACCAAGAAAGATTTTTCATTTAAGACAGAAACAAAATGTGTTCCAAATTGCCAAAAAGAATTTTTAGACAACAAATACTAATTTTTTATACATCAGTTTTATTTTCATCAAAAAAGTTAATTTTAAATCAAATAGTGGAATTTGCAAGTAAAAACTATCCTATTTCAATCAGAGATGAAATACTTAAACTTTATGTAGAAACAATTGATTTTTAACAAATTAGTAAAGCATTCATCCATAAAAAAATGTTTAACAAAGTAGTTCGACTTTCAACCAAGTCATTGTATTTTCAACCAAAAAGATGAATCCTCAAAGAATAAAATTTAATAGTTTTGAAACAAGAATGGAAGAGTTCAATTTTCATTTTAAACAAATAATTTTTACCCAAAAGAAGACATTTTCAAATAAATTATTTAGTCTTATAATAATAAAATAATTGTTTAACAAAGTAATTTAAATTGTAATCGGTTAGTTGAATTTTCTACGGAAAAATAAGAATTTATAATGAAAAATTTGCAACTAAACCCGATCAATTTAAATAAACTTAACAATAAACTACTATAATAATAAAAATTAGAAATTTACAATAATTAATCATTTCACTTGAGTAAATCTGTTAATTTCTTTGTAACGATTACAATGTTTTAAAATTCAATTAAACTGACTCGCATTTTAAAAGAATAGGCCTGAAAGACCTGGACATCAAATTAAAAAAAAAAAATTAATAAATACTGCTATTTTTCCATTACTATGAAGAGTAAGCGAAGAAAGTAAGCGAAGAAATATATAAATTGAGAATTTATATTACTAGAATATGAAAAATCAGTCTTTCCTGCATCAAAAGTAAATAAGACCATTTTGATTTTTTTAATACCTTCAAGATAGTAAAAAGATTTTTTTGCATTTCATTTTTATCAATGAATTGCAAGCTACAATATACCTTTAAATATTAAGAAATAAACTGAAGTGGATTTATTAAATTTTGTTCGTTTACTCTTCATTTATACAATTAAAAATGTAATTAAAGACGAGGAAATGGAAATGTACTTGAAATACAAACTAATTTCCTGAAGAAGGGAAAATAACTTCAGATATAGCCACACGAAAACACTTGGGTCAATGGCAACTCCATGAGACCAACCAAAATTTGGAATAGTGCCAAATGTTGACATCTGGTTGTTTGCGACGGAGTTTCCACCTAATTGTAGCACCCAAAGTGAGAAATTTCTCAAAGAATATAATAATAGAAGAATGTTCGATTTTCTAATTTTGTAAAAATAATATTTAAAATTAGGGTGGTTCAAAGAAAGTTTTTTTTTCCATTTGAGGGGACATTCTTTTATTAAATTTATGTCCAAATGTTTAAAAAATGACAAAACGGTTCTATTCATGACCCGCTGATACAATTTATTTCTGAAAGTTTCTAAACCTTATTGATATAAAAGAACATTTTGATTGTAAATGTTTTTTAGTATTAGAAAATAATTCTGTTCTAAGCATTTTGGTCCCACGCTATAATTTTTAAAGAAGGTTTTGAAGCGAAATCTCGAAGCTTTTTAAAGAATTTGATAGGTTTTACGATAATAATAATTTTTAAAAATAATTTTTAAAAATATTTAAAATTATATTTAAATATTTAAAATTATTTTCTACAATTTCGGAAAAGAATGTAAAAGACGTGAAGAGAAAAATTTTTATGTTGCAATATTACCAAATTTTAGAAAAAAAATCGAATGAGTTTAATAGATATTTAGAAGTTTTAAAAGAATACAACAATAATTTTAAACTAATCAGATTTCTAAATGTAAAACAAAATGTACATTTTTATTATATATGAAGCAAAAAAAACAAGCTTTCTTAAAACGTTTCAAGAGAATAAACATATTTAATTAAGATTTCTGGGGAAATTTTTTAAGATTTTTATATTAGAAATTTATTTTAAGCGAATATTCATAAAGATATCGGAACACTCCAAAATATTTCCAAAGTGGTCAAAATAGAATCTGAAAGATTTTAAGGCAATTTTTTTAATTTTGCAGAACTTTTTCTAAGTGTAGGAAAAATTCGAATCATTTTAAAAAATATTTAGAAGTTTCAAAAAAGTTTCTAAGCTCTTTTAAATTTTGAAAAGTTTTCAAAAAACTTAAAACAAAACGGAGCTTTTCAAAGATTTCGTAATTATAGTTTTTCAAAGATGTTAAAAGGTGTCATAATTGAAAATTAATTTAAAAAGATTGTTAAAGATTTCAAAAGATTTCCAGAACTGTCAAAAACGAAACCTTTTTTTATCTCAAATTAGTATTTCTAATTTTACAAAGAATAAGATTTCAAAGACGATTCGCTATTTTTAACAAATTGCGGTTATATTGACGTTTGACACTGGTAATTTTAGGATAACATCATTGCATTGTAAAAAGTATTGATTTTTGTGTAAAATTGTAGCTTTAACAACGGTTTTCACTAGAAATATCGATATAGATTTCAAAGAAGCTTACAATTTTTTGAACAATTAAAGGTTATGTTAACGTTTTTTACCCCAGAAATGGGTTGTTTTAAACAAAAATCAATTAACTTTAAAACAGATTTACAATTTGGAATTATATTTTTTTCTTAAAAATCACTGGATTTTCAAGAAAATTAAATTTCTTGAACAAAATTTAGTTCATGCACGCATTTTCACCGGAACTCAGTAATGATTTCAAAAATGATTAACAATGATTGAACACTTTTAGTTTATATTAAAATTTTTCACCCGAAACCGGTTATTTTAAACAAAAAATATTATATTTAAAAGAATATTTAACATTTTTACCATTTTTTGTTTTGTTATGTTAACATTTATCGTTTCAAGGTGCTATTTTAAAGAACAAATCACGAAATTCCAAACTGTATTTACAATATTAGAACAATAATAGGGTATATTAGCGTTTCTTTCCGGAAATATTATTTTAAACCAAAATTATTTGAATTACAAACTTTTTAAACAAGTTTTCTATGATCTTTAAAATTGAAATAACATTATCAGCCATGTATTATTAAACTAAAAATATAATTATTTATGAAAAATTTTTAAACTTACAAAAAAATTATTATTTGAACAATAGTTTTTGTGATTGAATTTTTGTTCGGTCGCTTCTTACCAATTTTTTAAAAATTGTTTCATTTCACAATTATGGCTTATTTTTTCAGGGAAAAAATACCATGCAACTCTACTGTTATCAATTTTGAAAATAATTAAATAATTAACTTGTTGTTTTAACGATTTTAGTTATGGACCAATTTAATTTCAAAATTAAAAACAGTATAGTTGTATAGAAAGCCATTAATGAATAAAATTTAAGTTTTTTAAAAATTGATGAAAATCGAGAGTAAGCAAAAATTAAATTAAAAAAAAGTTAAAATAATAATAGAAGAAAGAATAACAAGAAGAAAAAAAGAGTGTTAACAGTGAACAAAAAATGCAAATGCTTAAAGGCAGAACCGCAACTGGAAATATTTAAAATTCTCAAAAAGCTCGGAGGCTTTCCAGTACAGAATAGAGAGGCATTAAAAATTAAGTGTGACTGATAGGATGTAGATTGTAGAGTGAAGAATTGAAGATGGTACATATATAGAAAGAAATTTTCGTTATGTAGGTCGATATTTCGGTCACTTCTTGGACGCTCGCTAAGGCTTAAAGTCCAATTTTAGATTGTTTATAAAACACTCCCTACTGTTAATAATAATATAAAATAATATTTTAGGAAGAGCAATTTTGCATCAAGTCATATTTTTTTTAATAAAACAAGTATGACCTTTCTTTGAATTTGGCTAATGAAACACTGATTTGAAATTGAAGAAACTAGCGTCTTGAATTGCGCATGTATAGTTTTTATACTCTATGGGAAAAATAGTTTTCAGTTCAAAATATAAATTTGGAATAACTATTTATTTGTTAACATGTTTTAATACTTAAATTCAAACTTTAGTTATGTTTTAGGAAATATTATTATCAATTTGTTTTTCCGGTTGTATAAACATAATACTCCTAATTTTATTCTTCGGGATTTTTCTCCACTTTTCAGCCATGCTATTTATATTAATATTTTGGACTATTAAAAAAAATTCTCTGAGCATTAATTATTTTAAATAAGGAATGATTAAATATTTTCCTATGAATCTTGAGAACCGTATAAAGTTGACTAGAAATTTAAAAAAATGTATCTTTTTGAAATCTTTTCGAATTCTTAAAAAACTTCTAATTTTCTTGCTGAAAAACTGAAAAACACATGATTAAAAAGATGCCTAGGTATCTTTAGATTTTTTAAATAATTTTGAAAAACTTTTAAAATCTTATGAATTTTTTTTTTAAATATTCGCTTCAAATTAATTTATTAAAATAAAAAATCATTTAAAATTTTCTCAAGAGTATTTCAAATTTTTGTTTATATCTTTAAAATCTCAAAAATCCTTAAATCCTTCAAAAAAACTGACTTCAAACTATTTAGAAATGTAAATTTTTTTAAGGCTTTTGAAATCTTCTTACTTTTGAAATTATTTCTTACATTTTCTTTTTAAATTCCTAAGTTTCTTTTAAAATAAGTCCAATTTTTTAATCTATCTTTTTCAGCATTTTTGAAAATCTTTTGAAATTTTTCAAAATTCTCTTTAAATTAAATCTTAAAAATAAAACATATTTAAAATTTTGGGAGGACTGCTACAAAAAAGTTTCGTATTATTTAATTTTTTGAAATTTTCTCACTTTCCTCTTAAAATTAATCTTTCAAGATAAAAAATTATTTAAAATTTATTCTTATCGTCTTGTAACGTTTCCAAATCTAAAAAAAATTTCTTTATTTCGAAATTTTTATTTTGAATTTTCGGTCTGTATTTTAATTGGCTTAAGAACTAACTTAAAACAAGTTTTTACATTTTAAAAAATAATGATGTTTTCTTTACTACCAACAGAATTGACTTTATGATAAATTCGTTTGAAAAATTGTAAATAAGTACCCTTTAACTAGACACAAAAAAAACATTTTTTTTTTTTGGTACTTGAATTAAATGTAACCGATGCAAAATTATTTCTTCTAAAATATGATTATACAGGGTGATTTTTTAAACTTGAAACATTAAAAAATCTCGAAAAATAGGCACTCTATCAAAAAATATTATGAATCAAAATTCAATCACTCTGAGAACATACACTGATGTTAAAATCGGTTCCACCACACCGCCCCCTGGGGGTGGGGGCAAGTTCAAAATCTTAAATGGTTCTTAAGAGTTTTAAGTTAAAAAAATCACCATGTATATTATTATTTTTGATAAAAAAACTTAACATATAAGAAATAGCAATAATTTTTGAACCCCTAAAAAACATTTTTACCTTTTGAAACTTAAAAGTAGGAAACCATATGGGAAACTATATAATAATTTGAGCCCGTATCCTATATAGTTTCACCTATTGTTTCCTATTTGGTTTCCAATTTGTTTTCCTATTTTTGTTTCTTATATAGTTTTTGAATAAACTTCCGAAAAGGTAGAACGTCCGATTTTGTTTAAACTCCGTATCCTAATGTATTTTGACGCGCTGATTACAAATATGATGATGAATATGATTGGCGGAAATTTGATTTTCATGGTGAAACCATGAAAAACCTTTAAAAAACATGATTTTTTGCGTTTATCTCGGGTAATAAGAATGTTTCAGATAAAAGTTGTAGATCGTATTAAAATACGCATTTTTCGTTCTAAGAATTTTTTTCTACGAGCGATAGTTTCCGGAAAAATTGTAGATACATCGATTTTCGGTCACAGTGGTGCCTTCCCGCCCCCACGAGACGTTGGAAAAGGGGTAGTGGGCACCTTACATTATTTCTGTGACTAGTCGCAGGGGTGCCATCCCGCCCCCAGGAGACGTTGGAAAAGGGGTAGCAGTGTAACTTTACATTATTTTTGTGACCAATCACATGGGGGTCTTCTCGCATCCGCAAGTCGTTTGAAAAGGGGTAGTGGAGCCTTGAATTATTTCTGTGACCAGTCGCAGGGGTGCTTTCCCTTCCCCATGAGACGTTGGAAAAGGAGTAGGGGTGAAACTTTACATTATTTTTGTGTGTATTTTTAATTTATATTGAATAAAAAAATAATAAAAATAATTTAAAAAATCATAATAATCAAAAATAAAACAATGAAAAACATTACAAAACATAAAAAATATTTTACAAATATGCTTTTCAAAATATTCCAACCTTCCCGAGGTGAAGAGCGTAAGTAGGTAGCAAACCGAAACCAATGAAGATACGATAGAAATCATGACAAAACTGAAAAAATCATGATTTTTTCTGGTTTCACCATGTAAATCAAATTTCCGCCAGGTTTTATTATGATATTCGTAATCAGCACGTCAAAATACATAAGTATACGAAGTTTAAAGAAAATCAGAGGTTTTACCTTTTCCGGAATACACCCTAACAACGAAAAAATTAGTCAGTTTAACCTAATAATTTGTTATCCTTATAATAACCATATTCTCCGATTAAACCAATAAAAATTTGATTGATTCAGCCAAATTGTTTACTGTGTGCACATACAGTATCCTGATTCAAATTACTGTATAACTTCTCATACTGACCCAATTTCTCGACTCCTAGCTAAGATTATTTCTTTCTAAACCCATTAATTGTTTAGATATAGACATGACGATTCATTTTTCTGGTAAATTGCACCTGCATGAAGTTGGCTAGTAAAAAATGGTGACCTAGTGGTCGTGGATGGTTATACCCTGATACCTATATTTTTGGCCCATTGTCTGAGGTTTACATGCCGCTCACAGCTTCGCGACTAATTGCACCTCCATATATACCAGGTAATTACAACCCTCGTCATTGTGGACATGCAAACGTGCTAATTATCCGTAATTTAATCGCATGTCACTATGTTCCTGAACATTATAATATGCTGCACATTTATTTGTGTACTGGAAAATTATCGACTGTCCTAAATTTCATATTTGAATTGCGTTCTTTCACAAAGAAAAATATTTTATTGGCCAAACAAAAGTTTCGTTATCCTAAAAAAATGCCTTGGTTGCTACGGAAGAAACAAATCCGTTTATCTATTGGTAAAAAAAATGTTTTGTAGAACTCAACATATTTTTCTAAAAGTAATCCAATTACCTGGTTTATGTAATATAATGTGTTTTTAGATGCGTTAAATTTGCGTAACAAAAATTGCTTCAAAAAAAAATACTTAAATAAAAATGTTCCTTTGAACCAAATAAGGTGGTTTTTTACACTAGCCACTCCTTTTTGTTATTTTAAATAATTTTAGTTCATATATATAAAATATTGAAACTGAACTTCAATGTTTATTTAAACCATTATTCTTTAGTTTGTATATTCTCAAAATGTTTACTTATTCATTGCAGGCTTCAGAGTTTTTTTTATATTTGCCCCTTCACCCTTTATCTTTATTTGGTTAACAATTTTATTATTTTGATAAAAATTCAACAACGTTGTTAAGAAGTTATCCTTTTCTAAAAAATTCTACAATTTGGTTGATTTTCTTTTCTTAACTGATAAACATTTCTTTGCTGAAGATTCAACTCATTTGGTCAAAATTCATATTCGTGGTAGAATTTTTTCGTGTGAAAAATCCCAATTTAATTATTTTGATATAAATTCAACAATTTGATTAAAAAGCCATCTTTTCTTGTTGAAATTGTAACTGTTGTGTCGAAAAATCGTCTTTTTGGATTAAGAAATCGTCTTCTTAAGTTGAAATTTCAATCTTTTTTTTAGAGAATTCAGCTATTTGGAGAATTCATGTCTTCGTTTTAAAATTTCAACTTTTTTGCAGGAAACGTAACAATTTGTTGAAATTTTGTTTGTTTCTTGCCAAGAAATATTTCTTGGATGAAAATTCATTTCTTTTGACATAAGCATTTTTTGTTTGATCATTCAACCTATTTTGTTGCCAAACCTTTCCTTTTGGTTTAATTTAAGTGTTCATGATTTATAATAAAAATGTTCTTTGGTAGAAATATCAACTATTACATTTTTCGTTAGAAATTAATTGTTTTATTGAAAATTTAACTAATTCGTTATTGGTTCCAAATTTCTCTTTTTGAGTAGAAAATACAAATACTTGTTTGAAAGTTCTAGTACCTTGGTCAAAAAAATTCATTTTTTAGTTAAAGATTCATCGTTGTTTTAGAAAATGTATCGCTTTAGTTAAAAATGTAACTATTTGGTTTAAAAATTTCGTTTCTTGCAAAACTAAGTTTTTTAATATTTTTTCAATATAAAATTTAACTTTTCGATTTTTGGTTGCAAATTAATGTTTTTTAATTCAGAATTCAACGCTTTAGTTGAAAGTGCAATATATTTTCTGGAGATGTTAGGAATTTAAAACTTTTAAAAACGATCTAATCAGTTAAATCTAGAAATTATTCGAATTGTTTAAAGGTTTAATCAGTCAAACGCGGAACACTTATTGCCACCAAATCTTCAGTAATCACCACAAAATTTATATGAAACAAACAAAAACTGCTCAATAAAATATTTTTGTTACCGTAACATTATATTTTTTCATGATGTTTGATGCACAAATTAATGGATGCTTTTTGACCTGCACAAATCAGAAATCTATTTCTGATTTAAATTATTCATTGGTGAGGACTGCTATTCTGAGTCAATGTAATCCAATCTTGTTATTATTCCTATGCATAATTAAATAAATTAACTAAAACAGCAGATAAAATTTCAGACCTTTTTTAAACAATATGAATTTCTGAAACTGGAAACTCAAGCCAGAATTGTTTATAAACTGGTGAGTTGGTTATAAATTTCAATAAAGTAAAAAAAAGCTTGTGACTTTGTAAAGACTTTTTCTACGAGGTGTGGAATTCCTGAACGGAATGTTGGGAAAATCCGTAGGGACTTGCTACGTGTAAACGATCTCATTATACAAGAAAAAAATTTTAAACTCGTTATGTGCTTTAAAATGAAACTAACCAGTAAAAAAACTCTTCCAAAATATAGATCCTGAGTTAAAGGAACTCCACAGGCTGGTTTTTCAATCGGCCTCGTAAATGGAAATTCGTTATAATGGTATAGTGAAGACAATCCCAACATGCATAACTGTGGGATGGTACATGTACATTGCACATACTGCTCTGTATTGCATAACTCTGCTGTGCGCGAATCTGTACTTACAATTGATGCTCCCCGGAAGGACCATGAGCGCAAACGCATTTCCTTGTTTATGTCCCTGCATGTGTATTCACGGATAGATGTTTATGAATTCGTGTTTGTTTACTGGGCTGCTGCGAAGGCAGATATTCTGTTCTACTTAGATACCAAAGGGCCGTCAATTGAACATGCAAAGTGTTTCGTTTCATCATACTCAAATCTACAAAACAGTTCCTCAACCTCGAGAAATTTCGTTAAAAAAAAAGATACATTTTAGGACGTTTATTAAAATACCAAAATAGTAACCAACCAATAAAATAGATGTGAATTCCAAGAAGTCTTGTCTATTCTTCCATAAAAAGGAGGCGGAGCCGCAGGGGGCACATGGGGTAATGTACCCCTCAGTAATCGCCCAGAAAGGGGCAGAATATTGTTTCCCCCCTCTGAAATTGAATAATTTAATTCATCAAATCTTTTGAATTTTTCCAAAAGTGTACCACAAATCTTTGTTAAATGATTGATGTCTTTGTGAGATCTTACTAATCTATCTGAAATCTTTCTCAAATGTTTAAAATCTTTAGTAAATCTTAGAAATCTTTGGGAAATCATTGAAATCTTTGTCGAGTATTTCTAATATCTTTGAAAAAGTTCGACATATTTGTGAAATCATAAAATATTTGAAAAACCATTGAAATCCCTGAAATATTTTTAATCTATCTTTTGAATCTTTGAGAAATCTTTTGAAATATTTGCGAAATATTTTTAATATTTTATAAATATTTAATTTTTTTTTAATGATTAAAACCTTTTGAAAATCATTGAAATCTTTTAAATCTATCAAAAATCTTTACGGAACATTGAAATATTTGTGAAAATAATTGAAATAATTTTAAAATATTTGAAATATTTTTGAAATATTTAGTATGTATTTTTTTAATTGTTGAAATCTTTGGGAAATCATTAAAACATTTGTAAACCTATTGAAATCTTTGGGAAATCATTATGCGCTTGTCAAATTTTTTAATCTTTCTGAAATCTTTGTGAAATCTTTTCTATATATTCGAAATCTTTGAAATATTTGGCAAATCATTAAATCACAATGGAAATATGTTTCAAGTACTTGGTATATTTTTGAAATTTTTAAAATCTTTGTGAAATATTAGAAATACTTTTAAAAAATTTTGGTAATATTTGTAAAAATGATTGAAATCTTTGTGTAATCTTTTGTTAATGATTGAAGTCTCAGTGAAATCTTTAAAATCTATCCGAAATCGTTGGGACATTATTTTAACCTGTGGGAAACCATTATAATCTTTGAGAAATCGTTTAGAAATATTTGCAATATTTTTGAAATATTTAAAATCTTTGTGAACTCTTTGGGAAATCATTGATGCCTTTGTAAAATCCTTTAAACCGATGCCAAATTTTAGCAAAATATTTGTAATATTTTATATCTTCGCAAAGAAACCTTTGAAATGTCGAAAATATTATTGAAATCTTTGGCAATACTTGTAAAATTAATTAAATCTTGGAGAAATCATTTATTTATTTGTAAAATCTTTTAAATCTATCAAAAATCTTTTTAAAATATTCGAAATTCTTGTGAAATCTTTGATATCTTTGGGAAATCATTGAAATATTTCTGAAACATTTCTGAAATCTTTGGAATTTTTTCAAAATCTTTAAAATGTGTGGACAATCATTAAACCGCTTTGAAAATATTTTTGAAGTAATTGGTTTATTTTTGAAATCTTTACGAAATCATCGAAGTCTTTGTAAAATATTTGAAATCTAACCAAAATCTTTGCAAGGTATTTGAAAACTAAGAAATCTTCGAGGAATCATTGAAATCTTTGTGAAATTATTAAAGACTTTGTACAATCTTTTTAGTCTATCCGAAATCTTTTCGAAATATTAGAAAATTGTCAAGTCTTTGAGAAATCATTGAATTTTTTGTGAAATCTCCGTCAAACATTTCTGAAATCTTAAAAAATCTTTTCGAAATATCTGAAATATTTTTTTAATGTTTGCTAATATTTGTGAAATTATTTTAATTTTTGTGAAACCTTTCACAATATAAATTGTATATCTGCTATTAATATTATATATTATTTACTATTTATTGTTCATTTATAATTATTTATGTACACTTTTAATTTAATATTATATTATTATATTATGTACAAAGTGTGTCATTCAATATGATAAATTTATTCTTTTGTCCCCACCTAGAGAAAAAATTCTCCGCCGCTTCTGATTGCATCAACTTTAAACTAGAACGAATGTCCAGAAAGTATCCGATCGTGGGATGTGCTAGGAGTATGACTTAATTCTGGCTAATGGCAATGATATCCTCTTTACATGAATTCCCTTTGGAAGTCAAAACCATCTTTCAGCGATCCTCTCACTTTTGGAAGCACTCCTTAGAGTTACCTTTCGGAATAGCCAACAGCTTTGTCGCATTTTGTTTTATTTTATCCACGTCTTGAAATAGTTATCCTTTTAAGCAATACTTCATTTTGAGAAACAACTAGAAATCACAAGATGCCAGGTGAAGAAATTATCGGGTCTGACAATGTTGCTTCAGGCCGTGTTTCACCAGAAATTTTTGAATAAGCTGCGATGAATGGGCAGGTGCGTTATCGTGAAAAAGGACCCAGTCGCCTCATTTTTCAAAAATCAGGAATCTTCCTGGCCTAAACCACTCTTTAGTTTGAGTATCACCCATGGACTCATCGTTATACACTTTCGGAATCATAACGATGGTTTCTGATCATGAATGACCAAGTTTTTGGGTACAACTATTCGTCTGCACCTAACAGAATGTCAAGGAATAAGAATTTATATACCACAGCTAACACGAATTTTAATAAAAAATTCTCAATATTTTAAATTTAAACTTGAATTATAATGAAATACAACAATATACACACAAAAATACAAAAAAGTACAAAGTTTGATCAAAAGAAGACAAATATTCTAAATTACTATCATTGTTGTTGTAATTGATTGTAATTAGTTATATTTTTCGCTGAGTAATTAAAGTATTTCTTAATTTCTTGTAAGAAAATTTCAACTAGCAATTGAAAGAAAAATATAAAATATGATATTTTTTAAGTCATGTAATTTTTGTGAAATTTTAAATAACAAAAAAAACTACACAATCAGGGTTTTAAGAAGTCGAAAATGGTATTGTTTTTATTAAAAATTAATTTTTTTTTAACTGCGGATTTAACTAATTTTATTGAAAATTCGTCGTTTTAGGCCGAAAGTTGAACTTTTCTGTTAAAAAATACAGCTGCATGGTTGAAAATTAACTTTTTTGTAACTTTTTTAAAACTGTTTTGCATAAAATTCGCCTTTTTCACTTCAAATTTCTACAATTTTTTTTATTTTTCTTCTCTCTTGACTGATGATTCTTTTGTAATTAAAAATGTTACTCTTTTGCTGAGAATGATTTTTTTTGGTTAAATGAAACTTTTTTAATTTAAAATTAAAATGTTTTTCAGTTGAAATATCAGCGACTACCTTTTTCGATTAAAAGTTCAAACTTCCGGTAATTTTTATTGTAATATATTGTATTTTTCTGTAAATAATTGTAGTCTTTCATTATTATTCGTAAACAAATTTCAAACTATTGATTGAAAGAAAAATTTGATATATTTTTAATTATATAATTTTCGTGAAATTCTTGGTAACGAAGAGAAACTACATCATCAGAATTTTTTGATGTCAAAAATGCTATTTTTTGTTTCAAAAAATTATTTTACTGCAAATTTATCATTTTAGTTTAAATTTCATGTTTTTGGTTAAAAATTCAACAATTTTTTCGGTTAAGAATTCATCTTTTTTGTTTACAAATTTTACTATTCTGTTGAAAATTCAACTATTTCATTAAAAATTCGTCGCTTTGGGTTAAAAATTAATTTTCATAAATTAAATTTACTATTGTCTGACGAATCTTTCTTACATGAAAATTTAATAATTTTTTTTATTGTTTTTTTTATGCAACTTTTTTTTATTTCAAATTAAAATCTTTTTCAGTTGAAATATCACCTATTACATTTTTCATTTAAAAAATTAAATTTTTTCTGATTTTTGTTCTAATTATTGAATTTTTTTTCTGTGAACAATTACCTTGTCACAGAGTTCACTAATAATTCATATTAGAGATTCGCACTGATAATAAAAAAGGTAAAACAAAATTATTGTAACTTAGGTATATCGCAGGTGTTTTGATTTTTCTCGAGATTATGTATTTCAATGAAAAAAATTAATACAAAAAAATGCACTTCATAGAGATCTGAAAATTTTAATAAAACGATTTTGAATTCAATCAAGAACTTTGAAGTGAATTAAGAAAACGATGGTTTTACGGGTTTTCTGAGAAATTTTGACAATTTTAATCAAATGACTTCTTTTTACCGACTCAACATTTGATGCAGTGGCTTTTATGTGAAAAAGCGAAAAATACAAGGCCAGACATTTGTATTCTCTAAAATTTGTATTTTCCGATGTACCCTACTACATTTTTCAGGTTATCGATTTCCTGTCCTTTTCAATGGAAAGTTTTCCTTGTATAAGCAACTAGCCAAAATAGGTTTCGAAAATCGAGGAGGGACGATGTCTTCACTAATCGTATATATTATGGGGGAATTCCCTCCGTTCAGATTGGGGGATTTGGTAGACTTGTGTTCAATTTATCGTTGATGAAACCCTTGCTGAAGTAAAAAGGTGCAATATCACGGAAAACCCGAATTAATGACCGGCAGCTATTTATTTGTTAATAGAATTTAAGTCACAACATAAATAAAATTTAGATTTTAAATAGTTATAAATTACAACTATTTAAAATCTAAATTTAATTTAGGTTGTGACTTCAATTCTATTAGCAATAGGTGCCATATTCATTTTGCTGAATAAATTCTTTTTAACTGAAAATTTAAGTATTTCACTTCCAGATTTATCATTTTAATCGAAAATTCGTCTCTTTGGTTGAAAATCTGATCTTTTATCTTTCATTCAATTAATTGACTATTTGGTTGAAAATGTCTCTTTTTTAGTTGAAAACGTCTTCTGTTCAAGGTTTTTCTTTTTTTTTTGCAGAAAATTAATCTTCCCAATTGAAAATTCAGTTTTTTATGAATAATTTGGTTAAAAGTTTAAATCCTTTGTAAACAATTAATTTTTTAATTGAAGATTCATTAATTTACTTGAAAAATCTTCACTTTGCTTGAAATTTAAACTATTTTGCTGACAAATCATTGTTTTTTGTTTCAAAATATATTTTTAAACTGATATTTAAACTACTTTAGTTGAATATGTATGATTTTAGTTAAAAATTTATCTCTTTAGATAAAAATTTAACTATTTTCTTGAAAATTCGTTTTTTTTTGTTTTGGAAATTTACCCTTTTTAATTTAAAATTCAACGCTGTGGCTACGATTTGTCCAGAATTTGAACTCCTTGGTTAGAAAATAATTTTTTGGTAAGTTATTTATCATTTTAGTTCGAAAGTTATCTCTTTGACTGAAAATTTAATTACTATTATGTTGCAAAATACGTTTTTTTTTTTCGTTTGACAAGTTATTCATGCTTTTAGTTGGAAATTAATATACTTTGTTATAAATTGAACGATTTTGTTAAAAAATATCTCCTCTGCTTAAAAAGTCACCTATTTTTTTTTAAACATATCTTTTGGTTAAATTCATCTGCTTTACATTTAAAATTAAAATCTGTTGTGGTTGAAACATGAACTAATAAGACATTTTTCGTTGACATATAATCTCTTTTGGTTTAAAACTAATGTACATTGTAGAAAATTCCACAATATGGCTAAGAAGTCATTTTTAAATAAGCAATTCATCCCTGGGGTTGAAAATTAACTACTTTGTTCAAAAATTATTGTTTTTGTTAGGAAATATATATTTTAACAGCAATCTAAACTATTTCAGTTAAAGGTTTATTATTTTAGTTAAAAATTCATCCCTTCCGTAGAAACTTTCACAGTTTTGTTAGAAACTAGTTTTTCTTTTTGGTTGAAATTGATATTTTTCAGCTGAAACATCATCGGTACATTGGAAAATTGACCTATTTCAGTTGAAAAATGAAGCTTGTGATTGAAAATGGTTCCTTTTTATTCATAAATTTTAATAATTTGTGAAAAAATCATGTATTTGATTTTAAATTCGTCTTATTTATTAGAAATTTAATTTTCTTAGTTGAGGATTCAACTACACTTTAAGTCCCATATAATAACAATTTCGGGCATTACCTCGAACTGGCCTTGTTACTAAATTGGAACCCTCAAAACGTAAATAACCGGGGCCGCCTGAACCGTTTCCATTTTCAATGCATAATATTGCGCTATATACTCGGCTGAGTAATCGCGCACTGTGGCCCTTCTGAGGCGAGAGTCACAACCACCTCTCACCCTGCCCCCTGAGAAACTCTCTGGGCCAGTAGTGCTAGGAATTACAAAACAGGACCGGCTCCTATGTGACCTGGAGTGCATTTGGGTTAAAGTTCATATATTTTATTCGCGGAAAAAATTGAGATTACGAAATGTTGCAGGTAAACGGTCAAGCAGAGTAAACGCGAGTAGAGTAATCTTAACTGAGGTAAACTTTCCGTGGTGAATTGTAGATATCTCCTGCGAACTCCGCTAAGATATCTCAGATTCACTGCGGAAAGTTCACCTCAACTTGAAATAATTAACTGACTATTGTCCTAATTGAACGAATACCTGCAACGTTACGTAATCCACCATAATCTTATGTAGTCAAAAGTAATCCCATGCAATTCGGAGTAATCTTATGGCAACCAGAGTAATTCTCTATATAGAGATAATCCAGGGTAATCCAATATCGTCCGGAATAATCCACATAGGCTGGACTTTATTTTTAGGCGTTCTTTTCCCTTAGTTCTTTTTTCAAAGAAACTGGATCTTAATGATCACTGGATCCTAATCTTAAGTGGCCCACGATTGGTGGATTGACCCAATTGGATAGAAGGTGGGCGTAACGATCGACCGAAATTGAACCAGGTATTTATATGTATTTCGATTTGGAAGCAAAAGTGGCATTAGTTGAGTCACGGTATGATGGTTCCACGAACAATTTAAGTACGAGTATGTAGGTAACATTGGCAACGATCGGCTCGGTTCATCGACGGTGCACACGAGGAGCTGTGGTGCACTATCAAATTATAAAGATGAGAGGCATAATCATGAAACAGCCAACACCGAAGTTGAATCTTGGATATCTATATGTCCTCGAAGGCACCTTAGATAGCTACGTTGCGAAAATCATTAGCTCTAGCAGTCGAGCTATTAATGTTACCTAACTAGATGTCATTTCGCTACAAAAAAACACATCTTATAGTACTCTGACGACTCAAGGTTCCAAAATCCTAGAGAAATTTTTCACATTTTGTTTATATCCCCCACTCTGGTCTCTTCTAGGACATACTTTTTTATTTTTAAAAATGTAGTAGTTCGAGGAAAAATTATTTAACTAGAAGGAAATAACTCTTAAAAATGCAGTCTATCGAAGGGGGATTGCTCCAGGCTACTCAAGATTACTCAGAACTGCATAGGATTACTTTGGATTACATAAATTTATGATGGATTACTTGACCTAAACTAGGCTCACCCGAATTTTCCAGCAAAAAGGATTGCTTTTTTACCAAATTGCTGCATTTTCATCAAAATAGATAGACTCTTAACCAAAAAGATAAATTTTCAACATAGAAGATTAATTTTACACCCAAAAATACGAACTTTTAACAAATTACTTACATTTTCAATTAAATTGTCGAATTTTCAACGAAAAAAATAAATAAATTGCCTATAAAAAATTAAATAGTTAAATTTTAAATGTTAGAAATTTTTAATTTTAAATTTAAAAAAATTAATTTACAAGCATAAAGAATTATTTTTCACTAAAAAGAACGAAGTTTCAAGAAACTGTACGAATGGTCAATCAAATAATTGAATTTTGAACAAAACAGTTCAGTTTTTAACAAGACACCCAAATATTAAAAATAATAAAAAAATATATATTGAAAAAATATTAAAATATGGTATAATAATTTACCACATATCTTTTAAACTGACTCGAATTATTCATTAAATTGTTTTTGACCCTTACGGATTCATTTTTGAAAATGCTGGAAATCTTTTTTGATGTTTCATAATCTATTTAAATATTCTTCTGAAGTTTATTTTTTTAAATAACGAATCACTGCAAACATTCCTAGGAAGTTTCAGAAAAAATGTTATTTTTTTTAAACGTTTCAAAATGTTTAAAATTTTTTTAATTTTATTTCAAAATTTTAAAGAATCTACATTTTGTTCCTCATTTGTTATTCATTTTGTTTTTTATTTTCTCTTGAAAAAAACATTGCAAAACAAAAACACATTAGAAATTATACCAAAAAAACCGTAAGAAATTTTGTTCATTCTCTTGAAGCCTTTCAGAATTCCTAAAAAGCATCCTAATTTTTTTCGAAATCTTTTGAAATTTACATTAAAAAATATATATTAAGTTCGGATCCTTTCGAAACTTGTAGACGCCTATTAAATGTATTTTAATGTTTTCTAAAATATTGTAATCTTGCCAATTTTCAAATTTTGGCTTTGCGATCTTAAACAAAAATACATTTCGTAAACTAAGATATTCTCAGTTTTTGTCCATAATTTCATTTTTCTAAAATATTTGAAAAAAGTTTACAAAATATAGTCTTGCAGTAAAATTTTGAGAACAGAATGATTTTTCAAAATTAAAAAATAAATACAATTAGAATTTTCGCCTTTATCAATAATGTTTACAAACATTCAGAAATATTTTTTATCCTCAAATAGAATTAATTGTTTGGAAATTTTGACTTACTAAATTTATGTTGCAGAACATTCCTAATCTTATTAAAAATCCTTTCGTGCTTTTAAAAACATTTGATCAAAACGTTAAGAACAGAATATTGTTACCTTTATTATAAAAAGAATCACTTACAATTTAAATTTCCTTTTTAAGAAATACATTTTTAGAATAAACATTCCTTATATGGAAATGGCGATTTACAAAATTCAAGAAAATTTAAAAGAACAAACTGAAAACAGCAACTTAAAGACGTATTCAGGCAGTATGTAACAAAACAGGTAGGTAGTCAACAACAATCAGTGAGTTTTTAAATAATTGTATTCAACCTATTTTTAAAAATAGAAACATCTAAAGTTTCAGTTCAATTATTTACCATGGAAAGCGTTTTGAATATGGAATAATTTGAAGCAGGAACTTTAAAAACAACAATGTTAAAAAGAAATTTCAAAATTTTTAAGTTTCAATCGAAAGCCTTAATAGTTAAGAAATTTAAAATGCATTATTTTCCATCTCAGTCCAGTTTTAAGTATTTAACTTTAAACCTAATTGGTTTGAATTGGTTTTGGATCTCTTTCATTTTAAATTATAAGACGTTGAATGCTTCAGATTTCTTATTTGTGATTATTGAATTTTAAAGGCCTTGAAAGTAAACCCATTTAACTTTAGATTAAGATCCTTCTGTCCTACGAACTTCACTAACAGTCGAGATAAGAATCTTCTATATCTCAAAAGTATGTACAAAAGAAAATAAACAAGGGTCTGTGCAGAGCAATAGACACGTTTTTAATTTTTAATTAATTATAAAATGACAATTAGGGAGGGTAAAAATGATTCCTGCATTCCATCTCTTTGTTAGTTAATACTAATTACTCCCTAGTAAGGATTTGCTCGCATGAAATTTGTCACTGCGGGTGGGAATGAAAGAAAACCAACAAATTGCTACAGCCACTTGCCTCAAGTATGAAAGAAAAACAATGAATGTTTTTCCCCGACATAACTTTTTCTTCCACTTTTCACAATAATATTAATATTTCATTTATTTCTGTTAGATGTTGATGCATGACGCAACCCGATGCCACTAAAGCGCTGAAAGTACAGCCCCCGAGCTGTTTGTTACGCTTGACTGAAAATCACGTGTCTCTAAACCCCTCGGCTCCTCGCATCGCGAAACTGTGGCGGCGGTCAACTGTATGAATATCGTGAACCGGGGGTTCTTATATCGGGAGCTGAGTGAACCTCTAAGGCTTCTTATCAAGGCACTTGATAGTCAATATTAGTAAAGATGTTCAAAATTCAAAAAGACTTCGGCTCTAATTTTTTAATTTTAGAATAAGCACATAACTAATTAAAACGTATCAAATCGAGTTAATGGAAAGTTACGATTAAAATTTGATACCCGATCATAAAGACAAAAAAAGATCTGATTTTAAATTAGTTATTTGACAGGAATTATGCAATTTACAAACTTACCTAATCTACATAATTTATATCACCGCCTGAAATTTAAAAATTCTATAATACTATACATGAATTTATTCAAATAGTTCATGTTTCAACTAATAAGATAAGTTCTTTACCAAGAAGATCGATTTTGTACCAGTGAAAGTCAAATTTTCAAAATACATCTATATTCAGGCAAATAGTTTAATTTTCAACTAAAAAAAATATTTGTGCAAACGAAAATTGAAAAGTTAAATTTTCAGTTTGAAAATCTAATTTCCAACAAACAAAAAACAAGTTTTCAACAAAATAGTAAATTTTTTAACCAAAATAGATAAGTTTTAATCAGGCAGTTGCGTTTTTGACTAAAAAAGATCAATTTTCTACCTGAACAGACGAATTGCGAAACAAAAAAAATGAATTTTTAACTAAAAAATATAATTTTTTAATGAAATATATCCATATTCAGTGGAAAAAGTTCATTTTCATCTGAAAAATATTGTTTTATATCCGAAAATTGAATAGTTATATTTTGCGTTTGAAAAATGTATTTTCAACCAAAAAAAGAAAAAATTTTCAACTAAATAGTGAGAAATTGAACCTACAGATAATTATTATAATCAAACAATTGCACTTTTCACTGAAAAGGAGACGAAATTCTAAACGAAAGAAAACGTATTTTAATATAAAAAAGATACATTTTCTCCAAAAAATGAAATAGTTCCATTTTTAGTTCAAACGAAAAATCATTTTTACCTGAAAAGAAATTATTTTTTAATAAAATAATTAACTTTAAGCCAAAGAGATGAATCTTTAACCAAAAAAATTAAGCTTTAACCTACTAATTAATCTTTAAAGTAAGTAGTTTAATATTCAACTCCTACAAGAATTTTAATCAAAAATGAAATAGTTTAATTTTCAACAACAAAAAACTGATTTTCAACCAAAAAAAGAAGGATTTTACAACGAAATAGTTAAAATTTTCAATCAGAAAAAAATCAGTTTTGAACCGAAAATGGAATAATGAAATTTTTGGTTAAGAAAAAACTAATTTTAACGAATGATGTAATAGTTCATATTTTTACAAAAAAAGTTTGCATTTCAAATAAAAAACAGTCAAATTAAAGCAAAATACACGAATTTTCCACGAAAAAGCTGAATCCTTAACCAAAAGAGATAAATTTTCAAGCTGCAATTTCTACAAGAAAAGTTGAATTTTCAACCAAGAAAGATTTCTTAGAAGAGAAGGAAACAAAATTTTAGCAAATTGTGAACATTTCAACAAAAGATTATATTTCTATCCAGACAGATGAATTTTCAACAAAAAATTGAATTTTCAATCAAGAAACATTTTTCGCTTAAGAAAGAAAAAAATTAATCTAATTGGTGAATTTTCAACAAAAAAGTTAATGTTCTACAAAATAATTTTTCTTTTCAAATAATCACATTTTTAGTCAAACAATAAAATTGAGAAAAAGATGAAATTCCTATTCAAAGAGATGAACTTTCCAAAAAAGTTAATTTTCAATTAAAAAAAGATCTTTCACTTATGAAAGAAGAGAAGATTTAACCAAATTGATGAATTTTCAAGAAAACAAATTAATGTTTTTTTAACCCAAAAATGAGTTTTCAATGAAAAGGGATGACTTTTTAACTGCTCAAAAAGATTAATTTTCCACGATCGAAAGTTTCACCGAATGAATTTTCTACCGGTTAAATGTCTTAATACGGTTAATCGTTGAAATTATTCGAATTGTTTAAACATTTATTCTGTCAAGCCTGGGACACTATTTATGTAATCTCCTGAAATTTTATAAATCAAAAACTGTGATTGGATTATTTATAGAATTGCCTGGAATAGTCTCTTCATCAAACAAATACGTAATACAAGTAACAAATAGAAATAATTAAAATTTAATTCAATGGAAATAGGGTTGAAGAAAAGAGAATTAGGCTATTTACGAACTCACTAATCTGCATACTTTATATAATCCTCTAAAGATTTTTAAATCAAAATCTGAGATTGGAAAATCTATAGAATTGTCTATAACAGTCTCTTCAGCAATCAATCAACTCATACAACGAATAAACTAGATTAATTAAAACTCAACTGAATGGAGGTAGTGTTGAAGAAACACGGAAGTCAAATAGTGTCGACCCAGATAAATCTGGGTGTTTAACGGAAATTTTGTTAATGGATTCTAATTAGAAAATTGCTTCAGATTTATCGGAGAATTGACCTTTGGCGTCTGGCAGCAGTGCCAAACCGCGGACACGAGATTCTTTCTGCCAAATACGAAAGCATATATCAAGTAGGATTGCCCGGGGTGATGCAACGCCTCTGCAAGCATGCAGGTTTTGCCTATAAAAACTGCCTGGCCTGTATATAGGCTATTTAGCCAAACTTTCAAAGATCCCCGGGTACTTGGGCCTAAGGTTCTGCTTTCGTAAGCTCTTTTCTTCGCTTCAACAAAATTCAAGTGGCACAAAGCGCCAGACGCGTCTCCAATATTGGTGTGAGGGGCGACCTGATTGGCATACCTTTGTCCCGTTAAATTAAAGAATAAAGATTTCAGTGACATCGAAGTGGCGATAACGTTCCTAACACTCTAACTTGATAAGACGGGTTATATTCGATACGTGACATAGCCCCTTTGTCTTTTAACCTACTTAAGGGGTTCAGAAGTTGTTCACCCACGACTATTCTACGAGTTCTTTCGTTCAGTTTGACCTGCAAAGTTTGAGTATTAGGTTAGCCCTAATAAAAAGAATGTTTCTTTTATTTACGAGGACATCCCGTAGAAAGATTATATTTCGTGAAAACATAACTATGATTTTGTCAAAATTTGAGAGTTTCGTGGGAAAACTTTATAATCTTATACCAGGATCTGTCTGCCTGTAATCGCATAAAAAATGGGTTACATTTAAGTCTCCCATCTACCCCTATCACTCCTCTCTAACTCTACTACTTTATTATATTCTTTAATGCCCTATCTGATCCTATATTATCACCCCTCCCTTTCCATTACTCCACTCTCCCTTATCTCTTACCTATCAACCCCTAAATTTCCCTACCCTCAATTTCCCTATCAACACCACCCCAAATTGAACACCAAAACCCTACTTCACCATCCCTCCCTCAACCGTTTCTCATACTTCCGCTCTACTTCTACAGCCCCTCACTTCTCCGGGTCCCTCTGCCCATCCCGACTTTCCCTTCCGAGAAAAAAGTACGACAAACAGACAGACGGATAAAAAATATTCAAGCTAAGGCACTGATGTTTTTCTTTTCCACCATAAAACAACCCTTTGGAACGCAGAAAAATACGCGGGAACTTGGGAAAATACTATTTTCTACTTAAATTCCGTGAATGAGAAATGAGAAAAATGAGAAGAATTTAGTATAGAAGCCTATCTTTAAATCTTTTCTTTCAGTCCAATTTTCAACGTGGATGGCTTAAATTCAAGCAGTTGGCGTGTGAATTCTAAATAAATAATAAATCAAATTAGTTATATTATATTCCTCGTTTTTGAAAACGGTGATTGATACATAAGAAAAATGAAAAAATTGGATATTTAGAATATTTGTTCTACTAAAGTTTTCTTTTTTTTTTATATATAATTGGTTCAAAGCTTAATAAAAATGGGACAAATTTTGTTATTTAGACCTCTATCTTGGATGCTTTTCTTTTAGACTAGATTTTCTTTAGAGATGACTGAAATTAGAACTCTTGGCATGCAGAATTGGGATGAAAAATAAAATATGCTAGGTTACATTTTGCTTTTTTATATCAGTGGTTTGATAATATGAAAAAAAGAAAAATTAGTGTTTTTTTTTTAATTTAAGCCTATGCCAACGAAATACTTGTCTGAGGTAACTAACTTTCCAACCTTTTTTCAGACTAACGTCTTTAAAAAAGGGAGGATAGACTCCCAAGTCTATTAAATCACCTCCGAACGTAAAAAATTAATAATTACTCACGTGATAAAAAAACATAATTTTTAATTAAAAAAGGTAAAAAAATATAGTAAAGTTCGAAAAACCATCCTCAAGAATAAAGAACACCCCTTATAATAAAAATAAAATTAATTTTTGAGCTCTCTACAGTTTTCAATCCAAATATTTCGTTCCTTCCACGTAAAATAATCGAGAATATTATTCAGACAATGTTAGTCACGGAATAGTTGACATAATTACACGACTGTAGGTAAAAACGACGCGTGAATAATTGAATGAGTGAATGAAAGATTTCTTATTAATTTTAGCGAAGTTTATATGAAATACTACATATAAAAATGTATTCAAAAATATTTTAAAATACCATGTACGATATAAATGGTAAATATCCCCTGAACCTGATTAATGCATACTTTCTCGCATCACATATGAAATTTTTGTTTAATCATATGAATTTGTCAGAAAAAGTAAAAGAATTTAAAAATACAGAAAAGTTAAAAATCCACCAAAAACAAGTCTTTAAAAAATGTATTTATTATTCCCGAGATTTTTATGTAATGCGGTTACTTATAAAATGCTCTTGTCACTTAAGAACAACCCATACAATGTATTGATTGTTGTTAAAGGGGTAGTTTATCTTGCTTGTGTATTCTCCTCTTTACCTGTATAATTATAATTTATTTTATTTTTTAATATTCTCTAAAAATATTTACACAAATTTTATATGCAATTTTTGTAATTAAATCAGAAAAACCTTAAATTATTGAACTCTGCTATTATGGAATTTTCCGTAAGTCTAACTAATTATATATCGTAAAAGGGCTTTCGTAAAACTAAACAAGTCCTTGAATTATTCTCTTCGAAATGAAATAATAAATTAAAAACTAACATTTTTTTTGTATCGTGTGAGAAACAACGATTTTTTAGGTATAAGGTTGGTTTACTCCATCTTAAAAGTGTTTTTTACCGTCTTTATAGTATATCGCATTTTGTAAATATTCTTCTATGGAATAGATATTTTATATGAAGTTTGTTACATTAGATAAGAAATGTATTATTAACATTTTAAAAAGGTAATTTTTAACTCCTAAGGGTCTAAATTCTGCTTTTTCCTGAATTAAGGAATCTCAATTCTAATATAATAATTCTAATAATACAAGGAGAAAAATTATGATAAGAATTAAATATTTATACGGGTTAGCAAAGGTAAAAATTCTAAATACTTGATTTGAATATAAAGTAATTATTTTATTCCTTATTGACAACAAATGAATAAGATATTGTTATTATTAGGTAATATTATCATTATTATGAATATTATTCTTCGATTTCTTTTTTTTTCTTGGACTGACAAATTATTAAAAAATTTAAATTTTAAGGAATCTTTAATTGAAGAAACTCTTCCAAGATAATAGAAAAGCAGTGACTTTGAAAAGAGATAAAGTTTGAAAATTAGTTTCTCATTTTAAATAGAATCAAAAATCTCATATAAGACTTTATAAAAATACCCATTTTCTCTCATGCCTCCAAGACTTCCTAAGAAACAAAGTTAAAAAACTCAATCACAGTTCTTCATGCTAGAAAGGCACTTGATTGCTTCTTTAACAAAAATATTCGTTTCTTTTAGGAAAAAAATTTATTATTATAGCAACTTTTTCTTGGAATAGAAATAGAAAGTCGATGTTTTTTTCTAAAATTGTTTAATTTGCTCAGGCTTTTTGTTTCATTCTACATTTATACATATTCATTAAATTATATTTTGTTAAACAATATATTTTAACAATGAATGTATAATATTTTTAAAACATTAGCTGAAGAGTAAAATTACTTATTTACGAAAACATTGAAATACTTCTAAAAAAAATTATTCTTGTTAATGATTATTTATTTTTTGTTTTTAAATGAAAATTCAAATAAATTTCAAAAAAAGATGACAACTTTCTAGCATTATTTAAAGGGATTATTGTTGAAAATAGTAATAAATTGGTTAAACAGTTATTTTTGTTAATTTTAATTAATTATTACTCGCTCTAACTGACAAGTTGATGTGTTTGGAAAAAACTGACTTTCTGAGTTTTCTCTATGGGAAAATTAACATATAAACTATAGTAAATTGTCTAGACAATGTATTACATTTTCTAACTTAACTAAGGATCGTTAGTTATGAACAAATAATACATACAAATCAGAGAATATAATTTTTCAAACAATCTCTTCTTTTTGTGCGATATATTTTTCTGGACTAAAGACAGATATTCAAAATATTCTTCAAGATTCTATATGGATAATATTGAATGTATTTTTTCCTCGAATTAGTTACTGGGAATCTATTTTTTTGTTTTTTGTTTTAACATTAGCCAAACTGTAAAAATATATCGTACTGAAAAAAAAGGAATGCTCTTTAAAAAATGATTCTTGTTCATGTTTATTTATTATTTGTTCACAAATGAAAATGTTATAAAAAGCTAAAAATTTCAGAAAAAACTTCATAATTATAGGATTAATCTCTTGGTATCTTCAAATAATTATTATCTCACTTCGATTAAAAAAGAGCTGAAAATTTAACAATTGTATTTTTTTTAAGAAGGGATCGTTTTTAGTTGAAAATTCTAATATTAAGTTTGTTGACTTTGCTAAACATTCATTTTATTGATTGAAGATATTACTGTTTCGATAACAATTCGTTCTTTTTCGATTGTAAATTGAATTTCTTAACCAAAAATTTAACTATTCTATTAGTAGTAGAGACCAGTTTGTTGAAAATCTATTTTACTAGTTGAAGATCCATCTCTGTGCTTGAAAATTCGTTTTTTTTATTGAAAGTAGATTTCTTGAACTGCAACTTTAACTATGTATTTAAATTTTGCTTAACAATTGGCCGTTTTAGTTAAAAATAGAACTATGTAGTTGAAAGTTAACTTTTGTTGAGAATTCAACTGTTTGTAGAACATTTGTTTTTCCCCATACAAATGCAACCGTTTTGTATAAAATTTAACTATTTAGTTGAAAATTAGTTTTCGGATTGAAAGTTCATATTTTTAGGTTAAAAGTTCCACTGTTTTCTAAAGAACTCACTTTTTGGGTTGAAAATTCCAAAACTTGGTTGGTATTTTTTTTTTATCTCTTGACTGAAAAATATTTCCTGGTTGAAAATTGAATTCTTTTGTTAAACATTTACCTTTCTGGCTTGAAAATTTAATACTTCTGGTAGTAATATTATTTTTTTGTCAAAGAAATAAAACTGTTTGGTTAAAAATCATATTTTTATGTCGAAAAATTCAACTTTGATTGCAAATGATGCTTTTTCTAGTCAAATTGCAACTATTTGGTTAAAAATTCATATATTTTGTTGTAAATTCATCTTCTTTGGTAGATAATTATTCTTCTTGATTGAAAACACAATATTACAAAAAATTGAAAATTCAGTATAGTAAAATATCAAAACTCTAGATGGTACCTACATTTGACTCTCGGTTTAGTAATTTCGAGAACAGCTAGCCCTCGCAGTTTTTCAGCGCGTGGGGCGAAAGACGATTGCGACTCTTGCCTGAAATCACCAGCAATGTAGGAGAAGGACGCAGTGCGTGAGTACTCATGTTCGCGGAATGCGCCATATTATGCATTTCAATTGGAAACTGTTCAGACGGCCCTGACTGTTTACATTTTGTTACTTCCGATTTAACAACAAGGCTACTTGCAGGCAATCCCCGACAATATGGCTAAACCGAGAGTCGGGTATATGTACTAACTATATTATGAAGAATTTATTCCCCTATAATTCTCCAATTTTAATAAAAAATTACCTTATTTCCCCCGTTTTGGTCAATTTCAACTTCTAACATAACCCTGCGGGGGGGGGTCAAAGGTTTATGTGATAATCTGTGACGAAGAAGGGAGGCGAAGTTGGAAGAATCTTTAAAAAGGCCTGAAGTTGTTTTTGAACGGTCCCTCGTGGGATTTTTTTCTTAACATATAAATCAAACTTATGGGGATATTCCATAGCTAATTGTGAAGACAAATATTCAGGATAACTCAAAACACCTAATACTGACACTTCTGTATAAAATGTAAAAAAAAGCATTTTTTTTCTTACGGAAAATACGTGTTAAGTTTGAACAGATTTGGAGGCGGGAGCATGAAAATTCGAAGAAAGCAAAATTTGAACGACCCTATTTTATATCCCCCAAACTCTCATCATATTTGTATCCGAATTGGAAAATTCATTCATGAAAATTATAGCTTTATATATAGTCCACCGGAAACTGCGCCTGCGGGGTAAGGAGAATGAGAATGGTTGGTGGAAAAAGAGGGTTGTATAATGAACGATCGGAAAGTACGAGGATTCCTTGGGGTCGGTTACACGAGTCTGGAATGAAATACGCAATGCGTAGAAAGTCACCCCTCTCATCGACGTGTCTAACTACTCAAGAAAACTGGGTCACCATCCCCTTTGCCTGAAACAAACTTACAAGAGAAACGAAACATACTGATTTTCTAAACCGAGACTCTCTCTTTAAATATAAAACCAGAGAACTATGTCCACATTGATTCTCCTCTGAAGGAAATCTTTTCTCATGTTTATCTTATCATGATGTAAAATAAGTTATTTAAATTTGCTAAGAATTAATTATTCCAAAAAATATACTTTTTCTAGAAGTGAAAGTTTTTTTTGACTCTATAAGTCGAAGTTACTAGAAAAGTAACGCAACGTCACTTAATTCAAATTCACCTATAACTATAGTATATAACAGTTTTATGTAAGTTACTTTTTCAATTACTACATAAAGTAACTTCAAGTTTCCTATTAATAACATAAAAACTTAACTTAAAAATAAATAGGCATTAGCTGAAGTAAATAAAAAATACACAATATATTTCAACAAGTGAACTTGCTGAATTTAGAATAAATAAAATGATGATAATGAATAAAAAATGAAAAAACTAAATTTAGAATAAAATTTTGTTCACTTTTTTTCATCAGCCATTAAAAATTATTTTTCATATTAAATTCCAAGATATAATCGTGACTCATGTTTTCAATTCTAGATTTTTAAGGAAAGATATTGTATTTAAAAAGAATTGATGACTTTTTAACAAGCTTGTTGAATTTTTAACCAAAAAGGTGAATTTTTAACAGAAGATTTGATTTGAACTTTAAATTTTAACCGGGAGAAATTAATTTTTAAACAAACAAAGAAAACTGTTAAAACACAGATTTGACTTTTTAAGCCAAAAGGATAAGTTTTTAACAGGAAAGTTACTTTTAAACAAAATAGTTAGACTTTCCATCAAAATAGTTAAATTTGTAACAATTTTCATTTCAACTTAATAATTGAATTTCATACCAAAATATTTTTATTTTCTCCTCTAGAAAAAAAAACGAATTAGAAACAAAATAGTTCAATTTTCAGCCAAAGAAATGAAGTTTGAACTAAAATTATAAATCTTCAACCAATCAAATGCATTATTAACAAAGTAGTTAAACTTTCAACTGAATAGTTCAATTTTAAATCATAAAAGACCAATTTTCAACAACAAAAATAGCTTAACCCCTTACAGAAAGTTTTTTTACCAAAAAAGATGAATTTTAAAACCAAAACCAATAATTTTCAAGAAAAGAATGGAATTTTCAACAAATATTTTCGTTATTTTTAACAAACTAGTTAAACTTTCTACGCAAAATAGTTTAATTTTGAAACAAAATAGATGTATTCTCAACGAAAAATATAATGTTTGATATTATTTCAACAAAAGAAACATTTTCATGTTAACCCAAACACAATTTAATTCAAATAAAAAATCCTGAACTTATTCAAATTAATTTTCTATCAAAATAGTTGGATTTTAAACAAGAAACGTGTGAATTTTTTTTTTGCTGAAAGAGATAAATTTTGAAACGAAAAAGCCAAATTTTGAATTTACTTCTCCAAGTACAAATTGAACTTTTCCATTTTTTGTTTGTGAATTTATCTTTTTTATGAAAAATTTATATTTTTTATTGAAATTATATCTCTTTTAGTAGAAAAATAATTTTTTAAACATAAACAAGTATTATCAACTTTTTTAAGGAAAGAAATGAAAAATAATGTGCTTTATCAATTCCTTGTAAACTCTAAATAAATGCATCTATCAACCTAAGTTTGATGTGCTCGATTATTCCAACAACGTACGAGGGAGATCGTACACCCGACGTTCACTTTCCACCAAAAAGTACCATTCATATGGGGTGGAGGAAGCTAAAGCTTTTAATTTAAGAAAAAAAGTGTCTTCTAATGCTTCGAAAAATATACCTCGTACCATACATCAAATCGAGTAGAATTGAAAGGTTGCCAAAAAACCTTATTTTAAAAATTCCATGAAAAGGGAAAATTTATATTTTCAGTTCAAAAAATTAAACTAAAAAAAAAACCGAATTGTAGATAAAATAGTTCACTATTTAATCAAAGAAATGATTTTTGCAATAAAATGATTAACTTTTAACTAGAATAGTTTAATATTTAGTCAAATAAATAACTTTCAGCCTCAAAGCTTCTAATCTTCAATCAAAAAGATAAATTTTTTAAACAAAAATACGATTTTTCAGTTAGGGTAGAACAAAGTCATCCGAAAGGATAAACTTTTAAGCCGAAATACGAATTTTATATAAAACAGTGGCATTTTTTATAAAAAATGATAAATTCTAAAGAAATAATGTAAAAGTAGAGATTTCAACCAACAAAGATTTGAATTTTTATTAAAAAAACAGTAGAATTTAAACAAAAAATACGAATTTTCAAACAAATTTGTTGAATCCTCAACCAAAGAACATTGATTTTCCAACGAGCAGTTGCACTTTAAAAAAAATTCCTCAAACAAAAAGAATTTTTAAACCAAAATGAGAAACTATCAAAAAAATAGTTGAATTCTTAACCGAAAATATTTCAGTTGAATTTTCAAAACTAAAATGTGAATGTTCAACAGACAGTTCATTTTCTACCAAAATATTCAAATAATATAATCAAAATAGTCAATAGTCAATTAGTCAATAGTAAGAAAAAGTTAAAAAACCAAAATGGATGAATTGTTAAGAAAATTGTTAAATTTGCAATAAAGTAATATAATCTTTAACTAAAAATGCAATCATCAGAAAAAAACTAATACAAAAAATTTAATACAAAGCCAATTAATTACTAACATAAATATTATCTCAGGGTGGCCGCAAACTTCATTTTCAAAATTCCTTACCTTTTTCCTGCCCCATTTTTATTTTCCCCGACTATTAATGTTCGAGGAACAGAATTTTAATTTCGCCGGTTGAGCGGAAGAACGTATTGTCTGATCTTTGTTTCAAGAGACGTACCTCGCTCACGGTTCCAATGGAATCTTTTGGAACCGTGAGCGAGATACGACGTCCCTTGAAACAAAAATCAGACACTATATGTTCTTCCGCTCACCCGTCGATGTTATAAAAGAATAAACCAACTACCAATCATAATTTAAAATTTTTATAACAAAATTTAAAAACTGAAGAATTTGAAAATTTAGGAAATAATTACAAATGTTTTGTAATCTTTTTCATTTTTCTCTGAGAATTCGTAAAACAAAGAATTTGAAATTGTCCCCTTAATCTTAAAAATATTTTTCATTTATTTTTATTTTTTTTCGAATCCTTCAAAATAAGTTTTTCCCATAATTTAATTTTTCTTATCTCTTCGAAAATATAAAAAAGTCTACAAATTCTAGTGAGGTAGCCAAATGTTAAGAACATAATTATTTCCCCATTTAAACAATCATTTAAAATTTAAATCTTCTCTTCTATTAATAATGCTTAGAAACATTTCAAAGTAAATTTGACGATGAAGTCGAATTATTTATTTTAAATTTCCATTTACAAAATTGATGGGGCCGAAAGTTCATAAATCACTATTAAGAGATAAACAAACTGAAAACAGTCACTAAAAGGTATATTAACGCAATGTCACAACCAATCAGGTTTTCGACAACAAGGTGTTCCATATGTTCAAAACATTTAGTAACATCGCCTTTTTTTAAGAAATAAAACTGTTGCTTACTCGAGTAAAAATTGCCCCCCCCCCCCCACACACACAGACAAAAAACGTGACAAAACCAGAACCATCTTCCTCTCCCCTTTCTTAATGCTACATAATATATGAACACTCCCTTTCTGGAATTTATAATATTTTGAAATAAAAAAAAGAAGCTGAATAATAAATAAGCATTTGTCGAAAGACTACTTTCATGTTAATCGTGCAAAAGACGTGAATGATAGTCAGTTTACAGATTTCCTGAAGCCATGTTTATTGACTCAGAACGAATGAAAAGCATGATAATAAATCTCTCACACAACTACACTCAACATGGGAACTCACATTTGTCCACTACTCTCTGGTTCATAATAGAAATGAAGCACCTCCCTATATTTACGATTAATGTAAAAGTTTATAGTTTTAGTTATGAAGGCAGATAATAATAAATTGGCCAAATATATTCATTATCCATTAAAATGACATCGGTTTTTATACCTGCCAGAACAAAATTAGCAGATTACTTTTCTTATCAAGAAAATATGTTCCGCCGTGTGTAAAGTTATCTGACACCGTGCATTTGACACTTTAAAAAAAATTTTCAAACATAAAAAAAAACATTTTCACGGTATTTCCAGATGAACTATACATCACAGTAAAATTATATTCTACTACTACAGTCAAATCTGGATTCAGTGTTCCCGAGAATTGACTTTGTGCCGCGGGGATCGGTGAGAGGAGCTGCGAAGGATGTCCAGTGTTCACTCAGGAGTGACAAAACAGAGAGAGAAACAAGAGAAATGCCAAATAATTCCGTAACTCTGGATTTGTGGTCACCTTCAACCCTAACACCGACACTAAATCCAGATTGGACTGTATTTTAATTTTATTCTAATTTTCTACAAGATTCCATTCAACACATTTTTTGTTTGTCAGATAAACGTATTAAATTATTTCATTTTTAAATCAAAATTTTCTTAAAGGTCAAGAGTAAGAAAAATTTGACATTTATTTGCATGATGAAACTGAGAAAAACTCAAGATCTCTAATGTAACAGTTTATTTAATCAGGACAGACGCATACAATAGTATTTCAATTTATTTTTCATACGAGCTTAATTAAGTAACTTTACTATTAATTGTATACTAGTCAAAATTATATTTTCACATAAAATTAAAAATACATTTTTGTCTATATTTTCATTTCATTATTTCCATTGAAATAATAGTTTGGCATATCTAAACTTATCAGAAACGGTTAATTTTTGCTAGTTCTATTTCAAATTTGAACTTCCCTTTATGACTCTATCCTATAACAGCACCAATTTAACCTCAAAAGTTGACACTTTTTTCGGAAAACTATCTTTTTTGTTCAAAATGTACCTATTTTTTTTACCAAGCTTTTCTGGTTGTAAACTTATTTTTTTACTGAAAATGTAACTATTCCATGTTTGGTTTACCATCTCAAGTTGAAAATTTACCTTTTTGGTTGGAAATTCATTTTTTGGTAGAAAATGTACTTCAAAATTATGTTGAACATTCATGTACTTTGATAAAAATCAATATTTTGGTAAAGAATGAATATTTTTAGTTAAAAATTCACTTCTGTGAATACATTTTTTGTTCATTATTGATTTAATCTTCTGGATTAAATATTCATATGTTTAGTTGATAATTTAGCTAATAGTTTATTTTAAAAATTTATTCTTTCCTTAACGATTTACCTATTTTGTTGAAAATAAGATTCTTTTTTTAAAAATAAATTTTTAAACTGGAAATTGAACTAGTCTATGTTTGGTTTAACAAATTGTCTTCTTCAGCTAAAAATATAGCTATTTGGTTGAAATCTACTGCATTTAATTGAAACTTTTTCTTTTGTCATAGAATATTAATCTTCTTGGGTTTGTAAATTCAACTTTTTGTTAAAAGTTCCTCCTTTTGGTTTGAAAATTCGTCTGTTTTGGTTAAGGAGTCAAATTATTTGTTAAAAATTCGGGTTTCATTGGTATAATTCAACTGTTTTTTATTCAAAACTCCCTTTTTTTATTGAAAATTAATTATTCTAACTGAAAATGGAATTCCTCCATTTTTTATTCAAAATGGATCTTTTTAAGTAAGTTTTGGATTTAAAAAATAATTATTTCGATTTGAATAATGCAATGAAAATGTAGAAAAATTGTAATTATTCATCTGTTGCAAAAATATAACTATTGATTGATATTTGACTATAGGGTTACTTTTGCTCATGTCAAATACACATTTTAATTCTGCGGAATATATCTGACTTTCGTTAAATAATAAAATTTTAAATAAGTATATCTTGCATTTTTCTCCGTTTTATTACGCATACAAAATGGAAGTATTTGTCACCTATTTTTTAGCAAAAGATCGTAAACTGGGGCTATGCGGCGCATGTATGGAAAAGCGGCACATCCTCGATTTTGCGTTTATAAATGTGTTATGGACGCTTTCTAGGTAAAAATTATAGAGAATTCTTACTAAAAAACGTAAAACTCCAATTTCAAACCCTTGAAGAAGCCAAATCTCGATTTAATGTGGAACTCAGAGTGCGACGCTTTACCTAACACATGAGTCGCTTATTAAGGTGCGTTGGCCCAAAGTCGGACAGACTTTGGCCCACCGTAGATCGGCAGCCAAAGTTGGGCCACCTTTTATAATTATAAGATACTTTTGTCGGCCCAATCTAAACAGCCAACGTTGGCAGACAACGTGGGACCGACTATTGGCCCAACTTTGGCCCGAACATGAACCAACCATCAGGGCAACTGTGGGAAATCTTTCGTTAACGAGTAAATTCGACTACTGGCCCAACTCTGGGCCAAAGTCGACCCAGAGATCGACATGAAGGGATTGAGAAAGTTCTGAAGAAGTTACGCCGACTATTGGCCCAACAATGGCCCAAATATGGACCAACCATCGGGGCGTCTTTTGTTAACGAGTAACGTCAACTACCGGCCCAACTCTGGGCCAAACTCGGCCCGGAGATTGGCATAAAGAGATTTAAAAATTCTGAAGAAGTTAGGCCGACTATTGGCCCAACAATGACCCAAACATGGACCAACGTCGGCCCAGAGATCAGCATAAAGGGATTTTTAAATTCTTTTTAATGAAAAAAAAAAAAAATTTATAAGTGAATTTCAAAATATTTCAAGTGATTTTAAAGAAGTTTAAAATATATGAGAAGAATTAAAAAAAGCAAAAGAATTTTCAAAAGATTTTAGAAACTTTAAAATACTTTTTATGAGTCCAAGAGATTTTTAGTGATTTGAAGAGATTTTGTGCCATTTCAGTGGATTTAATATGGTTAAAAAACTGAGTAGAGGAATTTAAAATCTTAGAAAGCACTTTAAGTGATTTAAAAAAAATCAAGAGAGTTTAAGGGTTTTCATGTAATTTAAAAATATTTGTAAGTATTTAAACAGACTTTCAGGAATTTCAAGGGATTTAACCGGAGTTATTTGATTTTGAAATTTTTTTAATTTATAAACGAATTTTAAAAGATTTCAAAATATTTAAAAGAGGTCAAGATATTTTTAAAGAATTTAAGAGATTTTAAATAATTTTGAAGATTTTTTGAAAAATTTCGGTAGAATTTAAATAACTTTTAAGATTTTAAAGTAATTTTAAAATATAAATAATGTTCTTGAATTCTTTAAAGTCTGTTAAATATCTTGAAACCTTCGAAAATTTGTAGAAATCCTTTGAATTCTAATG
>NC_046660.1:69377984-69389946 GCF_010883055.1 Belonocnema kinseyi
TAACATGATTTTTCTATAATACATTTATTATTATTCTTTCGCGATTCTAGAAAAATCATTATAGAAAATCTTTATAAAAAACTCAGTATAGGAATAAATATTGTAAATATTTTCAAAAAACAAATGCAAAAATTGAAGACACCAGAAAATAGTGATTTATTTATTTACTTAATGTGGGCTTTTAAATTACTTCAAGGGATTTCTACGTTTTTCAACGATTATAAGAGATTTGAAGAAACTTACTAGATTTTAATGGATTTTAAAATATTTCAAAAGATTGCAAAGAATTTTAAGGGATACACAAAATTTTAAGGAATTTCAAAAAATTTCATGTGATTTACAAAGATTTTAGGGAATCTCGAACGATTCTACATAACTTTAGAAATGTTATAAGGCGTCCAAGTTATTCTAATAGATTCCAAAAATGGATTTTAAGAAACTTTTTTCAAGGGATTTTAAAAAATATCAAGAACTTTACTAATTCTCCAAATATTAATAGTTTTCAAGGAATTTAAAAGTTTTTCAGGGATTTGAACAGTATTTTTCAAAGAATTGGAAAGAATAAGTTTTATTTAACTCATATTTAGGAGTTTTCAAATGATTTCTACTTACAAAAATTGATTATAATGATTTTCAAAGATATTACAAACTTTCAAAGGATTTTAATTTACGTTAAACGATGTAAAAGTATTTTTAGGATTTCCAAAGATTCCAAGGCATTTTAAAGAACTTTAGAAGAGTTGAGCCATTTCATAAGACCTCCGATTATTTTGTCACACAGAATTTGAAGAGATTTGAAAATTTTCAAGAATTTTCAAAGAATTGGATAGGATTAAAAAAAATGTAAGACTAGATTTTAAAATATTTGTAGAAGAATTTATGAAATAAATTAAGATTCATGGAATTCCTAGCGATTCTGAAAATTTAAGGGATTTTAAGGAATTTCACCAGATTTAAAGGAAAATAAGTTTAGTTTAATTTATATTTAAGGGATTTCAAATGTTTTCTACATATTTAAATAAATCTTACTATTTCTCAAGAATTCAAAAAATTTTGAAGGATTTTAAGAGATTTTTCAAGAACTTTAGGGAATAAATTTTATTTTATTTTAAGGGAATTCTACGGATTTCAACCATTTCAACGAAAAAAAATTTCAACCCAGAGATTTCCATCGGTTTCGAAGAACTTCACAAGTATTAGGGATTCTACAGAACCTCAAAATATTTTAAAGAATTTATATTAACATTTTTAACAAAAGGCGATTTTTCAAGAAAGAGAAAATTTGCAGTGAATAAAGAAAAAAAACGGCATCCAAATTGTTGAACTTAAAATATCCATTAAATAATTAAATAATGAATATTTCATTGGATTTCTATAGAAAATTAGAGAAAAACATAAATTTAATTTTAAGGTTCTTCTGTGGATTTAAACGATTTTAAGAGATGACAGAGAATTAAAACAATTTTGAAGGATTTTAAAGATCTTAAGTTATTTTAAAGGATTTTAATTAATTTCATGTGAGCTCAGAAATTCTAAAGGTTGTCAAAGAATGTTGAAAGGGTTCAAAGATTTTCAGGAATTTATAAGAATTTGCAAGATTTAAGGGTTTTTATAGGACCTCCAGGAATTTTCAACAGGGGATTTATAGAGTGCTTCAAAAAATAAATTTAACTTATTTTATTTTTAAGGAAGTTTGAATTATTTCAATATATTTCTAACTATTTCAAAGATTTCAAAGGATTTCTAATGATTTTTTAACAGATTTTAAAGATTTGAATGGATTTTAACACATTAAAACTCTTTAAAGATAGAAATAAAATGTACAGATTTTTTCTGTGCAAAGTTTATTTGTTGCAATTTAAAATAAATCGTTCCTTTAAAGTTTCCTAATTTTTACAGTTATTTCTTTAAGATATCTGTATTATTTATTCCGATGCCGCTTATTCTACAATCGTTTTCTATATAATGATTTTATATAATTAGTTTTCTATAATCACGAAAAAATATATGAAAATTAGTATAGGCATGTACTGATAATTTAGCAAGAAAGTTGTTTTCATTCCTTCCGTCGACCTTTCTTTTCTATCACTTAATTTATTTTTCAGAGTTTGTTTTCAATACTACAGATTATTGAAAATATTCTAAATTTGATAATAATTTATAATTACATTATCCGTCGTCAATAAAATAAAACGGGTTTTATATAACTTTTTATGTAACTCAGGACCTACCAAAAGTCATTTTAATAAAAAAATCCCAATTTTTTAGCATAAATTGAGTAATCAGGAAAGTGGGTAAAGTTTAGATAGAAATCCGTATTCAGGGCAGAATTCAACCTATTTGAAATGTCTATAAAGCATCAAAAACTTTCTCACAATGTTTATGGGTCCTTGGAAACTGAGAGAGGTCTTTTTCCGGCCAAGTGAACCCAGCACGAACGTATGATATATATGTCGGTCATAAATGATGGATACAGTGAAAAAGTATTAGTGCTCAGTAGGAAAAATGCTGATCAATAATTGCAGAACTTCCAGAAATTTTAATAATAATATTTTCAATTCGATTATGGCAACAGTAACATGAATTCCTGCAAAAATGTCTGCGAGGCTCTATCCAATTTTGAAAACGTTTTCGAATTTAACATTTTTCAACATTTAAAGCTGACGAATTAAACAATTTCCGGCTGTAAAATTTTTAGAAGATTTTAAATTTTCGAATTATGAAATCGTCCGTTTTTTCAACTGTACCAAAAATATAGAAAAATCTGTTACTGTTCAAGTTATAGTTTAATTATCTCAAAAACCTGTCATGCTAAGAAGATAACATAAAAGAAAGAATTTCTCATTCAAGTTTTTTTGTTTTCGTCAGTTTTATGACTCGAAATTTTTTGTCTCTGCAATTTTGAAGCCGTAAACATCTAATTTGGAAATTAAAAATCTTTACATCCAAATCTCAGAAAATTTTCCAGTCAAAAATACTTACTGTTCGAATGTTTTATTTTTGTTAACTTCATAGTACCATTAAAACGATTTGTCGGAGGTTTTATATTTCAAATTCTAAAAATTAAAAATAATTTTTTTTTAATTCATTTTATTTTATGAATATTCGTTAAAACCATTTTGAACAATATTGGTTAACCAGCTTAAGTTTGATAATCGAATAGATGATATTTCAAACATTAAGAAACAATAATTATCTCTATTTTTAAAAAGAATGGATCTATCAGGTTTTGTTTTATTATTTCTTAATTAAAATGCTGTAATATCGATAAATTAAACATGAATTCGTACCTTGTAAGAATAATAAAAATTTGTTTACAATACATTAAATGCAGGAACAATGCAATAATGATCTATTTAATTCAAATTTATATAATTAATAATCTTCCAAATTTGTGCCAATGATTTTGTATTTTAACTCAAATTTGATAATATCGTGATTGAAGAGATATGAGCAAAAATTACGTAACTGTTGCCAACATTTGCATGTGCTAATTATTTTCAGTGTTTTCCAATTTTTTTATAGAAGACCTCCAAACTTAATATTTAAAATATTTTTTCGCTTGTTCATAAAAAATGTTTATAAAAGGAACAAAAAGAAAAGGTATGATAAATAATAAATTCAGCGAAATTTGTAAATAAAATATATTTAAAAAATTTATTTTTCCATTCCCTTCTACTGATTTCATAATTTAACGTAAAAGTGATTCTATCCGAAATTTAATATCATGATAAAGCTACTCCACTGGAAAAGCCAAATGAGGGACATTTGGAGAGTTGCCACGGCAATATTGGTAACATGTTTGGAACAGGTGACTAACTCCTTACTGGAAGAAATTAGGTTTTTTCCAGTAGAGAATTCCAAAGAAATGAGGATTTAAAGATTAGAATTTAAAAATATAAATAATATTGAAAACCTAAATCATGTCATCAGAATGGAAACGAACGCAACTACATTCTAAAAAAACATGTGACATTCTGTTTATGAAAAACAGTTTAGATGAAATATACATTTTAATTTTCAGGAGAAATATTTAGTTTGTCAAACAAATTAATAAGTTATATTATTTCTAGTTTTCGCTTGTCATTTTAATTTGGAAAACTTTTACAAAATATTTAAAAATTAAATCTTTATAGGAAAATGTAGGTATAGGTGAAATGAATCTGAGGGCTATGGCATAAATTACTGAGCAAAATAATTCCGATTTTTTTACAAGATTTAAAGTATCTCTGTTAAATTGCCCTTGTGCAGACAAAAAATTGATTTTTTTACTTTTAGAAGCAAAATTTGACTTCCTGAACCATAAGAACACGGCAATTGTTATTACTGTAATTCATGCAAATTAAATTTTTGCCGAAAGTGTTTTTGCAAATTAAGAAGAACTTATGCTTATCATAAAAAGAGATGCCCAATATTTTTAATTGGACACTTCTGTCCCTACTGCACTAAGTTTCAGCCTACCCCATGAAAATGTACACACAGAAATCCGTAAAATCGTGAAACAACAATTTTTCATCAGCAATAGACCTTGCTGATGAACATAAGACTATAAGATCTTCTCTCGCTACTAAAACAGAACAAAATCTTCTGCGGTCAAGTTCGACTATCACCTCCATTCCAAGCCGTTAGCCAAGAAGCGTGCGCTCTCCATTAAGTTATTATTTCATAATTAACATATTGAAAGATGTTGAAAATTGAAACTCACAAGAATACGTCCAGTGGTGGTTTGTCCGGAAATGAGCTCGCCGGCCCAGTCTTTGGCCTCGGTCATAAAAGTACCCTCGAACTCTTTGTTCTGGCGGGCCGCCTTCTGCTCCTTTTGCTTGGGGTCATTTGGAGCAACCTCTGGCTCCTTTCGGCAGCAGAGGAAGGCGAAAGCCCTCCAGAGCAGGACGATGAGCAGCCCCGCGAGGAAGGTGAAGATGCTCGAGAGGACGAAACACCACCATTTCCGAACCTTGAGGCAGTCGTCTACCGGGGGCTGCTCAGTCGTCTCGTCATACGTCATCCCGGCAGCAGATCTCTGCTGGCTGCCCCCGGGTCATACATTCACCGTCCCCACTGACCAGCCAGCAGTCTGCTCTTGATGCGCTTCATAATGTTGCCGGATCCACGGCCTTGACTGGCGAGATGCTTCCCGATCAAAAAATACCACCTGACTTCTTCTAACACTCCTTTTCTTCACTCTGCATTTCTGTCACTTCAGGCTTCGGTCACATTATCCTCATTTGATTCAGTTTCGACACTTCCTGATCCCTTATCCCTTGCCACCCTCTTGGCACCTTCCTACCCTCCTTGGTGACCTCTACTCTCGTTGACGTCTCACTCGCTGACAGTCACTCGATTCTCATAGTAACCCAATTCTTATAGTCACCCTATTCTGAGAGCCACACAATTCTGCGGGCCAGCTACTCAGGAGCTACGGTGGCTTAGTCCTGGTTCCTATTTCCGGGTGACACTTCCGGAGAACATGCACTTGCGGCTACCTCACCCCGATAATCCGCACTGGCACCAAGAAATGCGTCAAAGTGTTTGTCCCGGGCAGAGGTGCGAGAACGACGCGAGCTGTGAATGACGACTACGCGTTTCCGTTACCCATTCGCAATTCGACTTGATGCCACCGCCGCGCCGATCATCACCGAGGACGACTACGACGACAACCAAGTGTCCCGACGACCATACCACCGCTCCGCAGCAATCAATACGCAACAATGGACCGGGACCAATAAGCTCGGAGCTTTTCCTGACGTAGACGCAAGCTCTCTCGCTTGATCTCAGTTGGCTTCTCTCTCGAAGGTTGCCCTCTCTCTCTGACTGGTGGCTTGATTATTGGATTCGGTCCCTCTCTAGTGTCGTGTCACTGTTGTTCTCCAACTTAGTGTATTGCTCTCGGTCTCTCTTACCCTCTCGCAAGCCCTCGTGAGCTTCCATCCCTCCCAGCGAGGAGTTGAGACGACGACCGAGAGTGGCGCTAGTGACTAAGGTCTGCGCGTTTTGGGATCACTTGAGCCAAACCATGTTACCAAGCTTCACGATGCACAGTGGGGCAAAATGATTTTTCTGGACAAGTTAGTCTAGAGATTACAATTTTGATCAGACTTGAACTTTTTTGTACATGAAAATTAATTGAATTTTAAAGAGATTTGAGCCGATTTTTGAACTTTTTTCTTTTAATTTTTTTTTTATAAGAGATCCCGATTTTTTTAAATACTTATATTAATTTGAAAAATCACGATATCAGTGAAAACACTCTTCACAAATAATATTCAGAAGATATTGAAACCAATTTGTTAAATTTTATATCAGGTCAACATTTTTTCTTTGATTTCAATATAACGCACGAAATATATAAGAACGTATATTTTAGCAGATTCCGCAGCCATAAATGCTCTGAAATCAGGGGAAATAGGGTGTTTTGTCACGAAGATAATGGAAAAAAAGTTTTAATAAGATTAATATAAAGGTAAAATATTGCATTCAATATGAAAAGATTAAGATTTCAAATCAATACATATTGAATTTTCTACAAGCTAATTGAACTTTAAACCAAATAGCTTAATCTTCTAACAAAAGAGATGCGTTTTCAACCAAATAGTTCAATTTTCAAGAAACAACCGAATTGATTTTGGCCGAAACATTTGCATTTTCTATCAAATAGTTGAATTTTCAATCAAATGGTGGAATTTTTAAACAAGAAAGAATTAACTTTAACCACAACCAGTTGCATTTTTACCCAAATAGTCGAATCTTCAAGCCAAAAAGATTATGTTTTAGAAAATATTTTAATTTCTAACGAATAACATTTCTACCAAAAAAGTTTGAATTTTTTATAGAAAAAAGTTGAATTTTTAAACCAAAAGGAAAAATTTTCAACAAAGCAGTTTATTTTCGAGCAAAAAGGAGACAAAAAAAAACAAAAAATGCATTTTCAACAAAATCATTAAATTTTACAAAATTAATAACATGTGTAGCCAAATAATCGATTTTTAGCCAAAACGTTAAAATAAAAAATATTATTATCGAATAAACAGTTGCATTTACAATCAAGTAGTTACATTTTTTAACAAAAAAAAATACGAATTCTTTAGAAGGCAGTTGAATTTTCAATCTTAGAGGACGAATGTTCAACAAAACAGTTAAATTTTAAACAAAATAAATAAAACCTCAACAAAGTAGTTGAATTTCTAACAAAATAATTAAATTTTCAACAAAGTAGTTGAATCTTTAATCCAGACAAATTAATTCTCATCGAAAAATATAATAGTTGATATTTCAAAGAAGGAAGATTTTAATTTTAAATAAAAAAACAGTTAAATTTAACCAACAAAAAAATGTATCCAAAAAAAATGAATCTTTAACTAAACCAGACTAATTTTTAACCTACCCTTAAAAATGTTAATCAAAAAAGAAAACATTTCTACCAACCGAGATGAATTGTCTAATGAAAAAGACGAATTTTCAAAAAAATAGTATAAACCTCAACCAAAACAGAATAATTATTAACCAAACTTTTATAACTTTAATTTAGTTTCACAAATTTTATTTTTTTATTGACCTTAACGATAGCCAAATTTTTATCCTCTTTCTTTTTAACGAATTAATAGGAATTTTTAACAACAGACCTGATTTTCAACAAAACAGTTAAGTTTTCAACTAAAAGCGGTCCGTTTTCAATTAATAATCGAATACCTGAATTTTTAGCTAAAAAAATTAATTTGTAACAAAAAAGCGAATTTTTGTAACAAAATATTTCCATTTACAACCAAAGACATAAAGTTCAAACTAATAAAATGAATTTTTAACAAAGCATCTTATTTTTAACCAAGTCATCTGACAAAGTCTACTAATAAATAAGGACCCTCCTTGAGTCACTGACTAGCAGTCGATGTCGTAAAAAACACAATTCCTTTTGTTAACAAGCATTCAAGCTGTAAATTTTTTTACACATTTTTTTGATAAAGAATTATTTTTGGTTAATAAGGTATCATAAACGAACAATTTTCTAAGCAATTTAAAATTGATCCGTTAAAAACAATCTACCGTTTGAACATCGAGCAAAATTTGTATTCGATCATCAAATTTATTTAAACGATTAACAATTATTCTAAAATAGGAACGAATTGTAAATAATATTTATTTTTTAGTCAATTTCGTATCAATTTTGTTAATGGAACAAGATTTTTAGAGCGCAAAATGGCTAGGATATGCGTTTGTTTATTTAATTTGTTTATGACATTAACAATTATGTTCGGGCATCAAAAAATGGTAACTAAGGATTGCTTTAATATTGAAGAAAAATTGAAAAATAATATTTTGAAGTACTTTTAATTTTTAATTATCACTTTCACTCATTATTTGTGGATATGAAAATAATCAAATTTTTTAAATCTTTTAACATGCTCAAAATTATTTTTAAGGAGTATTCCGATATAAATTGTTCCTTAAAAACTGTATTGTAAAAGAAATCAATATTATCTTTTTTAAGAATAAAAAACTAATCGACAGTTAATGACAAAAATAATTGGAAAATTAACAATAACATATTCGTGGTTAAAAACAGTTTTTGTAGCAAAATATTGATGAGAATTTGTTCAGATTTGGATTCTCCTTGGTCATCGGAATTACTGCATATATTCCACAAAATAATATATTCTTTATAATATTTAATAAAATATAACAATTCAAATTCTTATAAAAATATTCAACATCCTTATCCTTTCATGCGAGTAAAATAATTTTACGCACTGAAAGGGTTTTTAATACTTGTAAAAATGACTGCTTGTCGAAAAAATATTTCAAAAGTTAACAATAAACATTCTTAGAAACAGTTGGTGTAAACAAATATTTGAATTTAAGGTTTGCAGACTTTTAAATTCCTTTAATTACTAGAATTGCTACAGATATTTTGGTAGACTCACGTATAAGAAAATGTTTTTTCCTATATAAATAACTTGAGAATAAGTTGAGACTCTAAATTTAATAACAAGTATTAATACAAGTGTATTGATACATATTTTTAGAAAAAATGTATCATACTAATTATAAAATCTTGGCATGTAGTGTTATTATTTTTTCATAACAAACTCAGTCTCAAGCTATTTTGATTTAAAATTCAATTTTTTAGGTGAAACTGCCAAAAATAACAATGGTAATTACTTACTACTTCATTATTTTTGTGATTAAAAAACACTCCTACATGCATACGAATTAGTTTTATGAGAAAGAGATTTTTGTAGAGAAATTTTTGTGAGCTACTGGCAAATTGGCGAAACAATGTTGTTAACAATTTTCCAACGTCATTCAACAAAAACGTACATTTTCGTCACCCCATATATATATAGAAATTTTCAACTTTTGTAATTAGTTATAAACAAACTAAGCGTCCGATCGAAAAACCGAAAACACCCTTAGATACGTCTCGGAAGTATCTAAATGTGTTTCTTCAATCCATTTTTTTTAAATAAATATTTTTGAAGTTCTGCAATTGTTTTAAACAAATATATTATTTGTACAGCAACTTTAAGTATATAATGAAAATCAGCATACCAACATCTGTAAGATGCTTTTTGAATATAAAAAAAATTTTTGAATTTTTTTCCATCGAACGACCAGTTTGCTTATAATTAATTTCAAAAGTTTGAAATCCAGATATGAGGACACACAAATGTATGCTTATGTTGAATGACGTAAAAAAATTGTTGACAACATTGTTTTGTAAGATTCCAAGTTTGCGGAAAATGACTTTGAGTCTAACGATTCAGCTTTAGCAAAGTATGCTTGCATAAGTTGAGAAATTGTTTTAAATAGTTAAAAAATATTAACAACATTTTTTTATAACTATTTTTCTAAACAAACAGAAAAGCCTCTTAGATGTGTTCACATGCTAATTTTCATAAAACACTCAACGTTTGTGTTCAATTAATATATTTCTTTTAAAAACTGCAAACCCGGAAAAAATAACGTAATTGTTAAAAAACTGTTTGAAAAAAAGCGTATTTAGATATTTCCAAGACCAAGCCAGTGGTGTTTTAGCTTTTTTTTACCCTTTGTTTGTTTATCATGCTTTGTAAAATTTTAAATGATTAAAAAATGAATCCAATTAGAAATCATATAATTTGCGACATTTTGAGGACGATTAAACTTCGAAAGTTTACGATGTTCAGAATTTTTTTATTTTTCCCGACGAAAATCATAGTGAATGTTCTTTCTTTAGATAATCCTATTTTTTAATAAAAATTATTTAATTATTAAAAATTATATTACTAAATTATATTAATTAATTATATCACTAAAATCCTCATAAATCTCATAAAATTCCTTTAAAAACATTTTTAATATTTTTAAATATTGGGAATCCTCTGAAATCCCTTGAAATCTGTTTCGATATCCCCAAGTCTTAGAAACCTGTAAAATCCTTTTGAATTTTTTGAAATTGAAGGAAAATCTTTCAAACCTTAATTCTTGTGAAATTCTTTGCAATTTATAGAAACATTATAAAAATGTTTCTAATTTTGATATATATTGAAATCCGGTAAAAAAAAACACTTAAAATCAACCAATAAAACTCCTTTTAAATTTTGTAAGGGGTCATTATAGTAACTTCCCCCCGAAAAAAACGCCATCTTTGTAAATTTTTATGAGATAGTTGATAAAAATATTGAAGTAGGATTCATTGAGCTTTCTAAATGCACTCTTAAAAATATTAAAAACAATTTTTTACTCATTTTATACAGTTTTTATAGATAACAACGTCAGTCAAACGCAACGCCTCGAAAAATACGTAGGTCCCAGCTTGTTGAAAAGATCTCGGAACTGGGCCTTCTGAAATTGAAAAATAAAAAAGTTTTAGGTTAAGTATGACAATGGCTATGTCTCCTATAAAATTTATTATAAAATTTTAACTTTTACTATCTTTTTTTTACGAAAAACGGTGGGAAAAACACGATTTTTCTTTTGACCGCCATTTTCTTCTTTTTGTACGTTTCTTAACAAGATTAATAGGGGACATAGCCACTGCCATACTTAACCGAAAACTTTTTGATTTTTCTATTTCAAATTTCCCAGTTTCGAGATTTTTTCAACAAGCCGGGACCTACGTACTATTCGTGGCGTTGCGTTTGACTAACGGTTTTGTGTATAAAAAGTGTATAAAATGAATAAATTTGTTTAAAAATCTATTTCAAAAATGCATTCATTAAGTCTAACAAATCGTACATCAATATCTTTTTCCATAATCGCATACATCATTCACAAAGATAGCGTTTTTTCGGGAGTAGTTATTAGAACCTTCACTGAAAAAAATGGTTTAGCTGTCTCAGCTAACCGTTTGGCTAGATTTCGACACCCAAGAAAAGATAGTTGTCATCTAGACTTCTTGCTGTTTTACCTAAATTAGCCATCTAAAAATTATCTAGCTAATTTATCTAGATTATTTCTAGATGGAAAATTTAGCTGAAACAGGTACAAATCTAGGTGACACAGATATATTTTCTTGGAAGTCGAATTCTAGCTAAACTATTAGGTGGGACAGCTAAACTATTTTTTCAGTGTTGAAATCGTTTAAAAAAACTGATCAAATCTTTTAAAATATTCATTTCAAAAAATAAACGGAAATAAAAAAATGTTAAAAAAAAACATTTGTTGTCTTGAAATATTCATAATTAAGGCGTACAAGCCTAGGAAGCGTGTGAATACCATTATTGTACTAAAAGTCACGATACCGTTCAAGGGTTAATTAACATATAACATTACATATTATAATAAATAATACATATTATATTACATGTTACATTACACTCTTACCAGCATTTACCTACGATATTTGTTTTTTGCCGTGCATGAAGACAGAACCGGATTAACTATAGGGCTAGGTGGGGCTATAGCCCCAGGCCCCTGGGCAGTCAGGGGCCCCTTTACTCCAGAAAAAATATATAAATTCTGAGTACGTTACTACAACTTCTAC
>NC_046660.1:69390046-69401162 GCF_010883055.1 Belonocnema kinseyi
AATTTTAATATAGTTAACGTTTTTCAAGTATTCATTGCATGTAATAAAGTAAAGTGAAACTACAATATTAGTTTCGGAGAGTAAGATTAAATATTCAAACAAGGTTATGGTATTATTAACAAAATTCAAATTACAGCGCTGTCATGTATCTGTTATTTTTGTAGTTACAAATTGTTCTAAAGATAATAAATAAATTATGATAGAAATAGTTTTGAGTTATTTTTCTGCACCGTGAAACATTTGGATTTTCTCTGCCCTTAAGGGGGCCCCTTCAAGATTTTGCCCCAGGCAAAATGCTGGCCCAAACTTCAAAATTAAAAGTTTCTAAAATGTTAAACAGAAAAGAACTATAGCATCTAGAGTCCTTATACAATAGAAATGAAAACAATTTCTACCTTTACTACTGATTTTATTTATTAATCAGGCCTTAGACTTACAACTATTTCAGGTGTCAAAATTTTCTTATATATTTGGATAGCGATATATTTTTTTAGGAAATTTCTCCTTTAAATTACAGAACGATTCAATTGATATTTTACCCAAATAACGCCCGAAAGAATCACCATGGCAGGTGACTGACAGTTTGTAGGCAACACTTCACGTTGCTCTGAATGAGAAAAACAGTCTCTAAATAATGATTTTCCCCTAGATTCTCATAATAAATCTTTTCGCGATTTTAGACCACTGTGCACTGTCAAATAATAAAATAGCCGTTCAGTGTGCCCAAACCCTACTTTTGCAAAGTGTGTCTACGAGTCTACCTAGATACTCGTATAACACAATATTCTCTTTTGAAAATCGCTTTCCTCATTGTACGCAAAAAACATAATTACAGAATTGGAAAAAAATAACATGTTTCCATAATGAAAACCACTTTTGAAAGAGTCTGGGCGGGGTGCGCAGGATCTGCGGCTGTCACTCAGGCGAGCAGCCAGGCGTGAACAAACAAAAGCGGAGCAGGCTGTGTGCGTACAGGCGCGCGCGGGTGTGTGTGTGTGTGCATGTGTATGTGTACACACACTGCTAATCCTGCCAGAATCTCAATGTGAGTGTGAGGGCGAAGGATGAAGAGAAAGATTAAGAGTCAGTCAGTGGGAGAAGCGAAGGAAAGTTAGAGGAGTGACAGCGTTACCCTGGAATCGTTACTGTTGCCCACTTTTGCGAGTTCACACTGTACCATTTATATTGCTTTAATATTAATTCTTTTTTCGTGTGCTTTCATAAGTATTAATTTTTAATATGTTAAAATTAGAAACTTCTTTAATAATCAATTTTGTCACAAAAGTGAATGAGCAAAGTAACTTTTAGAAGTTTAGAAGATAAGTGTATTTAAAACTAATTCTTAATATTTCTAAAATGACAAAAAATCTTTAAAAATTATAAAAATTAACCTCTAATCTTCCAGATATTTTCGACATTTGTAGAAATATTTTAGAATATTTTTGTAACTTAAAAAACTTTTTTAAATTCATTTTTCAAAGTAGAAATTTATTAACAATTTTTTTCAGAAATATCAAAAAAATCTGCTTATTTTCTTGTAGCCTCTCAAGCTACTTAAAAGATTCAATTTTTTTCTAAGTCTTCCAAAATTTACATTTTGTTTCAAATTTTTGGAAATCTTTTCAAATTTAGAATTATTTTTTAACCATTTCTAAAACATTTAAACCTTTTAAATATCTTTAAAAATTGTTTGAATTTTTTCAACAATTTTCTTAAAATTGTGGAAAATTGCAAAAATTGCCTTTAAATATTCCAGAGTCTCTTAAATTTACTCGAATTTTGTATAAACTTTCATAATATTTTTTATTGAAAATGTTGGCTTTCAAATCATCCACATTTTTTCGGAATTTTAGGAAGAAATAAATATTTAAAAAAAATCATTTTTAGTTTTCTCAAAAAGGCAAATTTTCAACAAAGCTGAATTGTAAAAGAACAACAAAAAAAAACGAGTTGTATTTTTAACCAAAAAGATTAACTTGTTTTAAGAGAGTCGAATTTTCTATAAATTAGTTCATTTTTTAATACAAAAATATCAATTTTGAACGAAACAGATTTATTTTCTACCGAAAGACGGATTGTCAACCGGAGAGATGAATTTTCAACTGAAATGATGAATCTTTAGTAAAAAAAATTTAATTTTTAAACAGTTGCATTTATTTTATTTGTTTGCTACCAAAAACATGTATTTTAGAACGAAATAGTGAAGTTATCAACCGAAAACATGAGCTTCAGCTGAAATTATCAACCTTTAATCAAAAAAGATTTATTTTCAAACACAGTTTCATTTTTAACTAAAAAAGATGGATTTTCAATAAGTTCCACTTCTAACCAAAAAAGGCAATTTTCAACAAAATAGTTAAATTCTCAATAAAATCCGATTCATGCTTAAACCAAATTTTGAAGAAACTTTTGAACATTTTTTTTACGTTATATAAATGTATAATTTTCTTTATTCCTAATAGTTTGTAAAATCTTTTTAAATAATTTAAAGTTATTTAAATACCAATTTAATTTTTCTTTAAAAATCAATTTTCAACATAAAAATTCATTAAGCATTTTCCGAGAAATCTCATTAAAATAGTTTTATTTTCTTAAAGCCCTTTAAACATCTTAAACAGCTCCAAATTTTGTTTAATCTTCCAAAATTTAAATTTTGTTAAAAATTGTTGTCAATATTTTCAAATGTCACATTATATTTTTAAACTATTTCCAAAACTTTTAAATATCTTCTGAAATTATTCGAATTTTTAAAAAGATTGTTCTCAAATTTCTGGAAAAGTAAAAACATTTCCTTCAAATCTACCACGTTTTGTTATGAGAATTATGGAAATCTTTTGAAATTTTTCCAAATATTCTGTAAAAATTAGTGTTTCAATATAAAAAATTAGTTTGAATTTTTTCATGATTCTTAGAAAAATGCTCGTGAGACCTTTTAAAATCAACCTTTCAAAATTTTACTTTCGAATCTTCTTAATACTTTAATTTTTTATAAAACTGTATAATCTTGCTTATTAAATTATTTTTTTAATCGTTCACATTCTTTTTCGGCATTTTGGGAAATAATTAAAAATATATAATTATATTTTTGAACTGTTAATCGAAAATGACGTTAATTTCTTTTGTAAAATTCCCCTTTATTTCCACTCTTTTCGCCTGCTGAAGGCAACCTAACATGCAAGAGTGTAAGCACTGAATAAGGAATGGCAATCACTGGAAAATACTGTAAATTCTATTGGAAACAGATTATATACTTACATTTATACTAATATGACCTAAAAATATATTTAGAAACTCAAACATGTTCATTATTATTAGGATTATTAATGATTAAATAATAATTCATTTAAATTCGAGAAATCAATTTGACGCATGCGCTCTACATGCATTACGTGTTCCCCTCCAACTCCATGAGTCACGGAATTTTGCTGGTTTTCGCGCGTTTGGTGATGCATCCAGTGGTATTTTTATTTCGTGGAAGGTGCAGTTTCTAGCTATTTTCACGTTTTAAACTATAAAATACTAGTGAATCATGGCTGCGAAGAGGAAAAGCCAAGCCCTCATCGACTCAGACAGTAGTGGAAGCTCAGAGGATAGTGGCTCCGATCTAGAGAATGTGAGTTCATTCTCTCATAACCTATAATTTATCCTCCAGCTCCATTTTTAGACACATTTATTCAATAACCGAGAAAGATAGCAGCTTTGATGCATACCCTTCATTCTTTGAAATTTCGCGAATAATTTATCATTCACGTGTGCAGATACTTTATTTGATTAATTAATTGTGATGCAAGAAGCGTGACGTTGACAGACACGAGCCACGAGCATAACAGGGTCGTATAGCTTTGTTCATATCGACCTTGAGGTATTTACGATTTTTTAGATTTATTTATAAATTACCTAGCCTATTTCATGCATAAAATGGTCCAAATGTGTGGAAATAAGGAAATAATGGATCAGCAAATTCGAGTTTGCGAGGTTAATTTTTTTTAGGTCAAAATGAAATCAGTTGTGAACCATTTTATGTTCCAAAGTCAAGACACAAAAAATGCTTACAAATTACACTTGGATCTCCAAGTACCTCCTTTATGGCTCTTTAGAGACAAATATATAACAATAGAGAAAATACAGAGTTGCTACAGATCAGAGAATTGTAGAAAGCCAGGAATTTAAAACTGGTCAGGGAATTTTCTATACATTGAAGTTGAAGTTAATTTTATTATTTTAATTGAAAATTCAATAGATTGGTTCAAAAGTCATTTGTTTTTGAGTGAAAATTCTTATTTTTGCGTTTAAAATTCATCTATTTTGGTTAAAATCACAGCTCTTTTCTTTGGTTAAAAATTCTTGTTTTTTTTTGTAGACAATAATTCATCTTTTAGATTAAAAATTCATTTCTTTGGTTGGAAATTCAGTTACTTTTTTTTAAGTTTGAATTTTTTATGGTGTCTATTATTTCGGTAGAAAATTCATCTTTTTGCGTTGAACATTCGTTATTTTAGTTAAAAATTAATTTTTTTAGTTTAAAATTAAAAATGGTCTCTATCTTGGTTGAAAATTTAACTAATAGATTTTTAAAATATTTTGTTTAAATTCATGTATTTTGTCAAAATTTAATATTTTTTTATTCAATTCAACAGTTTTTGTATACAAATTAAAATATTTTTTGAATGGAATGACAACTATTGCATTTTTCATTGAAAGTTAATCTTTTTTGGTCGAAAATTAAACTAAAAATTGAAAGTGAAACTACGTTGGAAAAAATTCATTTTTTTTTGTTGTTGATGATTCATCATTTTAGTTGGAAACACTTTCTTTTATGATTAATTTTTTCAACTGAAAATTTAATTTTTCTATGTTTGATTGAAAATGCATCTTCCTCAGTTGAAAATCCAACTACATTTGGTAGAAAATTCGTCTTGTGGTAGAATATTAATCTGATCTCGGTTATCAATTCATCTTTTTGGTAGAAAGTTTAACAATTAGACTCTAATTAAAAAATTGAACTTTTTTTCTGTATCGACTGAAATCTTTTTTCTTGGTTAAAAATCGTTTTTTGTTGAAAATTCCTTATTTTGGTTGAGGATTCGAATAATTGGTTAAAAATTCGTATTTTGTTGTTTAATTCACCTGTTTATGGTTGGAAAAAAATTTTTTGGTAGACAATTCATTTTTTTGGGTCAAATATTCATCGTTTTGAGTTGAAAAGTGAACTATTTGGTTGAAAATTCATCAATCTTACATACGTCTTACGTAGTTTGTTAGTGGCCCCTTATGAGATTATGTATTATTGTCATCACTTATTATTTAGAAACAAACCTTATTTTGCATTAACCTTATTCTTCTCGTAGATGTAAGGTTGTTTTTATACCTAGAAGAAAAAATTATAAAAATCAATATGAATACCATTAAGGTTTATTTTAATTGAGGCATCAATATTTAACTCAGATTATCAAAAATGTCTATTTTTTCTAATATTGTTTGGCGGCTATTTTAAAATTAGCGATTTTTAAAAATATGTTTTTTTTTTTAATATTACATTTCTTACTTGGTGAATAAAGATTATGAAATTTATTATTATTTTCCAACTAGGGACTGCTGACACTCTCAAAGAAGAAAGTAACAAAACCCCAAAGTGAATCATCAGCTGCTGAGGAAGCTTCTGCAAAGAAATCCTCGGATTCTGATTCATTAGGTTCCGATGACGATTGGGGTGCAAAAGGTGGAAAAACAAAGAAAAAGAAAAAAGCTCCGGCCAAAAGAAATAAGCGAAAGGTGACCAAATCTAGCTCCGAAGATAGTGACAGTGAAAAGGAAGATGAAAAAGAAGAAGAAATGAACGAAGCATCAGCGAAAGAAAGTGAAGATGAGGCCGAAGATGAAGAGGCTAAAGTCTCAGAATTAGAAGAAGGTATAAAAGATTTCATATGATCCAGTTTTTAAAGTTTATTATCCAATTTTGAAAGTTTATTATCTATTATAATTCATTTAAATTTGATTAATTTCAAACTAAACTATTCAGGCTTTCAAGAAAACTTTGAAGCTAAAATATTTTATCATTTAATCTATAAAAATTATATCCTTTTTTAAATAAATGTAATAATCTCTAATAATAAAATACGATGATCTGTTTTTTTACATTGAAAAATTTTCACTTTAAATTCGAATAAAGGTTGTCATTATGTTGGACATTATAATAATTATTGTTCGATTATACCAAATTCAAACGAGAATTATAAGATTTTCATCTGATTTTAATGGGATTTGTCGTTTAAACGCTAATTTACTAAGTTCTAGACCTTAAAAAATTATCAGAAACTACCAAAACCTGCTTTTAATAATTCGGCAAATAGTAAAAATATTTTTTGTTTAAATATACAATCCATATAATATCTAACTAATGTTTAGAACTCTTTAATATTTAGAAATTTTATGTTATGGATTTTTATATAGTTCATGTTTTTAATATTAGGAAATAAAGTCGATTTTGTTTAGAACAGTTTGATAAATAATTTAAATTTATATTCAAGTCACGGAATTTCAAATAATTTTTCGGGAAGGAATTTGACGAATTTATAAGTATTTAAAAATTTAGTTTACAAAAAAACTTTCAACTCCGAATATTACAAAATTTTCTATTATGGTTTTTTAAGTAGTATATGTTTTTAATGTTAATTGAATTTTATTTCGAGGGATTTCTACGTATTTCAAAAATATCAAGGGATGTGAAGGGTACATAAAAGTTTCATAAGATTTTACAAATTTGTATTTATTTTAAACGATTCGAAAAGTTTCGTTTCAGAAAATTTTACGATTGCGAAAATTAATATACTTTTTCTAAATTTTGAAATACTTTGTTTTCAAAATTAGAAAATAAAAATCCAGGGACGTGAACACGTGCTTCTGTTTTTTTAAATTGATTTCGTTTTAGAGAAATGTAAATAATCGTTTTACTTTAATTATCATTCAAGGCATGTCAAATGATTACTACTTATTTTAATGGATTTTTACAATTACAATGGATTTTAACTATTTTCTAGGGAACTTTAGGAAATAAATTAAATTTTATTTTAAGGGGTTTTTACGGATTTCAAAATTTTGAAGGGGTATGTAGGGATTCAACAAATTTAAAAGTATTTAAAATATTTCAAGTTGTTTAAAAATATTCAAAAGAATTTCATAAGATTTCGTTTCAAAAATATTAAAAACTCTTAATATTTAATAATATGTTATTATCAGTTTTTAAATAGTTTGTCCTTAACCTTGTAAAAATAAAAATCCAGGGACTCGAACTTCAACTATTTTTAACCCTCAAATGGTACACTCCAACCTAGCATAAGTAAACGGTATACTGGCACGAATTGGTTTGTTTGCAATGTTAATATTAATTATTTATTATATTGAGCATATACTAAACAACTAGCATACATCGCATATCCAATTAAGAAACAAAATCTTTAATATGATATATCGTTAAAAAATATTTAAGGACTATAGCATTCCTTATAAAAAGATTGTTTCTTTTCTGAATGTAAAAATAAATGTTTAATCTTTCCTTGATTTTCGTATATTTTCCCTTTCATAGCTGATTTTGCCCTGTGTCCCCAGGATTTATATACCTAGAATTTATTTATTTATTATGATATGCATATATAATTTAATTTATATAACAGGCGAAGTATCGGATTCGGATGCAAGCGCTTCTGAATCGAGCCAGGACGAAGAATTCAATGATGGCTATGACGATAGACTAATGGGAGACGAGGAGGATCAAGCTCGCCTCGCTCAGATGTCTGAAAAAGAGCGAGAACAGGAAATATTCAAGCGTATAGAACAACGAGAAATCATGAAGACCAGGTTTGAAATCGAGAGGAAACTTCGGATGGTTCGAAAGCAGGAACAGAAGAAGCATAAAGAGTCAAAGAAGAAAGAAAAGGGGTCTGATGAAAAAGAAAAGAAAATCGAACGAGCACCCGATCCGAAAGAACGAAGCAAAGACAGGAAGAAAACGATAGAGGAGAAGCAGGATAAAAAATTCCACGCGATGTCCCTGCTTAAAGCGAGACGAGAAGAGAAGAAAGAACGAGGTAAGAATTTAATTTAAGAAAAATCAAGTGCATTAATTAGAACGATTTTTGTACATAAGATACCATTTTTTTTTAATTTCTTGGCTAATGTCAATCACTTTTTACTTTACCTTCAAACACTTTTTTAAACGCCTTCGCTTGATTGTCTAAAATCAGATCGAAATTTTAAGGTTTTTAAAGGATTTTAACTCATTTCAGGGATTTAAAAGGATTTTGTAGGAGTTTAAAGTTTTAAAGCATTTTAAGATTTCAAGCGAATTTTAAGGGATTTTAATAGATTTCAAGCAGATTATAAAATGTTTGCAGAAATTTTTAAAGATATTACAAGTTACAAGATAATTTATGGGATTTCAAATGATTTTTAGGGATTTTACCAGACCTGTGCGCTATTTTGTAGAAATGATATTAAAGAATTTTAACTGATTTCAGGTATTTGAAATTATTTTTAGGGTTTCAAAGCTTTTAGTTTATTTTACAAGTTTTCAAAAGAATTTTAAGCAATTTTGAGAATTTTCATCCGATTTCAGATTTAAAAATTTTGGAAAAAATTTAAGAGATATCACAAATTTGAATATAATTTATGGAATTTCAAGAGATTTATAGAGATTTTATGGGGTTTTAAAGCTTATGGAATATTTTGAAAAAATGCTAGAGAATTTCAAGAGATTTTAAGAAATTTCATTTGATTTCAAAAGATTGTCAAAGTTTTGAAGAAATTTTAAGAGATATTACAAATTTCAAGATGATTTATAGAATGTTAACAAATTTGTAGCGACTTTAAGGTCATTTTATTGGGAATGTGTCAACAATTTCAAGGTATTTAAAACTTTAGAATATTTAAAAAGATTTCAAGAAAATTTAAAGTGATTTTAACATATCTGCGGTTTTTTATAGAAAATATTTCAAAGAAGTTAAACTGATTTCAGGTATTTGAAAGGATTTTTCAGGCTTCTAAAGCTTTTAGTTTATTTAAAAATATTTCAGAAGAATCTTAAGCAATTTCAAGAGTTTTCAAAAAATGTCATCTGATTTCAGATTTTTAAATTGTTGAAAAAATACAAGAGATATTACAAATTTAAAGATAGTTTATGGAATTTCAAGGGATTTATAGATATTTAAAAAAATTTGATTTGATTAAAAAAAATTGTCAAAATTTTAAAGAAATTTTAAGAGATATTACAAATTTTAAGATAATTGATAGAATTACAAATAATTTGTAGCGATTTTACCAGGAAGATAAAAAAAATATAAGGTAATTTATAGGGGGTTTAAAGCTTTTAGAATATTTTTAGATTTCAAGATAATTGATAGGATTTCAAAAGATTTGAAGGATTTTACGAGACCTGTGCTATTTTATAAGAAATATTTCAAAGAATTTAAACTGATTTAAGGTATTTGAAAGGATTTTTGTGATTCCAAAGCTTTTAGTTTATTTTATAAGTTTTCAAACGAATTTCAAGCAATGTCAAGATATTTCAAGAAGTTTCATCTGATTTCAGATTTAAAAATGTTGAAAAAATTTGAGAGATATTACCAATTTGAAGATAATTTATGGAATTTCAAAGCTTATGGAATATTTTGAAAAAATTACTAGAGAAATTCAAGGGATTTTAAGAAATTTCATTTGATTTCAACAAATTTTCAAAGTTTTGAAGACATTTTAAGAGGAATTACATATTTCAAAGAATTTGTCGCGGTTTTACGAGACCTACGCGATCTTTAAGAAAGATTTTAACCATTTTAAGGGGTTATAATAGGCTTCTAGCACATTTCAAAATTTTTGAGTAGATTTTTAAAAATATTGCAAATTTAAATATAATTTATGGGATTTCACAAGTTTTGTAGGGATTGAAACTAATTTTAGGTATTCAAAAGGACTTTTCAGAGTTTCAAAGCTTTTAGTTTTTTTTTTCAAAAGATATCAGAGGAATTTTAAGTGATTGCAAGAAGTGTCAACTGATTTCAGATGTTAAAATTTTTTTTTAAATGTAAGATATTTTACAAATTTGAAAATAGTTTATGGAATTTAAAGGGATCCATAGGGATTTTATAGGGTTTCAAATTGTATGGAATAATTTGACATAATTAAAAGAGTATTTCAAGGGATTTAAATAAATTTAATTTGATTTCCAAAAATTGAAGTTTTGAAGAAATTTTAAGAGATATTACAAATTTCAAGATAATTGCCAGAATATAAAATAATTTGTAGCGATTTTAAAAATTATATGGTTTATACAATATTTTAAAAGATTTCAAGAGAATTTTAATGGATTTCAAGCAGATTTCAAAATTTCAGAAGAAGTTTTTAAAGATATTACAAATTTCAAGATAATTTATAGGATTTCAAAAGATTTTTAGGGATTTTAACAGACATGCACTATTTTATAGAAAATATTTCAGAGTTTAATCTGATTTCAGGGATTTGAAAGGATTTTTCAGGGTTTCAAAGCTTTTAGTTTATTTAAAAAGATTTCAGAAGAATTTCAAGCAATTTCAAGAGATTTTAAGAAGTTTCACCTGATTACAGATTTTAAAGTTTTTGAAAAAATTTAAGAGATTTTACAAATTTGAAGATAATTTGTAGAATTTTAAGGGATTTTATGGGGTTTCAAAGCTTATGAAATATTTTGAAAAAATTGCTAGAGTATTTCAAGGGATTCGAAGGCATTTCAGATGATTTTTAAATTTTTAAAGAAATTTTAAGATGTATTACAAATTTTAAGGTATTTTACGGAATTTCAAACGACTCAGGAATTTTGCCAGACCTGCGCGAATTTGTAGGAAATATTTCAAAAAGAAATTTGAAGAAATTTCATCTGATTTAAGAGTTTTAAATTTTTGAAAAATTATAAGAAGTATTACTATAAATTTTAAGGCAATTTACGGAGTTTCAAAGGATTTTTAGTAATTTCGCTCTGTCCTTTCGATTTTATACAGTCTGTCAAGTTAAAGCGTGGGTGGCTTTACTCGCAGTCGGTAAGGTGTATCGACATGATTTTGGTGTCAAAATATTAAAAAGAGCTCCCTCTTTC
>NC_046660.1:69401262-69405408 GCF_010883055.1 Belonocnema kinseyi
AGAGGGAGCTCTTCTTAATATTTTGACACCAAAATCATGTCGATACACCTTACCGACTGCGAGTAAAGCCACCCACGCTTTAACTTGACAGACTGTACGTAAGATTTCAAATTTTCCAGGCGATTTTAACTGATTTCACGGATTTGATAGGATAATATATTTTTTAAAGCTTTTAGAGTATTCAAAAAAATTTTAAGAGAAGTTCATGGACTTTTAAGAGATTTCAAGAAGTTTCATCTGATTTCAGAAGCTTTTAAATTTTTGAATAAATTTTATGAGATCTTACCGATTTTAAGGGATTTTGCCAAACCTGTGCGATTTTATGGGAAAGATTACAAGGGATTTTTACTGATTTCTAGGGAATTTGAACGTTATTTACGGAATTTCGAAGAATTTTTATGGGTTTATCAAACTATTCGATTTTATGCAATGATGATTCGAAATTTTCAAGGGATTTGAACTAATTTCTTCACGGATTTAAAAGAATTTTATTGGACTTTAAAGCTTTTATAGTATTTCTAAAAATTCCATGAGTGTTTCAAGGGATTTTAATAGATTTCAAGCAGTCTCACCTGATTTCAGATTTTAACATTTTTGAACAAAAATTAAAAAGATTACTAATTTCAAGATACCTTACGCGATTTGATAGGAAAAATCTCAAAGCTTTTAGAATATTTAACAAAATTCCATTAAAATTTTAAGAGATTTCAAAAAATTTCATCTGATTTCAGAAGATTTCAAATTTTTTAAAGATGTTACAAGTTCTAAAGTAATGTACGGGATTTCAAATAATTTGTAAATATTTTACAATATGTACGCAATTGTATACGAAATATTTTTCAAAATTTAAGGGAAATCATGGGGTTGCAAAACTTTTAGATTATTTTCAAAAAATCCAAGAGAATTTCCAAGATTTTAAGAGAAATAGAATTAATGAAATAGAATGCAATTTTGAAGAGTTCTAAGAATTTATTGGGGTCTTAGAGGATTTAAAAAATTGAAACATTTTAAAATCACTTTAAAAATATATTAAATGTTTCAAGATGTACGTGATTTCGAAATGTTTCTAATGATTTTACAAGATTAAAGGGATATTAAAAATCTACGGTGGCCGCTGGACTGGGAAAACTGGGAAATGACAGTGAATTTATTTTTTGACCGGAAATTTTATCAATTTTTAGAAGAAGAAAAAAGACCTATCCAACTTTCTTTGATGAATTTTCAATTAAGAAAAAGAAAAATTGCTTAATATTTAGAAATATCTGACTTTTCATTGAAAATCAGTACTTATAAATTCAATATTTAAAACAAAACAAAGAAGAAACTAAACGTTGAATGTTACCATTTTAATTGTTCTATTTAAAAAAATTTAATTTGTAAGTCAAATTATTGAATTGTGATGAATAAAAATTGAACAACTATTATTCTCAGAAAAAATTCGAGTCAGTTGAAGAAATATTTAGAAGCTTTGAAAAAGTTCAAACTTAATTAAAAATTCGAAATTATTGCAAATAATTTATACGAAGTTTCTACGTTTACCGACAAAATTCGGCTATTCGTGCAAAAATTTTGGTGCAAATAGTCTACGGCCTAATTTAAAACCAAATATAGATTTTGGCAGATGTAGAACAAAAAATTTAGAAGCTTTTTAAGAATATTGACAGGCTTCAGAAGAATAAAAGACATTTTATAGGAAAATTGAAAATGATTAAAACAAATTCATAGGAAAAATTCAAATAATTTTAAAATATGTTTAGAAGTTCTGAAAATAATTAAAATAATTGAAAATGCTTAAAGTGATATAAATTTGAAATTTTTGGAATGCATTGATAGATTCTCAATTTAGAGCATTGAAAATGATAACGTCGATTTATATTTTTGGAAGTGAATCTGACTCTGTAAACTCTATAATTTATAAAAATTTATATTTTTAATTTGGCTGTTTAACTGCATTTAATTTAAAATTGTTCAGTCGAAAAGCGTTAGCAGCGTCCATTTTACACGTGTAAATTATTGAGCGTTTGAATACAACATTTTTGAATTAAACAAATTTTAAACTTCAATTTTAAAAGTTTAAAATTCAAGAGTTCCACTTTGATTATGCTTTCATTTGCATTTCCTTTTTTATTACTTAAAATGTAAAAAAAATTTGGCTTCAGAGTTCGATTTTTTAAATTTTATTAACCGTGAAAAATTTTTTTAGGTATAGGATTATCGAAATCCACAAGATTGTAAGAAATTTTTATAGATTTGAAAAAATTGGAGAGTTTTTCAGAGATTTCAGAGGATTTCAACGAATTCAAATACCAAAGAATTTGGTAGTATTTCAGCCAATTTTTTTAGTATTTTAAAAAGACATTCAGAATACCAGTGATATTTAATAGATTTTAAGGGATATAAAAAGATTAACAAGTTTCCCAGGATTTTTTGAGGAACTCTACAGGTTCCATCAAGTTTTTGAGTGTTTCAAATGAGTGTGAGACCTGTACATATTGAAATTATTTTTCTAGATGAAAAAGAGAAGCAAAGGATAGAAGAGGAGCAATCAAAAGCGAAAGAAGAAGAAGAGGAACTGGATGATGATCACAAAGCTAATAAAATGAAACTCAAGGCCTCTGACATTTACTCAGATGACAGTAACTCGTCGGATAGTGGAGAAGAAGATGAAGCGGGAAAGAAAACTTCGAATCGCAGATTGTCTTCCAGCGACGACAAAGACTCAGAATCGGATGACAATCGATCGGTGATGAGTGACAAAGCAAAGAAACCGATTTATATAAGCACCAATGCAGAACTGAACAAAATCCGGCTATCTCGTTACAAGATGGAGAGATTTGTGCATCTGCCCTTCTTTTCTCGAGTCGCTCAGGGTTGCTATGTGCGAATCGGAATTGGAAATAACAGACACGGCACGCCCGTTTACAAAGTTGCAGAAATCAGCGGCGTTGTCGAGACAGCCAAGATTTACCAGTTGGGGAAAACGAGAACGAATAAGGGCCTGAGACTTCGACAAGGCCTTTCCGAGCGCGTCTTCAGACTGGAATTTATCTCGAATCAAGAATTCACCGAGTCGGAGTTCTTCGAGTGGAAAAGGTTATGTTCCACTCAGGGCGTGTCGCCTCCCACTTTTGAGGAGGTAGAGACGAAGATCAAGGATATCAAGGAAGCGATGTCGTATGAATTTAAGGAGGAGGACGTTGAGAGTATAGTTCGGGAGAAAGGTAGATTCAAACAAAATCCGTATAATTATGCGATGAAGAAGGCTCAGTTGATGAGAGAAAGGGAGGTAGCGAATGGTCGAGGAGACAATGAAGAGTCGAATCGATTGACGCAAGAATTGTCTGAACTCGAAGAGAGAGCCTCCGAACTTGATAAAATGAGGACGGCGACGATTTCGAGTATTTCGTATATCAATGATCGAAATAGGAAGAGGAACGTCGAGGGAGCCGAAAAAGCTATTAAGGTAAGGATTTTTTTGTTTGGGGGTCGCTGCAGGCCAGCAACAATCCTGGAAATCAAGGGAAATTCAGGGATTAAAAAAAACAAAGGCAAAAGTCTAGTTACTTTTTTAAGATAAGATAAATTCAACTACTTTAGTCACTTTTCTTTTAATAGATTAACTCATGAGTGAGTTATCATTCTTTGGGAACATTTTAGGGTATTTCGAAGGTATGCTTTTGAAGCATAGGTCTCGAAGTTTCAGGCCTCGTATTCCATGCTTTTAGATCATAGAGTCCGAGACTTTAAATCACGTAAAAATTGCAGCTTTAAAATTACGCGCTTCCGTGAAATTTCTCTCCGTGTATAATTTGAATAATTTTAAGGGATTTATAAAAATTGTCACGGGGGTTTTAAGGAATTTCAGAAAATACGGAACTATTTTTAAATGCCTATAAGATTTAAGATATTTTGAAAGATTCCAAGGGCGTTTTGAAAACTCTAGAGATATTTTGATTTTTCATTTATTTCAGGAAATATCCGATTTCATGGAATTTCACAGGATTTTTTAATATTTTAAACCGAATTCATTTCAAATCATTCAGACTGAGCACGTTCAAATCACAGAATCGGTTGCGGATGAAATATGGTGTTTCGTTTTTTGTTGCAAAGTTACGAGTATTTGAACTTTTAATACTCATAACTCAA
>NC_046660.1:69405508-69453107 GCF_010883055.1 Belonocnema kinseyi
TTTTCTTCTTTTTTTAGGCAGATACTATAATTATGGGATAACTTTTCTTTTTTTAAATTTTGTCGTATCTTGTCTTGCTTTTGCACAAAGTTTAAATTAATGAATTTAAAGCATTTATTCATAATAATTGACAGATTTCGAAAGAATTTTTTAAGCTTCCAAGGAATTTTCAATTATTTGAAGAGATTTTCAAAAGCTTTAAAAAGTTTCAAGGATTTGAAATATTCTATGGTATTTTTAAAAACTCTAACAAAATGTTACAAATTTTAACCAATTTCAAGGGATTTGAAAAGATTTGGAAAATTTTAGGATATTTTGAAAGTTTCTAAGGATTTGAATGATTTCAGGGTATTAAAGAAATTATTATGGCGTATTAAACAATTTCAGAAGATATTAAACGATTAAAGATACACTAAAGGTCTTAGGATATTTTGAAATATTCCACCCGTTTTTATAGGATTTCCGATGATCTTAATGATTTTAATGGATTTTGAAAGCTCTCAAAGTATTTTAATAAATTCATTACAATTAATTGAGGGATTTCGTAGGATGTTAAATATTTTAAGGTATTTTTTTTAATTCCGAGGAATTTTCAAGAGCGTTTAAAAATTCCAAGGGATTTCAAAGGAATTGAATAATTCGAGGGTATTTTTAAAAACTCCAAGGAATTGTCTAGATCTTTAAAAAGTTCCAAGGGATTTAAAAAAAATCAAAGCCATTTAAATATGTTGAAATATTTTTTTAAATTTCGAGGGATTTTAAATATTTTAGGATATTTTCAAAGATTCCAAGACATTTTCAAGGAGTTTCAACGAATTTTCAGGATTTTAAGGAATGTAAAAAAATGGTTGCGGGGTTTTAATGAATTTTCTCAAATTTCGGAAGATATGGCACGATTTTGTAAGGCCTATAAGTGTTTAGGATATTTTTAAAGAATTCAAGGGAATTAATAATATTTCAGTGATTTAAACAATTTTCAAGTATTTTAATCAATTTTCCACGATTTTAGGAAATATGAGTAAGAATTTCAGGGTGGCTGCTGGACCGGAAAACCGGGAATTTTTTGAGACCAGGAAATGACAGTGAATGTTTTGTTTTGACCGGGAATTTTACAAATTTATAACAGAAAATCTGTTCACGTTCGATTTCAACAGTTCTTAAAAATTTAGTTGAATTTTTATATTTTTCAATTCTTCTATTATTTAGCTTACAATGCGTGATTAAAAATTTTTTACTCTACAAATTTGCCATTACAAATTTTTATTTTTAAGCTTACACTTTTAATTTAAAGAATTGCTAAATGCTTTCTTAAAGACTTGAACAAATAAAAAATAAAAGCCTTTGGTGTTGAAAATTTTGGATAAAAAACATTTTTATTTAATAAATACATTTTTTTAATTTATCTGTACTTTAAGTAGTAAAAAGTGAACACAAACGATTTGACAAACGATTTTAAATCAGTTCAAAATTTAAGAATGATCAGATTTTAACTTTAAAACTTAAACGGTTTCAATTTAAAAGCCTTAGTCATTAAACAAATGTGAACGTGTGACTGAAAGTTTATAAACTATTTTCAACTTAAAAATAACTTCATAATAATATATTCTTAATTAAAGGATTTTATTACATTTAAAATATTGTTTCAGACTAAAATATTCAATTTTTAACCCATTCAAATTGAAATTTTTAATTGAAAAAAAAGCTTAATTATTGAATATTTAGCAATATTTGAATTTTTATTTAAGACAAGTAAATTGAAACCAAATATTTAAAACTAATAAATCTTTAACTTAATAGTTTCACATAGAAAACCTGGAATCGTTAAAATTTCTAAGAGCCTTTAAACTTTGAACATTACAATTTTAATTGTTGTATTTGAAAAATGTTTAATTTGTAAGTTAAATTTTTAAATTTTGATGTATAATTTACAAATGAACATTTGTAGAAAAAATTTAAGTAGTTTTAAGAGAAATTTAGAAGTTTTAAAAAGATTAAAAATTATCATGCAAATTTTAGAAAGTTTTCTTAAATTCTTCTAGAATCTTTTTTAAACATTTTGTTTAAATCATTGAAAACCTTTTTAAATATTCTCTTAAAATAATTTTCCAAAATGAAGTTATTTTTTATTTTTCTAGGAATCTTAAGAAAATGTTTTTATTCTTTGGAAGCTTTTTACAATTCTTGAAAAGAATATAATTTTTTGTTTAAAATCTGCGAAAATCTACATTTTGGTTTATAATTAAGCTATCATTTCAAGTTTTACATTAAATTTGAATCTTTTCAAAACTTCTACAAATCTCTTAAAATCACTCAAATTTCGCCTAAAAATAATAAATGTTCAATTGTTATTTATACATCCAAATTGTGAAGAAATTTTCTAAAATTTGCAGGATTTTCTGAAAATTGTAAAAAAAAAAACATCAATTAATTTTGACAGATATTTAGAAGTTCTGAAAAAATTTACAAAATAATTTTAAATTTAAAAGAAATTTAAAGTTCTTTTATTCAAATTCTGACGTTTCAACTATCACTGCTTGCGTTTTTCAGAACATGTTTATACAGAAAAATACATGTAATATAAAAGCCTCATAAAAATTGAAGTTTTTTTTTAAGAAACTACATTTTAATTGACGGAAAACACAAAATCCTTACAATGTTTGGACATCGACGAATATATAGCAAAGTAGACAAGAGACATACATTAAGGCAGTAAATTCATTAATACAGAATAAAGGCTTTATTTAAAGGAACCGCGATTGAGGAAAGCTCTTCAAAGTAATTGGAATTTTAACTTAGTTTTGTTTATTTTATAATACTTTAATATATTTTGTTGACATTCATCATTTCTATCTTTAAGTTAATCGAAATATTGTGATATTTGTTTTTAAAAATGGATTCTATTATGCGTCTTTTATATAAATTTTGTTTTCTAGCAAGAATTTTAATATTGTTACAATCAAAATAATGGTTTAAGTTCCAAAACTCTAATTTTTAATCTTCTACCATTTCACCAATATAAACTTTTTCACAACAATTACATTTAATAAGATATACATTTCCAGACAAATTTTCGGTACTATCAATATCATTTTGATTGAGTAAAAAATTTTAAGAGAGTTTTGATTACTGAAATAAACATTTATGTTGAATTTTTTAACGATCTTCGCAACCTTTCAGAGTCCTTGAACATGTGGTAACGTAATTTTTAAATCCGATTTTTTGTACGTGTCAACCCAGTTATTTTTCTTACTGGAACCATTGTAGACTTCATGAATTCGTTCTAGAATAATACTATTTATCAAAGGAATTTTGAACTGAAGTGATTTTAATTTGATCCAAATTTTCTTTCCTAAAGCTAATATAATTCAATTTTATGCATCTATCGATTAAACCTTTTATTAGGCCGACCTTTTGATAATATAAATGATGGGAATTAAAATTAAGATATCTACAGTAAATCAAGGTAATTTATAGAATTATTATTTTCAAGTTCAAATGTAAACTGTATGGAATTTTCAATACTGTCAAAAGTATTTATGAAATCGACAATTTTTTCAGCAGGAACAATAGCTAAAATAGCATCCACTTAACTTTTATATAAAATAAGATTAAAATTCAATTTTTTCTAAGCTCTTGTTTCCACGTCTTCTAAAACCAAATTGGAAACTATAGGAGACAATGGTGAACCCATAGGACAAAAGTTTAATTATTTATAATATTTTCCATTAGAAGAGAAATGCATGTTATTGAAAACAGTTCTAGCAGCGACTAAAAATTCATTTTTCGTTATTTTAGTTAGATTTTTATTTTATATTACTTTTTCTTCGATGCAATCTAATGCTAGATCTGATGGAATGTTATCAAACACTGAAACAATGTCCAATGAAACTAAAGAATGTGTTGAATGAACTTTAATCTTATTCAAAGTGTCCTTTAAATCCCAGCTTTTTTAAACTAATGATCCTGTTACCTGAAACTAGTTTCAAAACATTAGACATATATTTGGCTAAGTTATAAGTAGGAAAACCAATTGTGGACACAATTTTCCTTTCAAATTTGGTTTGTGCACTTTTGGAAGAGAATAAGACCGTAAGACCTACACAAAATCCTTACTCATATTTACATTGACAGTCGAAGAAAGGATTGATTGAATTCTCATCAAATCCACTTATTAATTTTAGGAAGTATCAAATTTCGAAGGATTTGAACGATTTTAAATATGTTTTTAAAATGTCAATAAATTTTCCGGGCCTTTTTTCCAGTTTCCAGAGATTTAAAAAAAATTCCAATATTTAAGGGGATTTTAAAATATTCTTAGGAATTTTCGGTTAATTTTCATAATAATGGGATTTGAAATATTTAAGGGAATTTTAAAACCTTTTTAAAGAATTTTTTATTTTTATCAATAATCTGAAGGGATTTTAAAATATTTAAAACATTTTAGGGCATTTTGGGAGATTTTAAAGTATTTTAAATTTATTTCAGCAATTTAAACGAAAATCATAGGATTTGAACTATTTTAGATTATTTTTTACAAGATTCCAAGGCATTTTATAAAATTTCCGAATATTGCAATGCTTTCAGGGATTTTAAAAACTCAATTTATTTTAATATATTTTCTGGGATTTCGGCAAATATCAGAGATTTCAAGGAAAATCATGGGATTTTATAATATTTTAATTTATATTAAATATTTATATTAAATTTACTTTATATTTTAAGTTGAAATTCACTTGAATTTTTCTAAACTCATTTCAAACTTAATGGATTCGATGAAAATTTTTCAGATTTTTTTTTCAATTCACTTGACTTTTTGTTAATTCACCTTGAATTTGCATGAATTTCATCGAATTCTCACTTGATTTAAATTTCTCTAAATGTACTCCAGTTTGCCTGAAATTAATGGATTTATCTTTTGTAATTTGAATTCTTTTAAATTCTACTTGAATTGTTTTTAGTTCTTAGGAATTCAATTCTTTTGAATTATTTCTAGTTCAAAAAACATTAGTCACATGATCAATGCACATAAGTGACTTTTAGTCACTGTTTGGATTAGAAATTTGTCACATTTTCGATTTAAACAGTTTTAAATAAATCATTATTTCGCTGTTTTAAAATTAGAATTTTGGTCCTTAAATATTAATAGTCAAGGAAAATGAAAAATGAGACAGAGGAAAATCAGGGAATTTTGAATTGGAAGTTACTGGTATTTGTTTTCAATTCACTTAATTTTTTTTTTTTTAAATTCGACTTGCATTTTTATTCATTTAATCGAATTCTTCTGATTTCACTTGAATTCCTTTAACTTTGCTCTACTTTTTCACCTAAATCACTGAAAATTTAAGTGTTTACAATTCATTTTAATTATTTTAAATATAACTTGGATTGTTTTGAAATCTTAGGAACGGAATTCTTTAAAATTATTATAGATTCAAAATAACATTATTAGTCATATTATTAATGCACATTAGTCACTGTTTGGGTTCGAAATTAATCACTTTTGGTCACTTTCGATTTAAACAGTTTTTAATCAATCATTTTTTCACTATTTTAAAATCAAAATTTCAGTCTTTAAATATTAGCGTGCAGGGAAAAGTCGAAAATTTTTTTAAATTAAATTTTGGGGCAAAATTTCAAATTATAACTTAATTTATATGAATAATTTTATTGTCCAATTACAGGAGGAAATAAGAGCATCTAAAGGGAAAGAGGTAGACGATCCATTTACGCGACGTAGTACAAGACCGCGAATGGTTTTCAAGCCAGAGGAGGAGGAGGTTCCTGTTCCTGTTGATGAGGATGTGCCTGCAGCACCTGAAAGGCCTATGCCGGCAAATTTATATTCTTCAAGCGACAAGGAAAATGGACAGAAGGGTGTGAAGAAGCTGAGAACGGAAGACTTGTTTGACGCCCACAATTTCGACATTTCGATTGATTTGGAAGTTCCAATCCCAAGTAAGTGTCCCGCTCTCGAACTAGAGAATTTTTTTAATCAATAAAATTTTTAATATTTCGTGAATTATAAACAAAGATATTGCTTTCAGGTTCTACTAGCATCTTACCTAAACCGACAAACTTTATTAAGGACACCGGACCACGAAAATCATTAAATTTAGACGCCTACAAGAAGAAACGTGGGCTCATCTAACATTACTTAAATTATTACCACCGAGAAAAAAAATTAGATGTAATAAAAGTTGAATTTAGGAGGTACGATATTTGCAGTATTTGTATTTCTGGAGAGGAAGACACTTGCTTCTGTTTTTTTTTTTTTTTTTTTTTAATTTCCTAATTTATGCGTAAATTATGAATCGTTTGAATAATTAAACGATGCACTTAAGATTAACCTCTTGTAGTAAATCCATTGACAATACAGGGAAAAAAACTCATTTCCTATTGAACACACGTTTAATTATATTATTTTTAATTATATGTTCATTCACATATAATTTCCTTCTTGATATACCGGAGAGGTAAATATAATAAGAAAATATAGGCGTCAGTTGTGTCAATTGTCACACGTTACAATAAACAGGGTGGCCGCTGGATCCGAAAATTGGGAATTTTTTGAGAATGGGTAATGACAGTTCATTTTTTTACCGGTAATTTTGCAAATTTTTAGATGAAAAATCTATCCAGTCATTTGAAATATACATTTCATATCCACATGATATACTGCATTTTGAAATGAATTTGATTTCAACTTCTGTTGTGAAGTTTACAATGCGGAAATCTAAAATATTTTTCTTTAAAAACTTTCCATTTTTGATCTTCATTTTCAAGCGTACTTTTAGAATTTTAAGAGTTTAAAAATGTTTTAAAGACTTGGAAGGCGATGGTCAGGATTAGGATTTTTTTTTAATATAAATTTCCACATCGGTATTTATTGAATGACTATTAATTTGCTGAAACATTTTTAAATAGCGACCCGTTTACGAAAAAAAAAAAATTACTTTTTTCAACACAACAAGTGTGTGGATTGAAATATTTTTTTTATCAAATTCTCATGTAAAATGATGGACATATAATACTTTTGACGCTTGTTTTTAATACGAAATTCGCTTTTTTATTGAATTTTCAAAAGTTTAAAATGGAAGAAAATTTAGAGAAAAAAACAACAATTGTATCAAAAACAAATGCAAAAAATGTTATATTTGCATAACTTTACGTGAAAGAATAAGCGAATTATGACATTTGAAGAAAAAATTCCAACTCTAATTATATCTATAAACCAGTAAAAAAATCGTTTAAAATTAATTTTTGTTTTTAAAAACGTTTTAAGTTGACATAATGTAAATATAAATTAATTCATGATTTTTTAAAATGAAACCAGGTCGAAAACTAAAAATTGAACAATAATTTGTCACAAGGCGATTCTAAATATACTTAAAATTAATTTAACTAATCAAAATAAGGAAATTAATAATAAATCAATTCGAAAGCGTTAGTAGTTAAACGAATGCAAAAGTCGGATTGAAACTTTATAAGCTATTTTTAATTTTTAGACAATTTCAGATTAAAAGATTCATAATTAAACACTTTTATTAAATTGAAAATCTTTTTCAAGTTTTGTTTCAGTCTAAAATATTAACTGTTTAACTCATTAAATTAAAAAAAGGAATTAATAAAAAGAAACCTTTTTTAATATTTAGCAATATTGTACTGCTTTTTGGAAATCAACCACTATCAATCAAATATTGAAAACTAAATTATTTGAAACTGAATGGTTTAAAATAGAAACCCTTGAATCGTGACAATTTCAAATGAACTGTTTACAAAAATTAATTTCATAGCGAAATTTTCGAATTTTGACGTATAAATAACAATTGAAGACTTATTAATTTTTATAAATACAAAAAAATATTTTAAGATTCCTGGGAAAATTGTTAATTATTTTTTATTTTAATAAATTAATTTTACGGTAATATTTACAAAAATATATTTAAACAAATTTTAATGAATAAATAACAATGGAACAATTATTAATTTTTAGAAAATTCAGTAATTTTAAGAGATATTTAAAACTTTTAAAAAGATTTAAAAAATAATTTAAAACTTAATTCCTAAAAATAATTAATAATTAAATTGAACTATTCTCTTAAAATTAACCTTTAAAAATGGAAAATCATTTTTTAATTTTTCTAGGAATCTTATTCAAGTTTTTGGATTTTTTCGAGACCTTTTGAAATCAAATTTTGAAGTTTCTTAACAATTTCAAAGATTGAAAATAAAAAAAATTCTCCAAATTCCTGGAAATTATTAATGTGTAATGAATACAAATAATTTAACTTCTAATTTAAAAAGTGTTCACTTTAGAAGAGAAACTGGGAATCGTTCAATTTTTAATGTTTCTAAATTATAATTGCTTAAAATGGCAATGTAGGTTAAATTTTTTTTACTTTTGAACTATACAATTTATAAGAGTTCTAAAATTTCAATTTTGCAGTTTATCAGCATTTAATTTAAAAATGGTCATTCGAGAAGTGTTGAAAGCTTCCTATTGATTAAAAATGTTGTAAGCTTTAATTTTAAAAGTTTAAAATTCAACAGAGTTTTACTTTTGAGAGTTTTAATTTGCGGTTCTGTTTTTATAACTTCAAATAAAAAAATATTCCGCTTCAATATTTCGGATCTTTTAAATTCCATGACCGGGAAGAATTTTTGTGATCCGGGAAATGATCGTGCATTTTTTTCCTCGATTAAAACGGCCACTCTGAATAAAGCAATAAGACAATTATTCTGCAAATGTAAGAAAGAGTTTTTGTGTGGACACAATTCCTTTGAAAGTGAATTAGGTTTTTAGATTCTACCTTATGGACCATTTATATCAATTTCTTTTTAGTCTTTTATATTTTGATATTTCTTTTTCGTATAATTTATCGCATCAGTTTTCACGGCGTAGAACTTTTTAGTATATAATTAATGTTTGTAAAATTAATTAACATTGATGAGTTGTACTCAATTTCATAATTTTAGGCTACGAGATTGAGTGGATCTTGCCTCAATTTTTTGACTGATTTTAGCTTCTATCAGAGGCGAACTGGCGTGGAATTGAATCTTTGTTTTTTTTCTGTTTTTTTTTTTATTTCACCCGTTTTTTTAAACCGCCTTTACAACAGGTCGAATAAGCTTTTGTCGGGCTGGTTGTTTCTTCCCAGTCCGCCTCTGGAATCTGCGATAACAATCGGACGTTTTCATATTTTGTGCTATTTTTATTTTGATCGAATTAAGATATACTTGTAATAATTATTAACTACCTCATAAAATGTTCAAAAAATGTAATAATTGTACAATTCCGAAAATCGATACTGGATGTATGAAGTACAAAAAAATTCAAGGCGTATTATCTTAATAGTGTACAAAATTTTGACTTCAGTGCAAATAAAAATGTTAAAAATGTTAATAATCGCTTTATTTGAAATTACAAAAATAATAATTCAGAACTAAAATAGTTTGCAGTCTCATTTCTCTAGTTTATAGTTCTCTCTTGACAACGAAAAGTATGAGCTATATTTTCTTTACAATTTCTAGACTTATGCAAAGATAAGTGTGCAAAGTAAATTTGAGGTCAATGTAATTTTATTGATATAATGTTATTTATGAAACTAATTATTTTAATTCAATATTTATTAGGCACTTTTAAAATGAAATCGGTGAAAGATTGTATAATGGCGTGCGTTTACTAGTTGTAAAAAATATTTTTGTATATAAATTATAGATATTGTTCTGTGATAATAAAGTTATTTAAATATACTCAGGGTTTCTACCCTACCTGGAAATGTCAAGGAATTTTTTCGAAAGCGTGAATAATTTTTTTTCCATTGCAATATAAATTTAATTAAAAATTCATTTATTTGGTTGGACATTAGTTTTTTAACTAGAATTTAACTATTCGATTTTTCGTTGAAAAACCATCTTTTTTTGTAGAAATTAATCTTCTGAGTTGAAAATTCTTCTTTTTGGCTAAAAATTTAATTATTCTATAACTATTTGTTTCAAAATTAGTTTTTTTTAAGCTGAAAATTTACCTATTCCAATTGAATATTTCATATTTTGTTGAACATTAATTTTGTAACTAAAATGTTGCCATTCAATTTTTGGTTAGAAAATTATCTTTTGTAATTGAAAATAAATTTTATATAACTAAAAATGTAACTATTACGATTGAATATTTCATGATTTTATTTGAAAATTCATCTCTTTTCTTTAACATTATAGTTTTTTAACTAAAAATGTAGATATTCAATTTTTCATGAAAAAATTATCTTCTATAATTTAAATTTCTTTTTTTTTTTGTAGAAATTGATCTTCTTGGTTGAAAATTAAAATTTTCTAGTTAAATATTCATCATTTTGTTGAAAATTCATCTGCTTAAATAACATTTTTTTTTAACTGAAAATGTATCTATTTAATTTTTGGTTGAAAAATTATCGTTTTTATTTGAAAATTTTTCTTTTTTGTAGAAATTAATCTTCTACGTCAGAAATTCATCTTTTTGTTTAAATATCTATAATATTTGTTGAAAATTCAGCACTGAAAATGTACCTGTATTTTTTAAATTAGATTTTTGGTTGAAAATTTTATGTGCCTAAAAACGTAACTCTTCCAGTTGAATATTCCACCATTTAGTTAAAATTCATCTCTTTCGTTGAACATTAATTTTTTTAACTGAAAATTGAACTGCTTAGTTTTTTATTCAAAATTGATTTGATTTAATTCAAAATTAAACTATTTGATTTATAATTTCTCTTTTTCATTTGGAAATTCATGTATTTCGTTAAAAAATTGCCCTTTGGATTGAAAATTAATCTCAAAGTTAAAATTAATTGAAAGTTTTTTGTACGTAACATTTTTTTTACTGAAAATTTAAGGATTCCATTTTTGGTTTAAAAGTGATCTTTTAAAGTTCAAAGTTCCATTATTTGGTTAAAAATGGATCTTTTTAGTTGAATATTAATATTTTTGGTTAAAAATAAGACTGGGTGCTTGAAATTTATATTCTTTTGTTAAAAATTAATCTTTTTGGTTTAAAAATAATCTATTTCATTGAAAGATTCATCATTTTAGTTAAAACTTCATCACTTTGGTTTCAAATTAATTATTTTTACTGAAAATTTAACTATTCCATTTTTGGCTAAATAGTTTTTATTTTACAGTTGCAAGTTCAACTATTCCATTGTAAAAATTCATGTATTTTTTTGAAAAATCGTTGTTTTAGTAGAGAATTAATCTTCTTTTAGAAAATTTATCTTTTTGAACGAAAATTCAAGAAAAATAAATTTTTAAATAAAAATTTTACGATTCCAATTTTAGTTAAAAAGTCATCTTTATTAGTTTAAAATTCAACTATTAGGTTGAAAATTTATCTTCTCGTTAAATTCTTTTGTTAAAAAACTCATCTTTATGGTTAAAAAACCATCTATTCCAGATGAAAGGTTCATATAATTTTGGTTTCAAATTCATCACTTTGGTTCAAAATTCATTATTTCGACTGTAAAGTTAACTATTCTTTTTTTTTTTGCTGAAAATTTTGTCTGTAGTGGCAAATTCATCTATCACATTATAAAAATTAGTGTATTTTTTTAACAATCGTCCTTTTGGTAGAAAATTTAATCATCTTGATCAAAAGTTCATCTTTTTGTTTGGAAATTCAAGTATTCCAGTTAAATATTCATCATTTTATTTGAAAATTCATCTTTTTGGTAGAAAATAAAACTACTTGGTTGAAATATAAAGTCTTATTAAAAATCCATCCTTTTAGGCTTGGGATTTTTTTTCCAGTTGAAGATTCATCAAATATTCCTCTATTTTGTTGGAAAAGAAATACTTTTATGTAAAAAAGTTATGAATTAGAAGCAGTTTAAATTGAAAATTCAAAACTTCCTTTTGAAGATTTATCATTTCCGTTAAAAAAATTATCTTTTTGATTCTTTAGGGGGAAGTTAATTTTTTATCGGAAAATTTGAAAATTCCATTTTGGGTTGTAAACTGTTCTTTCAGAATTCCACGATTTATTTGAAAATTGATATTTTTTATTTACGAATTCAACTATTTCTTTGAAAATTTACATCTTCTGTTGAACAATCATTCTTTTTATAGAAAATTCAACGACCTGTTTCAAAATTTATCCTTTTTAAATGTAAATTCAACTATTTGTTTAAAATTTCATCTATATTGTTGAAAATGCAATATTTTTACGTGGAAAATAAAGAATTGAAAGCGGTTTAAATTGAATTTAATACCCGGGTAAGAAGATAATAATAGAGAGACATTAATATTTTCAGATTTAAACGAGAGAGTGAGCATTAGAAAAATTGTTTGAATGTGCTAATTTTCCATCACGAGAAGTGCACAACGAAAGAATAGGTTTATCTTCTAAAATAATTTTTTATTATTCCCTCAACACTCGTGTTGTATTCCATGCAGGCGAATATATTTTGCACTTTTTTAATTCCTCTTAATCCAATCAGTAGACACACCTCTCATGGTTATTTTTAATTCCATACATGCTGCACTTTCGACTTATTTAATTCCGTCTAATATGTCAACAAAATATATGCACTTACATAGTTTCTATTCCTCCGTGTGCAAAATAAGTTTGGAAATTTCAATTTTTTGTCAAGGTTATTTTTAATTGCATATTAACATATTTTATTTTCGATTATTTTAATTCCTTTTAATCTGTCCACAAAATATGTGCACATGCATAGTTTCAATTCGTTTTTGTGGAATATAAGTTTGGAAATTTAAATTTTTTGTTTGCCATAATGGTGGGGTAATTTTAATTATAATCTTGTATATTGTTTAAGCAAATTATAGATTTAATAATATAATAAATAATAATAAATTCATTTAATAATGTTCTGTGAGACAAACAACATTAATTTATCCTTAAAAAGAATTATAAAAATATTCTTTGAAAATACTACAAATTATTTCTATTAACGTAATTATTTTATATTTATAACTGATCGATTATAAGGACTAGGGTTTTTTTCCTCATTTTTTTTTGTTGACATTTTTCTCTGTCTTTCTATTCTTTTGAATTCCTTCATTTCTTTAATTCCTCTCAATACGCTTACATTAAATTTTTCTAAGTCGATTAAAAATAATAGATTTTGCTTTTTTTTCTACTCCTTGGTGGAACTTTCGACAGAGGAAGCTTCACGTATTAATGGGAATCAAGATTTTGCATTTTTCTGAATTCTTTTCTTCTTATCGGAATAGTACCTACATGAATTTCACCGAAATATTCACTGAATTTTATATGTAAGAAGGTAAAATAAAAATTTGTTGGAATTATTATTCAAATTTATAGACTTAAGGGGGGTTTCCTACTTTGTTGGGCCGAAATCCGGCTGTTTCTTTGGGAATATTTTTTGAGGAAAGTATAAAAGATAAGAGGCTAAAATTTTCCACAATTGTTTGTCCATGTTTATGTAGTACTACAAAATTTTTTGGGTCGTTACATAAAAAGGGGGGAGGGGGACACTGATCAATGGCGTGTGGTCGGCGGCGACTTTTCCCGCTGGTGGAAGATCTGTCCGCCGTAGAAAAAATCTAAAACAAAAAATCAAAATATTTTCATAATCTATACATTATAGCGCACAAAGTAGACTAGAATGAAGAAAAAAAAATTAAAAATGAGGAAGTTATGAGATGTTGAAAAAAAAAATTGATTTTTTCACGTGCTTTTTGCTTCTAATTATTTTTTTAAACAAACAATTTTCAATATTTTTTTATGATCGTAGTCTACTTTGTGCGGACACCTTCTGAGAATATTTCAAAAAAGTTTCATAGTGATTGCTCAATTTTTGCGCCTTGTGGGACTTCCACCAACACGGAAAACGTGGTTTTGAGAAAAACGCGTTCAAAGTTTTTCATAAAAATCGCAAAAAATTATGTTGAACTTTAACGCTATAAATACACTTATTCATCATTTCGTATGTTTTCGGGGTCGCTTATTTCAAATCTGCCATCAAATTTGCAAATTTCATTTGTTTAAACAATTTTTATAAACAATTTTTTAAAGCAAATTACAATTTCTGAATGATGCATATGCTTTCCATAGCTTTCGATATCACTGATTTCAAATCTGGTACTATTTTTGCAATAAAAAATTATATAAACAATTTATTTAATAAAAACTATTGCAAAATTACTTTTTTCCAAGATTCATATGATTTTCATAGTTCAAGCGGTCAGAAATCACAAATTTGACATCAGATTTAAAACAATCATTTTTTAAAATAAAGTTCAGAATATGAGAGTACTTACGCCTAGTCAGTTATGCCAGGTCCATACAAGCCACCTTCCTCATTCACGTGAAAAACAAGCCTAAAATCGGAACCGGTTTCACCGCCGCAAAGCACTCGGCGCGTTTGACACCGCTCCATTCAACGGCCCATAACTTCTGAAATTTTTTATATTTTGACTTAAAATTTTCCAGGTATATTTTTGAAACATATATCTATCCGAAAATGCAAAAAGAAAAAAAACGATTTGTTTGACCCAACAAAGTAGGAACCCCCCTTAAGGCCATGTAATGAGTGAGCCACGTAACCAGATCCCTACCTTACCGCCACTGTTTTTATTTCCATAGGAAACATGGGACTAGACATGCCATTGCGGGGGTGATGCAATGAGGGGGGAGGTCCGCCATCTTTTGATGTCCCGCGACAAACATGGCAGCGCCCACATGTTTATATTTCCATGCACAGTTTGCCGGCAAAAATGCTCGTGCGCATAAACAAACGGCACATCGTCAGATGGCGGCTATCCTCACTCATGGAATTCTCCCCCCTCTCGTTGATTCAACCCCGCTCCCCAAGTTCCGATAGCATTCCTAGTCCCGTGTTTTCTATGTCCATGCTCTCTGGTCGATGTTCATAACTTATCATCACACGACTCGCCACATCGAGTTAAAAATGCCGAATACTAAACAAGAAGCACTAAGAATGGCGTGTCTGGTCCTAAATTTGCATAATCATGAAAAAAGTTTTTTTTTTGTTAATAATTTTTTTTTGCTTTTTTAATAATTATTAAAATTTAGTACCCGGCCCACCTTTCTTAGTGCTTCCTATTTATTATCCCAAATTTTCAACTCGATGTGGCGCTTCGTATGAAAATAAGTTGGAAATAAAAAAAGTGGCGGTAAGGTGGGAATCTGGTCACGTGATACATTCGTCACGTGGCCTTAATGATTTTAATAAATCTTTACTTTATTATTTTAAAATATGTATTGAATTTTGAATTGTATGGCAGTGTTGCCAACACTTGTAACAAATTTATCATTTTCAGTACATTTTTGTTTTATTTTTACAAGAAATCCAAAATGATTGATAAGATCATTAATTTTATATAAAACTTAATAAAAAATATCACTCTAAATGTTTAACATTAATTTTTTCATTAATAACATTCATCGATTGGAGTGCCGGGTAATAATTGTATGTTGGCAGTACTGAACTCTCAACTTCTGTTGGTTAGTTTAGTCGTTTAGTTCTGTTCGTTGGACGTGTTGACAGAAATGTTGTAGAATATAATTTATAAAATTGATAAAATCAACAATGTCGGAAGAAAAATTTGAAAGGTTTTTAAAAAATTAAATAATTTCCTTATTTACATTATATATTGTTTATTCCGTTACAAGTTCTGACTCAATAATTTTCATCAATTCAAAATAAAACATATTTTTGAGGTTATGTGGTTTCGGACAATTTCAATCATTCTTTATTTATTACAGTGTACCAGACATTTTAAATAATGGGGCGAGTGAAATTATTGATGAGACGAAGAAACTTGAAGTAGAAGAAAAAGTTAAACCAAAATTAATTGCTGACGAAAACAGTGAGAAGGCAAATGGTCGTGCTCTCACCGACACAGGAAACTGTTATTGGTAATGTTTTTATTGCTTTAACCTTTGTTTCACAAATTTAAAACTAAATTTCTTTAATAATATGTGATATCTGAAGTTGCTCAGTGATTTCATCTCTTTATTTTGATAAAAACTGAATAAAACGAGTAAATAGAATATTGGCAAAATTGTGCAATTGAACTCTAAATACAATTATTTTTTCAAATTATTCTTTTGAAAAATATACAAATAATACCCATTATTCAGGGTGGTCACTTGATCGCAAAAGTGAGAATTTTTCGAAACCGGCAAAATGACAGTGAATTTATATTTTTATCAGTGATTTTACAATTTTTTAGAAGAAAAATCTATCCAATCACTTCGAATGTCAAAAATAAATATTAATTAATATTTTTTCTTATTGAAATGTAGTTCTAGTGTCTAAAATTGAACAGTAATTGATATTACAAGATGATTTTGAATCAGTTAAAAATAAAATAATTGCCGATTATGATATTAAAAATTGAATAGTCAAATTTTCAACCATAGTTTTTCAATCAAGAAGATAAATTTTCTACCAATAAAGACGAATATCCAAGCAAATAGTTAATTAAAAGAAAAGTAGTTAAAGGTTTTACCAAAATAATAGAATTTTCAACTCAAATAGAAAACTTTTCAAGGAAATAGTTAAACGTTTATACCAAAATGACGAATTTTCTGGAAAACATTTTAATTTTTAACAAGAAAGTTAATTTTCTACCAATTAGTTCAATTTGGGACTGAAAATGTTTTTATTTATTTCTAGACCCTGAACTTTAATCAGAAAAATCTATCCAATCACTTGAAATATCACAAATTCCATATCACATGATATAATGCAATTTAAAATAAATTTTAACTATTTTTCTAGTCAAGTTCAATTGTTAACTTAGAAGAAGACTTAAACAAGTAAAAATTCAAAACATTTGAAGTTCATGATATTTTCTCAAAAAAATTTGAGTTGATGAACTGTAAATATAAATTAATTAATAATTTATAAATTCAACTGTAGTTCCATGCTGAAAAAATCAACAATAATTTATTTTTCAAGATTTCGAATCTGTTCAAACTTAGACAATTTATCAATTTTAGCGTTAAAACTTGTGTATTTAAATTTTCAATCAAGGAGATGAATCTTCATCTGAACCCAATAAATTTTCAAACCGAAGAGTAGAATTTTAAACCAAAAATGATCACTTTTTAACAAAAAATGGAATATTTAAGTTTTTAGTTGAAAAATAATGTTCAACCAAAAAATATTTTTTATGTTAAGTCAATAACAGTTAAACTAAAACAAAAAAAAAAAACGAATTGTCCAAAAATGTATGAATTTTGTACTAGAAAAGTCCAATTTTCGTCGAAAAACAGAATAGTTAAATTTGCAAATGAAAAAATTAATTTCTAACGAAAAAAAAAATTCTATACCAATAGTTGTATTATCTACAAAAAAATTTCAATTAAATATTAATTAAAAATTATGAATCTTCAACAACAAAAATTAATTTTTAAGAAAGGCGACTGAAAAGTCCTGAAAAAGAAAATATTCCCAAAATTAGCAAATTCAGAATTTGTTAAATAATAAAATCAAAATTAATAAAGTAATTTTATTTACTGAAAATTGGGGAGCCCAATGGAAAATCAAATTTTGACTTTTTTAAACGAGAGGGTAAAATTTCATTTCTTTTTTTTTAAATAATGATCTTGTATTTTGCCGAGATTAAAAAAAAAAGATTTAGATGTCGCGACGATTTTTTTAATTTCATAAAAGTTAAAATTGAAAAATATTTCAGTTTAACATCATTTCATTTGAAATTGTTCACCTAAAAAGTGTAAAAACCTTCCATTTTATACGTGTAAATTAGTGAGGGTTTCCCAAAAAATTTATAAATTAAAATTTATGTAGGTCTTTATTACTGCAATTTAAAATATTTTTTAGTAGTTCGAATTTTTTCTTCGATTAAAACGGCCACCCTGGCTACCGTTTAACCCCAGAATTTTCTCTTTTTTTTTTGCAAAGTACTTCTGTAATTATATCTCCAAAAATGTAGTACCTGTTTAAAAAAATCGTTCTTGTAATTTTTTAGCGGCAAAGACCGAAATCTGAATATTGCCGAATTGCTTTGTGCAAGTTGTTCGAGATGGTTCCACGAATCTTGTATAGGGTATCAGTTGGGGAAACTAGTACCATTTATGATGAATTATATATTTATGTGCAAAAACTGTTCACCAACTGGTCTCGAGAGTTTCAAGAAAAACCAAGCACGTAAGTATCAATTAACATATAATCTAAATAAGTTAAAAATATGTATCTTTTACTTTTTAATCCTTCAAGTAGAAGTAACACTCTTTTCTCCTTTCTTCAGAATTTTATTAAATAATTCCTTTTTTTTTTCTACATTTTCTTGAAACCTCCTTTTTTCTCATTCTTTCACTTACTTGCGAACAAAGTTGTTCGAGGAATTGAAATAACCCAATAAGAAAATACCACTATTTTTGGTTAAAAATACAATTGTTTTATTGAAAATAATTTTTTTTTTATTCGGGATTAAACTATTTTTTTGGTGAAAATTTGTATTTTATTTGAACTGTTTTTTTATTTAAATTAAAATGTTCCTTTCGGTTGAAATATCCACTATTACATTTTTCGTTGAGAATATTCATTTTGTTTAAAAATTCAGCTATGCTTCGTTGAAAGTGGAACTATTTTGCTAAAAATTCATTTTATTGGTCTCATTTCAGTTAAAAATTTATGTCTGTTGCAAAAATAATTAATTCGTTGAAAATTTTTCGTATTTTGGTCAAATTCAACCGTTTTTTTTTCATTTAAATAAAAATCGTTCTTCGTTGAAATATCAACTATATATTACATTTTTCTTTGAGAATTCGTCTTTTTTGGTTTAAAATTCATTTCTTTGTAAAAGATTCACCGTTTTAGTTGAAAGTTCGTATATTTTTGTGGAAAATTAATCTTCTTGGGTGAAAATTCATTTTTTCGGTATAAAATTAATTTTTAATCTATACCTTTTTTTATTAATTCAACTGTTCTTGATTGTTGTTGAACTATTTTTTAGCAAATTCATTTTTTAAGTTGAAACTTGATCTCTTTGATTGAAAATTACTTTTTTTCTGAAAATTTAACTATTCTATTTTTTGTAAAAATTATATCCTTTACAAGTTAAAAATTCAACTATTTGGTTATAATTTCATGTATTTTGTAAAAAATCCGTCTTTTCGTAGAAAATTAACCTTTTTTGTTAAAAAAAGCAAACTGTCTGTTGCAATTTAATCATTTTTTGTGGAAGATTCAACTATTTTGCCATTTTTTTCTCACTGGCTGAAAAAACTGTATTTTTTTAATAGATTCAACTATACAATAATACAATACAATAATTGATTCAAAATTATAATCTTTTTTTGGCTGAAATAACAACTATTAGATGTATTTTTGAGAATTTATCTTGTTTGATTTAAAATTCTTAAATTTGGTTAAAAGTTGAACTGCTTGATTAAAAATTAATTTTCTCTGTTGAATATTGATTAGTTTAGTTAAAAATTTAAATATATTATGGAAAATTCTTTTTGTTGTTAAAAATTACTATTTTATATGAAAACTTAACTATTCCATTTTTGGTTGAAAATCATTCTTTATATGTTGAAAATTTATGTATTTGACAGAAAATTAATTTTTTTAGTTCAATTCAACTGGTTGAAAATTTATTTCGTTTTCTTTTTTTAATGAAAATTAACTTTTTTTATCGAAAATCCTATTATTCCTATTTTGATTAAAAACTTATATTTTTTCATTTAAAATTAAACTTTTTGGTTGAAAATTCATGTATTTGGTTCAAGATTCGTCTTTTTGTAGAAAATTCTTCTTTGTTTGAAAATTCAGCTCATTTTTTTAAGTTCAAAAATAAAGTTGAAAGTGTAATTATTTTGTTGAATGTTCGTGTTTTTGGATAGAAAATTCATCTTTTTTGGTAGAAAAGTAATCTTTTTGGTTGAAAATGAAATTTTGTTTGTTGATAATTGAACTATTTGGTAGAAAATTCAATTATTTTTGGTAGAATTTTAATATTTTTTATTAAAAATTCTACCATTTGGTTGAAAACTTACATTTATAAATCCAACTATTTAGATAAAAATCCAACTTCTTTGTAAGTCATCTTTTTAGGTCGAAAATTCAACCGTTTTCTTGAAAATTCGTCTTTTTGGGTTAACTATTGTGTTAAAAATTAAATTTTCTTTTAAAAATTTGTCTGTATGTCTTGAAAAGTGAACTATTTCGTTAAAAACTCAAATATTTTGTTGAAAATTCGTCTCTTTTGCTTGAAAGTTCAAAAATCTAGTAATAAATGCAACTGTTGGATTAAAAATTGATTTTTAAAATGGAAAATTCAATTCTTTGATTGAAAATTTATCTTTTTGTTCGATAATTAATTTTTTCTTTAATTAAACTTTTTTTTCGAAAGAGCAGGTTGGGCTGTGAAGCTCCTATAATGAAAATGACTTTTAAAAAGTATTTTGTGTCTACTGTTTTGACTTCTAGCTTTTCCACAAATGTGCGTAACCGCCATTGCGAATTTACTGCAAATTTGTCAAAAGGATAACGACTACAGGACTTTCTTTCACAAAGAAAAGGATATCATTCCCTTCATCGAATGCCATTGGGAAAGTATGACGACTATGCCACGAAGAGTTACACAATCGTGGCACGCAACCGTGAGTTTAATTATACAGTTAAATATTTGCCTAAGATCTAATGATACAGCAGGTAAAATATGAAATTATTTATGTTTCAGATTCACAAAGCTCTGCTGAAGGACGTAGGAACTCTTTTCACAATGGACGAGAATAATACCGATGGCCAATTATTCGGACTCTCAACTCCAGATCTTGTGTTAATAAAACCTAATTATGAAGCTATGATAAAAGGTGGGCAACTCAAAATAACTGAAATGGGTTTAGAGTACGTAGGTAAGTCAGAATAGGTCTTACCAATTTTATAATTTCGATCTTGAAATAACCATAAATATCTTCTGTATAACTAAACTTTTTATAACTTTAAGAAGAAAACTACATTTACATCTTAGAAGAGAAAGAAGCATATATAACATACTTATCAGAAATTGTCTTATCTTATCAGAATATTTATCTCTTAGTTATCACCAACAATTTTCAAAATCTCAAACACATGTTTAAGCCAGGTTCGTAACGAGATATAATTTTTTTTTAATATCAAAATATTACCTCCTGCAGGCTTCGAAGTTCCATACTTTTTAAATTTTTTTATACTTTTTTTTAGGCAAGGATACTTTTTCCCTACTTATTCCAGTAAAAAGTGATTGACAAATTGGAGATGGAAAATTGATCGTACTTACAAGTTTCAGTTTTTAAAAATAAAAAATACTACTCTACCTAAAACAAATGAAAAAATAAAAATGTAACAATCGATGTGTTTCTTTTGAAAAAATCTCAAAATGAGAAGGCGTAGTATACACATTAGGGTGGGTCGAAAAAACAAAATGCATTAAGAAATTGTTATTTCCATATTTTTTTCTATTTTCGAGTATATCATTTTTTTAAATGTTTTCATAGGTCTTCAAAATTATTAAATTTTTACAGCTCTATAAGGCGATAATTTATGTTAAAAGGGCCCCTTAAAAAAACACATCATTTTAAAATCTATAGGAATAAAAGCAAAATTTTATTAGATATTTGAGGCTTTTCTTCGGTAAAAATGTATTAGAAAAAAATCTATAAGTCTGGGAAATCATAAATGTAAACAGTTTTTCTAAAATTGGTTGTTTTTACATTTATGATTTCCCAGACTTATAAAAAAATGAACGTATGTTTACCATAGAAAAGGCTCAAGAAACTGAAAAAATTCTTTCGTCATTCCTGTAGATTTAAAAATTGTTTCTTGAACACAAGGGTCCATTAAACATAAGAGATGCAATTATTTCATTAATAATAAATGCAGCTGTTTGATTAAAAATTGATTTTTAAAATGGAATATTCAATTATTTGATTCAAAATTCATCTTTTTGGTCGATAATTTTTTTTTAATTCAACTTTTTTTCAAAAGAGCAAGTTGGGCTGTGAAGCTCAAAATTGTTTTTTAAACACAGGGGTCCATTAAACATAAGAGATGCTTTTTCCTGTTGCCTTTTTTCTTTTTTAAACGAATTTTTATTTTATTTTTTTCTATTTTCAAGAAAGTTCCCCCTTTTTTTCTTCTCTTTTTACTCAAATGCAAACTGAGTTAATAGAATTCAATGAGATAATCCAACGATGTATTTTTGGACTTTAAATTCTTTACTGTTGCTCTTTTTTCCTTTTTACAAGAATTTTTCTTCTTTTTTTCTATTGCAAAGAAATTTCCCTTTTTTTGTTTCTGCTCATTTTTTTTAAAGTCTCCTTTTATATTTTTGGTTCATAATTCATCTGATTAGGTTAAAATTTTAGTTATTTTATTGAAAATTTAATCATGTTAATGAAAATGAAACTGTTTCATTGGAAAGTTATATTTTTGTTTCGAACTTCAACAGGTTTGATGAACATTCGGCTATTAGGATAGAAAATACGTATTTTTTGTAGGAATGTCATCCTTTAGGGATTAAAATCCAATTTTTTCTAAAACGCTCGACTTTTTAGCTTTAGAACTCATTTTTATGTGAATAATTTATCTTATTTTTAGTAGGCAATTATTCTTTTTTGGTTGAAAATCGATTTGTTTTATTAAAAAACCACCTGTCTTGGATAAACATTACCTTTTTTTCCAAAATTTATCTTTTTGTAATTAAAAGTCAGATTTTTTTAAAAACATTTAAGTTTTAACTTAAAAACTCCACTTTTGTTATCAAAGTTTATCTTTTTTTGGTAGACAATTAATCATTTTTGGTTACAAATTTAACTTTTTGGGTAAAAATGAATAATCTGTTTTGGTTGTGGATTTAACAACTTAGTTGAAAATTAAACTGTTTTATTGAAATTTATTTTTTTTAACTGAAAATTTAGCCATTCGATTTTTGATTCATTATTGATCTTTTTTTAGTGGTAACTTCAACTATTTAGTTAAAAATTCGTCTTTATTTTTGATTATAAAATATAAATTTCTAACAACTTTTTCTTTTTTAAGTTAATTTTCCTAAGATTCTTGAAAAAATTCCAAAAGATTTTTTGAAAATTTCAGATATGTCGAAAAAGTATTATTTATGTATTTTATACGATTTTAAAAAGTTGTAGAAAACGTTCGAAACAGTTTAAAACATATTCAGAACTTTTAGAAATTTGTAAGAAATTATAAAATATTTGATAAATCTTTGGAAATCTTTCAAGGTTTTAAAATATTTTTACTCCCTTTAAAGCTTTTTAAGTTTCTAAATATCTATTTAAATTATTCGAATTTTTAAAAAACTTTTCTTGAAATTCGGAAAAATTTTAAAAATTGCCTAGAAATCTTCCAGATTCTTTTTTCAAAATTTTGGAAACCTTTTGAAATTCTTTTAAATCTTTTTAAATATTCTCTTGAAATTAATTTATCAAACAAAAAAAAATCAGTTTAACTTTCCCCATGAATTTTAAGAAAAAAATGTTATTGTGGAACTTTTCGAAATTCTTAAGAAGCTTCAAAATTGTATTTCGAAAGCTTCAAAAATGTACAATTCAGATTTTAACTTTTTTGAGTTTTTGTCGAGTTTTAAATTAATTTCCAATCTTTTTAAAAATTTTAGATATATCTCAAACTTACTCTAATGTAATCTTGCTACATTGAAACATTTTTCTTTGAATTCGTTAACATTCTTTTTCGAAATTTTAGGAAATAATTTGAAATGTTTTTAAATGTTTTTCAATGTTTTTCAATTTTCTCTTAAAAATAATTTTTCAAAATAAAAAATAGGTTTGAATTTGTTCAAAATTTTCAAAAATTGACATTTTCTTTTAAATTTCTTAAAATCTTCTCAAGATTTTAATTATTTTCGAATCTTGTCAATACTTTTAAAACTTTAAAAATCTTCTTTTTCAGATATTTAAAATGTTCAAAACGTAAAAATAATCTTTTAAAATAAAACCTAAATTATTTCTAAAAATTTCTATAAATCTCATTCCCAATACCGGTAACGTTGTTTTCCATAATATCTTTTTTTTCATCTTTTTAAGAGTGTAAAAAAGTTGCCAAATTATAGTGTGATAGCAAAATGTCAAGAACAGAATTATTTCTCAATATTAAAAAATTATTTACATTGAATATGTTCTCTTTGATCAATAATGTTTAGAACGATTTAGAAATAAATTTTATCATTCAAAAATTACTTACTTGGAAATTTCTGTTTACAAAATTGATGATGCTGTAAATAAGTCATCTTTATTCTAGGTAAACAAACTGAAAACAGCCACCAGTGTCGCAACCACTTAGATATTTGACAACAATTTGTCCGATATTTTGTAAATATTTGGTAACATAAAGAAATTTTCCTTCTAAATACATTCTTTTTTAGTTTAATTTTTCTACACTTTTAATTTAAAAACTAATGTTTGGACTGATTAAAAATGAATACTTTTCTAATACTTTTTTTATTGTGAAGGATAATTTTTTCTTCGGGGAGATACTTTTTCGATACTTTATTTAGTTCATTAGAGCACTTCGAAGCTTGTTCTTGAACAATTTTGTTAATAAAATTTATATTATTTCTAATACTTTTATAAAAACTTCTTGATTTTTCAGTACCGCTCAGTACTGGAATTCGTGGCCGCAATGCGAAGCGCAAACTTCCTGGAGAAGGAACTGGAACGGGACCAGGAAAAAAAGGAAGAGGGTCTGACATGGCAGCCCCAAAACTTCCTGCGCATGGTTATCCTCTAGAGCATCCTTTTAATAAAGATGGATATAGATACATTTTAGCTGAGCCGGATCCTCATGCTCCTTTCAGACAGGTATATTATTTTTCAAATGACGGATTAGATCCCGAGGAAAAAAAACGCAGATTTGAGACTATTTAAAAAGTACGCCACGCTATTTGAAACAACTATTTCTGGCTTTTATTTGATAGGCGCATAAAATAAATACCAAACTTACAAGGATAATATTTTAAGAGACCTCACAGCCCAAAATGGGAAACAGGGTTATTTTTCACGAATGTAGGGGAATAAATTCTTTTAAATAATATTTGTGTATAGTTAGAATATTTTGTATTTAATGTGAAACGCTTACGATTTAAAGTCGAAACATATTACATTTTCAACAAATGGTTGTATTTTCAACAGAAGAGTTAAGTTTTAAAGCTAAAAAGACGATTTCTTTTAGAAAACATTTGACTTTTAAATTCAAAAAGATAAATTTCCAAATATTGACAACCAAATAGTTGAATTTTCAAGCAAGAGATGAAACTTTTAGAAGGCAGATGAATTTTTAAACAAGAGAGACAAGTTTTCTAACAAAAGATTTTTTTACCAAAAAAGATGAATTTTCATCAAAGTAGTAGTTGAATTTCAAAACAAAAAACGCGACTTTAACAAAATAGTCGAATTTTCAACAAATAATTTAATTTGCAACCTATAGGAGTGAATTTTCAAGCAATTAGATAAATTTCCAACAAAGAAATAATTAATCATGAACGAAATAGTTTTATTTACAACGAAAGAGTTTATTTTCCAAGCTAAAAATTCCACTTTTTTTAAAAAACAGTTGACTTTTCCATTCAAAAAGATAAATCTTCAAAAATCTACCAGCAAATTGTTGAATTTTCAAGAAAAAAGTCAATTTTTTAGAAGGCAACTGATCTTTTAACTAAGAAAGATAAATTTCCAAACAAGAACTTTTCTATTACAAAAGAAAAAAGAATTTTTAAATCAAAAGCACACATTTTCTATAAAAACAATCGAATTTTCAACAAAGCCTTTGAAATTTGTATTAAAAAATTTACTTTTTAAGAAAATAGTCGAATTTTTAATAATTAATTAAGGTTTCAATAAAAAAAATTAATAATGAACGAAAAAGTTGCATTTACAAACAAATAGTTAAACTTTCAACCAAAAGAGATGAATTTTCAAGGGAATAGTCACTTGTAACTTTTTCAATTAAATTGTTGACTTGCAAAAACGATTTTTAACCCAATGGTCGAATTTTTAATTATATTATATTACACTTAAAACAAACCTTAGTTACATTTTCCATAACATAGTTGAATTATAAAGTAAAAAAATTAATTTTTTAATAGACAGTTAAATTTTCTATAAAAATACAAATTGGTATGAATACGAACAGAAATGTTTGGTTTAAATAAAAAATTGTTTAATTTTCAAGTAAAAAATCCAAATTCTCTACAAAAAAGTTAAATTTACAACCAAATAGTTAAATTTCCATTTCAAAAAATTGAGTTTCTACAACAACAAAAAACGAATTTGCAAAAAAATAGTTATATTTTCAACCAAAGCCATAAATTTTTAACGAATACATTTAATTTTTTAAAAAGTAGTTCAGCTTTCAACAAAATAGTTGAATTTTCAACCGAGAAGATTAATTTTCTAACAAAAAAGACGAATTTTTAACAAAATATACGTTTTTTCAAGCTATAAATTCATTTTCGACTAAATAGCTGATTTTTCTATCAAAATAATAGAATTTTTAACTAAAAAATCAAACTCTCCAACAAAACAGTTGAATTCTGAAGCCAAAAAGATGAATTTTCAATCCAAAAGTTAAATTTTAGACTAAAAACGACCAATCAAATTTCAACTGAAAATGATCAATTTTTAACAAATGATGTAATAATTCAAGTTTCAGTTTAAAACAATTATTTTTCAACAAAAAAAGAAAACTAATTTTTAATTAAAAGAGATGAATTCTGGCCGAAAATATAATAGTTGAGTTTCTTCTATTAATTCAGTTAACATTTTATCGAAAACCCCGAGAAAACTGGGAATTTTCTTGAAAATAGGAGAATTAAGAGGAATTCATTACTTGTCAAACAAAATCTCTAATTTTCGTATCTTCAAACATTTCAAAAAATGTGTATTCGCTTTTATATTTCCCACGAGTTATGTGACATTCTGCGATACCTCTTTACCCCGCCATGTCACAAATCGTCACGAAATCGTCCCCATCCCCTAAAAGTGTGACGTAGTTTTTGAACCGCCTCACAGTGCGGTGAATTCGAAAATTGGGGTTAAAAATTATCCAGAGCCTACAATTTTCATCCACCTTTTTTTTTAATTAAAGTTAATTAAATTCTGAAGACGTCTATCGAGGGCGATTTTGCTAAAAAGGCTCTGTTTGTTTGTTATTCAAGTTGTAAAATGCCAAAAAACCATAATTTTTCATATTTGAGCTGTCTGTTCTGTAACATTCATTGATTTTACCTCAAAAAGGTGAAAAACTGATAGATTTAGAATCGATTAAGAAATCCTAATAACTTAGATGAAGTTTGTGCAATCTGTTCAATTGTTATAAACAGATTTATGAACAAAATCGATTATTTCTGTACATTGAAGCCTGGAAGTTCTTTTCATCACGTTTTCCCCGCGAAATCGAGTGAAATTAATGTTTCGTTGAAATCAAATACTAAAGTATAATTTTTTTCATTGTTATAAATAAATTTCATACACAAGCGATTTTCAGTTGTTTTGTTTTTCACTTGTTCCGGTTCTCACATTTTTCTCGTCACTCAAGACTCAACTTCAATTGCTATGCTTTTTTTTTAAGGACATTGAAGTCGTTGAAGGCTCTTGAGTCGTAGGATTTTCATTTTTTATGATATAATGAACGTTTCATTAAGAAAGAACAATTACAATTATGCAAAAAAAATGGATATTTTCTATCAAAGAGTGACCGCTTAATGCATTTGTTAATCAGTATTATTTATGACAATGGTAAATATTTCTATTGTCCATTTGTGTCATGGAATTTTCATTTTTGAAGGCAAACCTAATGATTGATTTCAACGAAACATTAATTTCACTCGATTTCGCGGGGAAAAACGTGATAAAAAGAACTTCCAGCCTTCAGTGTACAGCAATAATCGATTTTGTTCATAAATTTGTTTATAACAATTGAACAGATTGCACGAACTTCATCTAAGTTATTAGGATTTGTTAATCGATTGTAAATCTATCAGTTTTTCACCTTTTTGAGGTAAATTCAATGAATGCTACAGAACAGGCAGCTCAAATATGAAAAATTGTGTTTTTTTTGGGCATTTTGCAACTCTTAAGAATTTAATTAGCTTCAATTAAAAAAAAAGATGGAATCGGATGAAAATTGTAGGCTCTGGATCATTTTGAACCCCAATTTTCTAATTCGCCGCACTGTGCGCCCCTTTCCAGGTTTTGTCGTTAGTAAATTATGATTATAGATTAAATGAAGCTGATTTTTTAATACAGGAATTCGATGAAAGCGCTGACTGGGCGGGAAAGCCAATTCCAGGATGGCTTTACAGATCTTTAAGTCCAAGTGCAGTTTTGCTTGCATTACATGATCGAGCGCCTCAGCTCAGAGTTTCAGAAGATAGGCTCGCCGTCACGGGAGAAAAGGGATATTGCATGATTAGAGCTACACACTGTATGTCACTCATATTTAGTAATTTCATCATGATATAATTTATATGAATTATTTAAAAAATCCATAAAAAACCATAGCCTAGGACATTCAATTTTTAAGGGCGTCACGGAGGCTTAGATTTAAAAAATTATTATTATGGAACATGCCTGTTTTTACTGGCGTTAGCTTTTTTTGGTCAATTTTGTAATAGAAAAAAAAAACTGGTAATGAAAATGCAGGGTGGCGCATTTTGGTAATTTTTCATTTTTCAATTAGAAAGCTTATAATGGAGGAGTTTACCACTCACCAAAGTGCGCGACCTGTTCGGGTCCGAGTTGTTTAAAAATTCAAATTTAATATATGAAAAAGAGCTTTTTTATGCAAATTATTAATAAAACTGTATACTTCATTCGTAAAATAAAGTCAATGTGTCAGTCAATTTGAAAAGAAAAAATTTAATCTTGTAAGCACGATCAGTTTTTTGTTGTTGCATAGTTCTAAATTTCAGAAATATAACATTATTGTTTTTTGAAAGAGCGTTTCAGAGTAGATGTTTTCAAATGTTTTCTATTTCTCATAGCGAAAACTAAAAAAAACACGTTTTCAAATTAAAAAACCAAGTGCTTTGGAGAAAAATATTCTTTTTTGTTGTTGTTGAATTCAAGTGTTTTTGATTAAACTTTTATCAGTTGAAGTTGAAAATCGAACTATCTTTTGAAAATTTGTCTTTCATTTGGTTTTGTTTTAGCTTTGGTTAAAAACTGACGGTTTTTATTAAAAAATTACATGATTTCTTGAAAATTCGTCACTTTTGGTTGAATTCTACGGCTTTTAATCTAAAATATTTTTTAGTTGAAATAGAAACTATTCCGTTTTACTTTGTTGAAGATTCATCTCTTTGGTTTAAAATAAACGGTTTTAGTGGAAATCAGTTCTTAACATTAAAAATTGATTGTCTACATTCAACTGTCCCGTTTTTGTTAAAAATTCGCCTCTTTTATTTTTTAAATGAATCATTGGATTGAAAACTCATCTTTTTGGTTGAAAATATATTATTTTTGGTTGAAAATTTAAGTATCGCGTTCAAACCTCCTTTCTTTGGTTCAACAAAATTTTTTTAAACGCAAAAGTGAACTATTTCATTTTTGGATAAAAACCATTTTTTTAGCTTCAAACTCATTTCTTTCGATTAAAATTTAACTATTTTTTTTAAAATGTTTGTTTTGGTTGAAAATTTGCTTTGAACTTAAAAATTAAGTATTTCATTTAAAATTTGTCTTTTTTTAAAATTCAACTGTTTTTTATTTATTATTAACATATTTTGTTGTTGCAATATCAACTATTCAATTTTTCAATATTTTAGATGTTAATTTTTTTTTGTTTACTGGTCTAAATCAATATTATTAAAATATTGACTAATCTTAAGATTGTCAAAAAAACGCTCTCTAGCTCCGCTTGGATATAATCAATGATTCAATTTTTCGTTGAAAATTCATTTTTTTAGGTTTAAAGTTACTACTACTATTTTCTGTTAAAAAAATTAATTTTCAACAAAAAACGAGAATTTTTCAACAAAATTGTTGCATTTGTAGCCATACGGCTACAATTTTTTTAACAGGAAATTTAACTATTCTATTTTTGATTAAAAATGTTTCAGTTTTTAGTTGAAAATTCACTTTTTGTATTGTAATTTCTATATACATATTGTTGGAAATTCAATTTTTTTAATCTAAAGATTGCACTATTCTATTTTTGGTTGAAAAGAAATCGTGCACTCTTATGAGTGGTAAACTCCCCCTTTTTTCAAAATTGTTTAGAAGAATCAAACTTTAAAGGTTCTTAATATTTCTCGCAATATTAAAAATTTTGAAATGTGAAAATGACAGTGAATTTTTTTTACAGAAATCACATTTTTTAGTAAAAAAATCTATCCAGTCGTATTTTGAATGTGACTTCATACTACATGCTATGATATTTATTTATAATATTGTATATTTAAGGTCTTAAAAATTTCGATGGTTTTAATTGAATGTTACAGTTTTAAATACGCAATTCTAAAACAGATAAATCTTTCAGGTATTAAAAGTAAAGTTTTTTCTTTATTTAATTTTCAGAGGTTGCGAATTTTAAATATTAAAATATTTTATTTTTAAATTCAAATATTTAAAATATCAGGAACATTCTGCTATTAAATATTTTACAATTGCATAACAAAAAGCTTTGATGGTCAGTTTTGAATTTAATAATTTTAGATCTTGTTTTGTATTCTTCATTTTTATTTTTAATTTCAACATTTTTATTTTTTATTGGAAAATTTCAAGAATGAATAATAATTCTAAAGCCAGATTTGAAATTAAAAAAATTAAACTATTTGAAACTGATACATCAGTAAAGGAATAATTTCGGTAATTTCGAATGATTGCAATTTAAGGGTGCTGGATTTTCATTTTAATCGCGAAATTTTTAATATTTCCCTTTAATAGGTTGTAATTTTGCAATTAATATTAACTGGTTTGACTTTTGTAAAGTAGGATTAGCAATTTCAAAATTATTCTTTTTAATTGATTTCAATTTACATGAAATAATTCGAATTTTAAAGAGCTTATGAATCAAAAAATCGTATAATCACAATTTTTGGTCACTACAATTTTTTTCTGTGATATATAATAAATTTTAAAAAGTGAAAAGAAAATTTCCTCAAATTAAATTATTTATTATAAAATAAACCGTCATAACTAAACCAAATATTATTAAAACCATTCAAAGTTGAAAAATCTTCGAGTGAGATATTTGTTCCTCACTATTTAAGGAATACTTTTGGAAATTTTTAAGTCGATTTATTCAGTTATATATTTAAAACAAGATATTCTTTTAAAAAAACAGTATGCAGAAATGCAGAACCAAGGGTGTGCCGGTTTAATCTACATGTGCCGCTTAGTCCCAGTTTATTTTAGTCAATTTTATAAGTTTTTAATTTCATCTCTGCTTAACATATTAGAAATACATTTTTTAAATAATAGTAAGGGTCACCAAAAAATGGAGAATTTGTTTATTTATGCTTCTGCTTTTTATTAAAAGTTTGTTGTTCATTTGTTTTTAGCTAACGGTTATTTCCTTATTTGATGTATAGAAAAATGAACCTAAAAAACTTTATTTCTAGTCAACTCTGCAATCGGCAAAACTAAGAATGAAAGTTAAAAAGGGGCGGCAAATTTTATAGGGGCCTTTTTGTATTTTTTGATAGGCCCCTAATTCCAGTTAAAAAACGAAGTCAATTAAATTATCTTTACAATTGAGATTTAAAAATGTTTTCTTTAGTTCAGTTAAAAGCAGTTTTTAAATCTGGATTTTTCTTTAACTTTATTTTTCTAAATTGTAGGTGTTAGTAGAGGAAAGTGGTACTGGGAGGCAACAATCGAAGAAATGCCAGAAGGATCAGCAACAAGACTAGGATGGGGCCAAGAGTATGCGAATTTACAAGCGCCTCTAGGTTACGACAAATTTGGTTACTGTTGGAGATCAAGGTGCTAAAGATTTTACTACTCTTTATCATCATGGAATTCTTTTTTTTTTTAATCTTTTAAAATCCTGATTCGGAAATTTCTCTCTTTGGTTAGAAAATGAACCCCTATTTTTGCCAGTTTAAAAATATGTAAATTCAGAGGTTCCTATGCCGAAAATTAAATTTTGAAATTTGTATTTCGACAATTTAAACTATATTTTCTTTTCTATTGCAGATAATTCCTTAGAGGGTGACATGTGACCCTCAAATTGTGTACATTAAAAAAAAATTCAACGGTATTAACATGCTTAAAGTTGAGATTTTGTGATAAAGTTGAGACCAAGAGGACAAATTCATCCCTATATCTTCTTTTAATTATTATACTTTTAGCAAATTTTACATTGAGTTATTATTATAAATATTATTATTTATTATTATTAAGTTGTTAGGCTTATTTATTTATTTGTATTTAAGGTTTAGAATTTCCCTAGGATTCTTAAGAAAATTAAAAAAATATGTTTTATGATTTTCGATATTTCAAATCCAAATTTCAACCAAAAAGTTCATTTTCAACCAAAAAAAGTTTTTCAGTCAAGAAAGAAAACAAATTGCAATCAAACTATAATGGAAGAAGCATACATAATTTTTAATAAACAATACAAATTTCGAAGGACCATTTTTTAAGTTTACTTGTTTTTAAGATTATATACATATAATTTTCGTATGATTCTTAAGGAAATAAAGCACATGTTTTTAAAGATTTCTTAATATCTGTTAAAAATATTCAAATTTCCCCTACAATGTTTTGAAAATTTTTAGAAATTAAAAGTTGCTTTAAAATCTTCCAAATAATTTTTGACAATCTTGGATATATTTTTAAATGTTTCAAAATCATTCTGTATAATCGCTAAAAATCTATTTCTCAGCATAAACAATCCTTCGAAAATTTCCTAGGAATATTAAGAAAATGTTTTTATTATCTTGAAACTTTTCAAATTCCTTGAAAGCCCTTAAATTTTATTTCGATATATTGAAAAATCTACATATTGATTCAATTTTTTAAAAATATTTTCAAACTATTTTCGATATTTTCTCAAAATTTCTAAATATATTTTAAAAAATCAAACTTTTTCTAACATTTTATATAAAAAAAATTTTTAATTACAAAAAATGGACTTATAATTTTTCAGATTCTTTTTTGATAATTTTGTAAATATTTTTAAATCTTCTGTAAGAATTGATTCTCTTTATTAAAAAAATAATTAGAAATTTACTTGAAAATCTTTAAAAAATTGGTTTATTATCTTTAAACCTACCAAAATTTTCAAAGAGCTTCAAAATTTTATTTTTAAATCTTCAAAACTCTACATTTTGTTGTTTTTTTTAATGATTCAACGATAGAACATGGCCCTAAGATCCTAGATATTCTTTTTTTAATATTTATGTAAATCATTTCAAATGATTGAAAATCTTTTGATATAACCTTTTAAAATAGATTTTGAAATGTAAAGATCATTAAAAATTTTCTTATGAATCTTTAGAAATTTTTTATCCTCATGAAACTTTTAAAAATTCTTGAAAAGCTTCTAATTTTTTATTCGATATATGCAAAAGTTTATGCAAAATTTTTAAGAAAAATTTCCTAGAACCTTCGAGATCCTTTTTTAAAAATTGAGGAAATCTTCAAAAATCTTTAAAAAATGTTTAATTTTTTGAAACCTTTCAAGATCGTTAAAAGGCTTCAACATCTCAAAAAATATACATTTTCTTTTCTTTCTTGAAAAATTAAAGAAATTGCTTTAAAATCTTGCAGATTCATTTTTAAAAATTTTGGAATTCTTATTTTTCTTGAAATTAATTTTTCAAAATAAAAATATAATAAAACTTTTCTAAGAACCCCAAAAGAAAATTATCTTATTCTTTCAAATACACAAATTTTGTCTATAATTTTGCAATCTTAAAAAATTGAAAATTTTCTACATTTCTTTCGACATTTCTGACAATAGTTTAAAAAAATCATTTAAAATTTTCTCAGGAACTTCAAAAAAATATTGATTTCTTGAAAGTTTCCAAAATTCTTTTTAAAAACTTATTTTTTCAAAATTTTGAGTGAATTATGCATTAAGAGCTATATAATGTAAAAAAAACTCCGCTATATATTCGTTATTAGGTAAAAAAATCCTATTTTTTGATTAAATATAAAAAATGAAGCACCGCCGAACTTCGATTTACAATAATTGGTAAATTTTCTCATTTTTTGAAACAATTATTTTTTAATTGTGGGAAAAATATTTCTTAACTTTCATTTTCCAATAGAAGATATTGTAGTCAGTAAGGTAAGTAATATTTCCTGAAATTTTCATGATATACAAAAAATTTAGAGATGAATTTGACGAAAATCTAGAAAAATGAATGGATCCTTATCTCGTCAAAAGAATGAAATTTCCGAAACAAGGTTTTTGAAAATCTAGAAAAAATATTTCTTCAGGTATCCTTACATGTATTTTATAATATTACGAATTTTGCTTTCTTTTCAGAAAAGGTACGCGTTTTCACGAGAGTAGGGGCAAACACTACAGTCCGGGTTATGGGGAAGGTGATACACTGGGCTTTTTAATAATCTTACCCGATGCTCATGACAAGTCACACATTCCGAATACCTATAAAGACAGAGTAAGTAAAAGTCTCAAAAGCATATTTTAAAAAATAAAAAATAAGAAATAACTACGGAGCTTCTATAAAATTAAATTCTTTCTCTAGCCTTTAGTGAAGTTCAAAAGTCACCTTTACTACGAGGAGAAAGACCAAGTACCTGAAGCTTTGAAAGCTCTGAAACCTCTTTCCGATAGCAAGATCATTTTCTACAAAAATGGAATTTCTCAGGGCGAAGCATTTTTGGATGTTTACAGAGGAGCCTACTTCCCAACGATTTCAATTCACAAAAGTGCAACTGTTTCGGTGAATTTTGGGCCAAATTTTAAATCTCCACCCACGGATTTATCCTTTAGAGGGGTAGGTGTTATAAATTTTAGAAAATTTAAACAACTGGTTTCAATAATAACAGGGTTGCTACTGGTCAGGGCATGCAAGAAAGTCTAAGAAAGTCAGGGAATTGCAAACTAGTCAGGGACAGTCAGGGAATGTCAGGGAATTTTCAGAAAACTGAAGTTAGATTTAATTTGATTATTTTGTGAAAAATTCAATTATTTACTTCATAAGCCTTTCTTCTCAGGTTAAAAATTTCTCTATTTTGATGAGAAATTGCATCCTTTTCGGTTAAAAATTACAAATGTTTGGGTGAAAATAATTCGTTTTGATTCAGATATAAACTATTAAATTTTTTGTTGAGAATTCACATTTTTTAGTTAAAAGTGGAACTACTTTGTTAATTTTTCTATGATTCTTCTGTATAGTTAAAAATCCTTTTTTAATTATATTTTTTTCAATAGAAAATTAATCTTTTTGGTTTAAAATTGATTTTTTCTGCTTAAAAATACTTTTTTTACTTGAAATTTTAACTATTCCATTGGTTGTTGAAGTTGGATCGTTTTTAGTTCAAAATTCAACAATTTGGTTTAAAGGTCATGTTTTTTGTAGCAAAATTGTTTAGTTTTTTTTTGGCAGAAAATTAATTTTCTTTATTTAAAAATTAACTGCTTTGTTGAAACTTGAACTACTTTGTTAGAAATTCATTTTTTTAATTGAAGATCCATGTCGTTGGTCTTTGGTTGGTTCATTGCCTTTTAGTCTTTGAAAACTCACCTTTGATTGTTAGAAATTCAAGTCTAGTTAAAAATTCCTCATATTGTTTTGAAAATCAGTCTGTTTTGATTTTGGATTTAACCAATGTGTTTAAAATTCTTATTTTATAATTCAATTTAACTGTTTTTGAGTAAAAATTATAATTTTTTTCGTGAAAATATCAACTACATATTACATTTTTTTGTTGTTGAAAATTCGTACTTTTTGGGAGAAAAGTCAACTATTTATTAAAAAGTAGAATTACTTTGTTAACTCTACATTCCTTTTGTTGATGATTTATTATTTTAGTTGAGACTACTACTTTTTGTTAAAAATTTAATCTTTTTGGTTGACAATTCACCATTTTTGTGAAAAATGCAAATCTTTGGTTGACAATTTAACTCTTAGATTGAAAATTCCTTTGAAAATACAGATATTTACTTAAAAATGTATTTATATAGTTAAAAATTAATCTTTTTTGGTAGAAATTTAATTTTCTTGATTGGAAAAGTATCTGTCGGGTTAAAAATTCACTTCCTTAGATCCAAAATAATGTTTCTAACTGAACTGTTCTATTATTGGTGGAAAGTTCATCGTTTTTAGTTGAAAATTCAACAATTTAATTGAAAATGTATGGATTTTGTTGCAAAATTGTCAGTTAAGTAGAAAATTAATCTTTTTGGTTTGAAACTAAACTGTTTATTTAGGTAAGAATTAATCTTTAAACTCATATTGATTTGAATATCAGTCCAATTTTATTTTATTGAAAATTATAATTTTTTGTTCTTAAAAATATCAACTATTAAATTGGTCTCTGAGAATTCTTATTTTTTTAATGAAAAATCAACTACTTATTTTAAAGTGGAACTACTCTGTTTAATATATTTTCTTTTGTTGATTTATTATTTCAGTTGAAAAATTCCCTTTTTTTATTTGTTTGTTAGAAATTTAACTTTTTTGTTGAAAATGCTTTAAAAATAAAAAATTTTTCACCTGAAAATTTAACTATTCCATGTTAGGTTGAAAACAAAATATTTGGTTGAAAATTCCTGCAATTTGTTGAAAATTTGTCTGAAAATTTCGTTATCATTCAAATATTAGATTAAAAATAATTATTTTCGACTGAAAATTCAATTATTTCATTTTTTGTCGAAAATTAATCTCTTTTTTATATAAATTTAATCTTTTTGGTTGACAATTCATCATTTTATTGAAAAATTTAACTGTTAGATTGAAAATTCCTTCAAAATACAAACATTTGCTTGAAAATCGATGTATTTTGTTAAAAATTAATATTTTTTGGTCGAAAATTAATCTTCATGGTTGAAAAAGTGTCCTTCGGGTAAAAACTCATTTATTTTGTTTAAAGATCACTTTTTTTAACTGAAAAATGAACTATTTCATTATTGGTGAAAAATATATCGCTTTTAATAGGAAAATCTACAATTTGAATGAAAATTTATTGATTTTGTTGCAAAGCTGTCCGTTAGATTAAAAACTAATTTTCTTGATTTAAAATTAAACTTTTTCTTTAGTTAATAATTAATCTTTAAACTTATATTTGATTAGTTTCGGTTTAATTTAACTGATTCCGATGAAAATGATAATATTTTTTGATGAAAATATCAACCATTTTCGTAGATTAATTTTTTGAGTTGAAAATTCATTTTTTTTTAGTTTAAAATTAATTGTTTTTACTTAAAATTTTATTCATCCATTTTTAGTTCAAAATTTATCCTTTCAGTTAAACCCTCAATTTTTTGGTTAAAAATGCATATATTTTACGGATGTCTTACTTAATTTGCAAATGACTCCGTATAAAATGCTGTATGATGGTTATTACTGAAAATGATCAAAATAATAATTGCAGATGCATGAAAAGGCAGAAGAGACCATAGCCGAACAATCACTCGCGGATATTCTTTACCTCACTGAAAACGAAGGAAGATTGAGGCTCGACACATATACTTCTTGACATTAATGCACCTTTTTTGTTTGTATTTTTATCAATATTATTTCAATAAGTTCATCATCTAATCATTGTTTTCATTGAAATCTAAAAAGGAAAAAAATTAAGAACCTTTAAGTCTGACAGTAAAGAGAAAAGTTATCACTCTTGAATGAACTTGATTAAGTGATCATTTTTCCCTTACACACTTTCATTCTTCAATGAAACTTAGGCGCTCACTCGCTGACGTGTTACTTAATTTTTCTTTAATCATTAAGCCTCATCGTTTTCGACGGCTTTAATTCATCCTCGAAATAGGAGATTCAACATTTTTTTACGTGCAGGAGAGGAATCAAGGGCTTTGACCTTCGACCAAATCTTAGGAAAATATATCAAACTGCAAATTTATAAATTGCATCTTCGATACGTGAAATTTATAAAGTATTTATATGCTACTTGCTTTTTAAAGATGTACTATTTGATCAATATGTCCCTGAAACAAATGTATGCTCATAATAACATTCAGATGATGATTCGGTGGGATATGTAGTAAAAGTTAACGTGGTTGGATTGTACAACTTTCATATGGAAATTAAAAATAAAAATTAATTGAAATCGAGAAGTCACTTGATTGAAAATGATATTCCATACATCGAAAATTAGTCTTAATTAGTATTCCCTACTTCCCTTATCCTACTTTTCCTACCCTCTTTTCAACCATCACTTCCCCTGCCTTTCCCAACTTCTTTTTCCTCTACTTCCCCAGCTAACGCTCCCCTTTCCCTTACTTTTCTCGCCCAGCCCTTAACATTTCCACGTATTTCCCCTTCCTATTGACCCCTCATTTCCCGTTCCTAATTTTCTATATCCACACATCATCTTTCATTTCCGCTCACTTCCCCAGCTAATACTTCCCTTTCCCCTACTTTTCTCGCCCAGCCCTTACTTTTCCTCCCCCATTCACCCACACTACCCTACTAGCGCTTGTCTCTCATCCAATCATTTCCCCTACTTTCCTTTCTAACTTGCAATTATTTCCACTCACTTCCCTGCCTAATTTCCCCTATCCACACATCTTTCACTTCCCCAACTAAGACTTTTCTTTCCCCTACTTTTCTCGTCCAGCCCTTACACCCTTTCCCCCATTCATCCGCAATACCCTACTAGCGCTTCCCTCTCATCTAATCATTTGCCCTACATTCCTTTCCTCTACTTTCCTTTCTAACTTTCAATCATTTCAACTCACTTCTCCTTCCTAATTTCCCCTATCCACGCATCACCTTTCACTTCCCCAGATAACACTCCCTTTCCCCTACTTTTCTCTCCCCATCCTTACTCGCCCACTCCCATTTACCCGAAATACCCTACTAGCGCTTCCCTCTTATCCAATTATTTCTTCTACTTTCCTTTCTAACTGTCAATCATTTCCACTTACTTCCCCTTCCTAATTTCCCCTATCCACATACCATCTTTCACTTCCCCAGCTAACGCTCCCCTTTTCCCTACTTTCCTCGCCCAGCACTTACTTCCCCTCCCCATTCCCCCGCACTACCCTACTAGCGCTTCCCTCTCATCCAATGATTTTCCCTACTTTCCTTCACTATCCTTTCTCACTTCCGATTATTTCCACTCACTTCCAGTACTTATCTCGCCCAGCCCTTACTACCCCTGCCCCATTCACCCGCACTACCCTTCTAGCCCTCCCCTCACTACCTCCCAATCTTGTAATCATTTATCCTCCCTAATTTCCCCTAATTACTTATTTCTGCTCCCGTTACATCCCTTAATCCCCCCACATTCCATTCACTTCCCAAGCTAGCACAACCCTACTTTCCTTTTCCAGTCGTCACTTCTTCACCCCTAATCACTCACATAACCCTACTAGCCCTCCCCTCACTTCCACAGAGTGTCCAGCGACCTTGAAAACCTGGAATTCTCCTTCAATTGTTTTTAAACCTTGAAAACCGGAAAATATCTTTACATTTAAAAGGCTGCAAAATAATTCTAAAGATTTCAAATTCTATAATATTTTAAAGGACTTTGAACATTTTAAAAAGAGTTCACGGATTTCAAAGACTTGAAAAGGCTTCGAGAATTTAGAAAAGAAGTGTAGAGAAGCTTGCAAAGATTTCAAAGAGTTTAAAACTTTCAAAATATTTAAAGGATCTTTAAAAAGCGACAGTATACCATATATCAAATATTTCAAAACTTTTCAAAGATTTTAAAGAATTTCAAAAAGTTTTAAAAGGTTTAACAAATATTTCAATTATTTCATCAAAATTTCATAGAGATGCCAAAAGAATAAAAGAATTTTAAAGATTTCAAAAAGAGTACAGTACACAAGATTGAAAGTCTTTAAAACATTTCAAAGATTTTTAACGAGTTCACATTTTTTTAGAAAATTTAAAAATATTTTTAAAATTTTTTAAATATTCCAGTGATTTCAAATAAATAAAAAATATTATAAAGATTATTAAAAAATTTCACAGAAATTTCAAGATTTAAAATACTTCTAGAGATTTCAAAATTTCACAAAAATTTCAAGGATTTCAAAGAGTTTACAAAGATTGATAAATATTCCCAAAGATTTTATAAAGATTTAAAAATTAAGAATTTTGTTATTAATAATCTTCTATCTTAAGAAATTGTTAGCCAATTAAAAAATTTTAATATTTCATCTTTGACATGTACAACAAACGGTTATTTGATTATTCGATATAAAAAAAGAAGTTCTGGAAAAACTTGATTACTTAACCTGGAAAATACCTTGAATTTTTTTCCTAGGAATCGCTGGACACCCTGTTCCAATAAGTTCATCTACTTCTTCTCAATTCCAAATTAACTTAACCTTTAGAGGACGGGAAAATTTCCGTTCAAATCGAGTTGTCATTTGACCAAAAATTTATGCATAATTTCAACAGAAAACTCATTTCAAGTCCCCGACCTGACAGGTGGTCGATATATCGACCACCCCCGTCCGCAACGTAAAGGCCAATATAAAAAGAAAATTTTTATGATATTTCAGCGTTATAGATTGGTATACCCATATTTTTTGATGCACTTAGTACAAAAAAAATAGTGAAAGAAATCCTGAAGGCACCCTTGGCCTTTAAAACCACCATCTCAAGATCATTTTTTTATATCTTAGCGTTATGGTTGATATTCCCATATTTTTTGAGGCGCTGAGTAAGAAAAAAATAGTGCAAAAAATCCTGAACGCAGACGTGACCTTGAAAATCAAGATTTCAAGGTTAAGTGATACATTTATTTATTTGTTGCTGTTTTAGCGTCAAAGTTTGTACATGAATGTTTTTATGTGCCTAGTACTAAAAAAATAGTGGCAAAAATCTTGACATCATTCTTGACCTCAGAATGACTATCTTTTTCCTACCAAAAGTGTGTAAATCAAGTTTTTAGCCCAAAAAAATTTTTTGACCTTGGAATGACGATTATCAAGGTCAAAAAGTCTCCAGGATTTTTCTCACTATTTTCCCCTTATTCAACGCACCAAATTTTGCCCGAAAGCATCAAATGGTTAGTGTGCATTAGGTGGTCGATATTTTGACCACCCCCGTCCTCTAAAGGTTAATCACACTGGAACTTGGATGTGAGTAGTCAGGGTTTACGCCGTTCCGAGAATTGATGTACTCGGCCAATTAATGTAGTTCTTAATCATCCGTAATAAACAGCATCAGATTCAGAGATTCAGAGTACACCAAAACTTTGGATTTCAGTCCAGTGACGGGGGTTGCCTACAAATTGCTTTGGTCCTGAATTCCGGGGAAATCAGACGTAAGCAGTTAGAGCTGTATGAACCGCTTTTAATTGGAATGCATAGTATTTTGCAATATACTCGATTGAGTACTTGCGCACTGCGGGGGCCAGCAGTTCTGGGAAGGCGGGGGCTAAAAAAGAAAGTTTGCTGTATTTGGTTCTTTGATTCTAATTCCCGCTAAGATAAAATCTTATATTTAAATAAAAGTTAGAGATTAATGTAAATAGAATAAAATTAAAATCAATATCAATATTAATATTGAAATCAAAATTCAAACTGAGAACAATTTTTGTTGCCAGCGGGATCATTTAGACGAGGAAATGAGATAGCGATAAGTACCTACTTGTATCATGTCCTCCACACTGTACAGTATTATTGCAGCTTTCTAGTCGTACGAACTACCTCGTAATCAGTTTCCTCAGCATTGAAAAAATTAAGGTCGTTGGCAAACTGGCCTTCGTTTTAACGATTCTCATTAATTCCATTGGTAAATACATAATAATAATATTATTATATATATAAGTGTATAATAAAAAATAGATTAAACAATCACCGCAGTATTTTGTTAATTATAGCTTGATTTCAGTTCACGTTTATTTCTCATTCAAAATTGTTTAAATTAAAAATTAAAGTATAACTTTTATCTCTCTTTAAAATAAAATAAAACTAAGTAACATTGAGGAGAATATATTTCTTTGCACTGTCCCACGGAAAAAATTGACATTGGTTAGCTGCGCGAAGAATCTCAACTAGGGAAGAGTCAAGATGTTAACAATTTCGAGCGCGGATTGCACTCGGATGGGTGAAAAACTGGCGTCGTATGGCCAGATTATATTAGTTATTTTTACTTCAATCAATAGCAAACTTCAATTCGTAGATATATATATATATTTTTTTAATTATATTAATTGCTATTCAGTGAAATAATAAAATATTAATAATTATTATAAATTACAAACATATTACAGAAATAAAGTCTTGTCGCATGAATTTGATCCATTGTTTTCCACTCAACTTTTAACCAAGTGAGGGTAGCTGATGGTTGAAGTGAAAATACCTAATTCGCTGCGTTTTAACTAATGTCGAGCGGGAGATTCGACGTCAAGGATGATTGTGTACATTTCATGGGAAGGGTCGCATGTCTGCCTTCAAACTCGCATGTCGAAAAACCGACTGCACCCGGGAGGTGGTTTTCTGCAGTTTTCTTTTCTCCTGGCCAAACGCCCAGGCAAATGCGAGTACATACTTCTAACAAAGTCGTACGGAGCCGCAAATTATCGCTGTGAATAAATGCATACAGTAACTCTAAGCCCATCTTGGTAAAACAAAATTGTTTACAGGACCATGCCAGACATTTGTTTTCACAATTACCTATAGAATACGAAAAAAAATACTTTTTGAATTACACACCAATAAGTTTGTACACAGGGTCCCAAAAGAACCCAACCCGAGTAAAAATGCATCGACTTGAGTTCGACTTGAGGATATCGGAGCCAGACGGAGCCAGACTTCAATTTATGTCTTGGGAGCAAGTTTCTATGTCTTAAAGACATACATTCTCTTGAGTCGAATTTGTATGACTACAACACGAGGGGTTTATAAATTCGAGTGTATACCTGTCCTGATAAAAATGGTCATTCTGAATATCATAAAAGTTTATCTTTGTTAATGAATAAAATTCAAATGCCTCATAAAAAGCTCCTCTTTTTGGCTAAAAAATCTGATATTTTTGATGAAATTTTTTGTTGAAAACGTGTCTTTTTCATTAAAAAATTAGTCTCTTTTGGTAGAATTTTCATCTTTTTGGGTAAAAAATTAAACTGCTTGGTTGAAAATATATCTGTTTCGGTTAGTGATTCAACTATTTTGTTGAAATTTCGTCTTTTTTGTTGAATTCAGTTTTCAGTACAGTTGTTTAATTCAGTTTTTTCAATTCACTTTTCAGTTCACTTCAGTTCAGTTTTTGATTTAAAATTAAAATCATCTCTATGTTAAACTATCAACTATGGTTGAAATTCAACTACTTGGTTGAAATTTGAACTATTTTCCTAATTGACAAAAAATAGTTAGATCTACCCCCCCCCCCTCCCTAAATTGAAATCATCTTACGTTGTTTTTGAATAACCCCTAAATAAAACGATTAGTCAAAGAAGTAACGTTGTTCGAACCCCTACCCCGTTCTAACGTATCGTAGGAAGGGGGAATATAAAACTAGAATAAGCAGAAATTTGTTTTGAAACGAGTCTTATTAAAGTTTATTCAGGATCTGAAAAATACTTTGTAATAATGCAATATTTCGTCGAATAAGATCTTGATTTAGCTGAGTCTTGTGTACTCTAAGGTATGCCGGAAGTTATAGTGATAATAATTATGAATTGTACGTTTCTTGCAGAATCATTAATATTTCATGACAAAAGCGAACAAATACTTATGATTCTCGAAGTAGCCTACCAAGTTAAGAATAGTTTATGGATTTTTGTACTGTTTAAAACTAAAAATATATACAATTAGGCTAAGGTATATATAAAATACCATTAATTTTGACATTATAAGACAATAACTTGTTTGAATAAATAAAGATTATTTACATAACATTAACTATCTTGGAAAAAGTAACACTTAAGGTAAAATTTTGATACTTGTTACAAAATTTCCAAAAAATCGATTTTCCAGCTTTTTTCAGTGAAAAATTTGAATTTAGGCAAAAATAAATCGTTGCAAACTCTTGTTAAAAACAAGAATCCAACGACCAAATTTGGACAAAGAATAAACAAAAAATTCTATTGTAATCTGAAAAAAATTTGCGGACAAAAATAAAAAAAAAGAGGAAAGAAAAATGAGAAAAGAAAATAAATCGTTTAAAACAGAAGCAAACAATTTATAAAAATAAAATTCTATGAAAACAGAACTGTTTAAATGAACAACATTGTTTAAATAATTTAGAATTATTTAACAATTACAAAAAATCTGGAAATTTATTTGTTCACGAGGATCTATGAAAAACAATTAAGAAAAAGTAATAAGAAAGGACAATATTATGAAAAATCCTTATTGCACTTGCATGGCGCATTCTTAGGGACACTATGAAAGAGAATCATGGGGGTTCAGATTAAAAATTAATAATGGATTCATATTACTTCAAAAATTTTCATGAGATCATGAAAGTAATAATGCTTAATTGTGGTTAGTTCAGATACACAATTATTTAAACAATGTTTATAAACATATATACAGTTTTCGAATGTCACAATGATTAGGCTTAATTTTTTTTCAGAATCAACAAAAAATGCCTTACCAATGGCTTCTTGCTGTCCTTTTTTCAAATTAAGATCAGCTGTTAATTATTTAAACAATACTTATAAAAAAAATCACTTTTTCAAAATTATTTCAAAACTAGGACCAATTTTTTTAGAAACCAACTAAAAATATATGGCCAATAACTCCTAGCTGTGATTTTTTTTCAAATTGATCAAAAATATTAATTATTCGAACAATTTTTATAAACAAAGTCACAGATCAAACATTTTCCCAAAATAATTATTTGTGTGTGTGTAATTGACTTATAAAAAAATCTATTTATTGGCCATAGTATGTTGATGACTTTGAATTTATTTATAAATATTGTTTAAATAATGAAAAATTTTTCTGAATTAGAAAAATTTAACAAAAAGAAGTAATTGTCAAGACATTTCTTATTGATTCCGTAAAAAATTAATATTTATCATGGAAAAATGGATAAACTGTTAATTTGTTTATAAATATTGTTTAAATAATCCAAACTTGTACTTAATACGAAGAACGTGACAAATATTACAAGAAGGAATTATTGGTGAGACATTTCAATTTTATTCCATGAAAAAATAAGCCTAATCATGCACAAGTAATGTACATTTCTTTATAAAATTGTTTAAATAATTTACTGTTCTTATACAGTTATCATTGGAAATATATTTTTAGTTGATTCTGTTAAGAAAATGGAGCCTATTTTTGGAAAAATTATCAAAATGTGTATTTATGTATATAGATCGTTTAAATATTTATTATTTTTCTTCAATATGAGGAAAATCACACCTAACAGTCACTCAAAATACACTTTTAGTTAGTTCCGCAAAAAATTGGTCTATTTATTGTGACATACGAAAACGGTGTATTTGTTCATAACAATTGTTTAAATAATTGTCAAGTAGCAGCTATTCTTAAATAGTCGCAATTACAGCTATTAATTTCTCCCATATTTCATATAAAAACTATAGGTTTCAAACAATTAATAATTGCGAATCATGAGCAGATAGTTCTGTTTCATGGCATTTTGTGCAAAACACTATAAACAATTTTTTCCTTACTCGGACCTACTGAAAACTATTACTAGATAGTTATAACACTGACTTAAACTCTGTTTTAGTAAATTTTAAGATCTGAAGAAAATAACTATTTTACATTGCTTATTCATTACTCATAAAAATATTATTGAAGGAATTAATTATAAATTAATTACGTAATTATGTAATGAATGAAAAAACGAATTAAAAGATTGATTAATTGATTGAATCATTGAATGAACATGAGTAATTTGCCCCAGGGATTGTCGAACGATCTACTAAGGAAATCGGAATGGAATTTGGGTTAGATAAATGCACCAAGGTTTATTTGAAGCGAGGAAAACTTAATGGCATCCCTGAAGATCCTGAGCTCGTTGATAGAAGCGCTATACGACACCTTTGCGCTGGAGAGGCTTATACATACCTGGGCGTGCCACAGAGCCGCATGCAGGATGTGACAACTATAAAGGATACTCTCCGAAGCAGATACAAACGTCTCATCCGGCAGATTTGGTCTTCCGAACTGTCGGCAAGGAACAAAGTAACTGCAACGAACATGCTTGCCGTCCCGGTAGTACTCTATTCATTTGGAGTAGGTCCATGGACGAAGAACGAGCTCAGATCTCTTGATATCGGAACAAGAAAGGTTATGCACATGAACAAAAGCATGCATCTTAAGTCTTCTATTCCGCGACTGTACATCTGACGCCGTCAAGGTGGTCGCGTTGAATGTCTTCACAACAAGATTATTCTGGGTACAGCACATAGAGTCGCAAATGGAAGAGACCCTCTTCTTAAAATGGTTAGGAATCACGAAGAAGTGGGCAAACGAGCGTTTCTGTACAAAGCAGCGGAGGAGGCTGCTGGAACACTCGGACTTAACTTCAGTATTAGGGGTGAGCAAAATGCATCAAATCTTATCTACCTCGAGTATTCAATCCTGAAAGCCCGGATTAAGAAAGCACAATAGAAAAACTTTCGTGAACAGCTCCCCGATAAGAGGATGTACGGTATCTTCCACAGAAATATGGAGGATAAGTCAATGTCGTGTGAGCTAACGTTTGCTTTCCTTAAATCGCCCGGATTGAAGTCTGGTACGGAGGGTTTCATTTTGGCATGCCAAGACGGTGTCATTCATCTTAACATACCGCCGCCACATTTTGATCCAAGAAATTCCCGATGATAGCTTCAGGGCGTGCTATGCACACCCCGAGCATTTAGCTCATATACTATCTAGTTGTCCAATTCATGCGGGAAGGACCTACATCCAAAGGCACAATGCGACTCTAAGAGTGCTTTATTACCGTCTCTGTCACTCTTACGGCATTAACCTTCATATCTCTCCTCTAAATGCTCCTAGGGAAAGCTAGTCAATTGACGTGAATGGGAAGTGCCGCATATACTGGATCTTTATATTCTCGACAATTGTTTCTGTTGCACACTCGAGGCCAGACATGGATCTTCTTGACTTCGAGAAGCGAACCATGTTCGTTATCGAATTTTCGGCACCAGCTGACAAAAACATCATAGCCAAGGAGAATTAAAAAAAAGAGAGGTATAGAGATCTTATAAGGGAGTTGTAACGATTGTACCCGGAATATTTTGTTAAACTAATCGTCCTTATCATCGTCGCTCTTGGAGGTGCCAAGCTTTCACTCGTTAATAGCCTGAAAAGCATCCCTGCGTGTCAACAATATGCTAAAACACTTGCGGGAAAAATGCAGAAAGCAGTAGTCCTTGGATTGCTCTGTGTTCTCAGGGTGCACGAAACTTTTGCCAGATCGTTGTATTGATTCCGTTACAGACTGTAACCACCTATCTCACGGTCGTGAGACGTGGTTGTGGCTGAAATTTTACCGCGATTTCGCTGGGAGCGGGTGC
>NC_046660.1:69453207-69457260 GCF_010883055.1 Belonocnema kinseyi
GTTTTTAAAAAACTGCATCAATATCTAGGCAATTTGATAACTTTTTGGGTCATTAATCACTAGCCACCAGATTATTTCCCCCCTTAACTGATTTAATCAGTCTAATGTTTATTGCCACCGCTAGTCAATCAGAAAACCTCATCTTTCCGCAAAACATTAAAAAATTGTACTATTTTAAAGTTTACAAATATATCTAAACTTACTTTTGCAAGCTTTTCTGAAGTAATTATATTCAATTTTTAATCCTCTTTTAATGTCACTAGGGAAAAAATTGAAAGTAAGCAACAATCCCATTTTCATCCGGACCCATCAGTCAACCGTTTTAGAAAAAAAACATATCCTACTTCATACGAAAACATTACGTTTTTCACACTAGATGCCTGGACTATGTGTATTAAATAACTAAAACATTTATTTACAATAATTGTATATTGTGCATTAAGGCAGCGAGTAAGTCTTTTTATGGCAGAGCGTGAGCTTGCAAAAACGAGTTTCATCTGCCCCAGGTGAAAAAGTTATACGTATATAGTAGAGTAAGGGCACCAATTGTTGCCCCTCCCCCTATTGTTGGCACCCTTTTTTGATTTCATATATAAAACATTTTCTTATGAAGTTTTGCCTGAATTTATTTAATTCTACTATCATTTGATCATTTAATGTGTATGTTCATTATTCTGCGCAATGAATCATGTATCTTAAATAAAATAAATTCACTACGCTTTCTGACATGCCATTAATAGGGCTAATAGTGACAAAAATTGGTGTTTTTACCCTATATTTACAGTGGAAAAATACTCATATTTTTCTTTTGTATAATACATACAAAATTATAAAACGAATGAAAAATATCATTATCTTGTCCGCTAAATATAAACTTTACATAACGTTTTCACCTGGATGGGGCGAATTAAACAAATATAAAGAAGAGATAAAAAAAATATAATGTCCTTATAGTATATTCTGCATCCAGGCAGCGAAGTATTCTTTTTACGTCCGAACGTGAGTTTTTACATACACTCAGGACCGTAAAAAGACGTCTCTGTCTGGGTACAGGCGATATTTTATGTAATAAGAGCCTATGGTTTTTGTGTGGGTTAATGTAACAAATGCGAATGCGCGCGCCTTTCCCGCGGACAATAAAGTGAACGTTTTCGTTCTAGAACGATAAAGTGCCCCACCACCAACAATGACCTACTTTGTTCCTCCAAAACCGCGAGCAGAAGGCGAGAAAGCATACTCGTATCACAGAAAAATTTTTTTCTAATTTTTCAGTTTGCATCCATTCAGCAGAGAATTCTCCGGAACATTTACTGGGCATTCACCAGAGGAGTTGTCATGTCATTATCTAAATGAGGAATTTAGAATACTTATAACTTCAGCATCAGAGCTTTATCCTAAAGTTCACATCATGATCGATAGAGATAAAGAGGCAGGTAACATACGTCCAGTCGTTGGTTATTTAAATGCAGTAGCAAGATTCGACACCTTCATTGGACATTACGACATTAATGGTATTATTCGTCCATTTTATGATGATGCAGGCCAGTGCTTCTACCCCTATTGCCTCCGCAGGTCGTTTTGCTCCCGAATCCCCCACGGGGGTTTCAGCCTAGAAGTCCCCGACCGCGTTATCTATCACTGAGTCCACCGTATTCCTCCAGGGAACTCAGAGGCAGAAAAAATTAATTTTTAATTTAAGAAAAATATAGAAATAAAATAGAGTCTCGGACGTTAAGCATGGATGGGTGCAGCTAGCGCTCGGATCGGAGACAATCCGTGTTTTTCGCCTAGTCGTGTTTTTCAATGAGTTTAACTAATATTTTATTGCATAAAAAGTGAATGCAAAAAGGATGCAGTTTCATTCGTATAAGAGGGGTGCAAAGAATTCTTTTCTATGTTACACTTTTTGTCGGACAGCACTTTATATTTTTATGATTTTTTGACATAAAGTTCTGTCAGATATCAGAAATTAATCAAAATTTATTTTTCATTTTTTATTTAAATCATGGAAGAGTATATTACGTACTATTGAGAAAAGAATGTAACATTTTTAAATATACTAATTTTTTACTTGGCAAGAAAAAGTACCACTTCTTGTCAGTCTCCCTCCGTTTTTTATGCAGTTTTAAGCACCTTCAGGGTGGCCGGAAAACTTAATTTTCAAAATTCCCTGACTTTCTCGTGAGGAAATTTTCACTTTTCCTGGCCATTAATATTCCAAGACCAGCATTTTAATTTTGTAACATTTTTTATTTCATAAACGGAATAAAATAATTTCATAGAATAAAATGTACATTTTTCAACAAAATAGTTGAAGTTTCTACCTGCAAAGATCAATTTTCAACCAAATAGTTGAATTTTTAATAAAAAATCAATCAACTAAAACCAGTAGCATTTGAAACCTTATAGTTTAAAAAAAATTAATTTTTGACCAAACAGTTACATTTTCAACCAAATAGTTGAACTTTGAAGCAAAAGAGACGATTTTTCAACAAAATAGTTAGACTTTTAACAAAATAGTTGAATTTTCAAGCCAAAAGCCTCATGCTAAGGTATTCCTAGAACTGTTGGCCTCGTGTGGTCTCGGAATGTGGTGAGGAATGGAGCATGGGAGGCCTGTTCCCCAATACGTGAAACACCAGCTACGCGGGTATGGAAATATTTTTCTTTTTCTTTTTTGTATTGATTGAACATCACTTATGATTTTCTTTCAGCCAAAAATAAACATAAAACATCTTTTCTATTCATCCCACGTGGAAAAATTCATGGCAGTCTTGTGTCAGGTTTGGTCCAGATCTGGTTATATCTAGACAGCCTAGTCTGGAAGATCTGATCTGGCCCAGGTCTGGCGTTAGTTTTGCCCAGGTCTGAATAATAAAGAGCGTCTAATCTGGAAGGTCTGGCTTGGCCCTAAACTGGTGTTGATATTCGAGCCAAGAAAAAAATTATATGTTTTGTCCGGAAGGTATGGTATGGCCCAAGACTGGCGATGATCAGCTATCCGAGACCAAAACAAGAGTCTGAAATGATCGAAAATGAAGAATTCACTCTATAAAAACAAAACTTTTCTCACGTCATCTTGACAGTTTGGTATATGTTTCAGGTTTGGCGCTGATCATCTAAAAACACTTATAATGAAAAATTATTTTTTTTCCAATTTATTAAAAAAAATAAAGGGAATCCAGCCATCGGTTGACCAGCCTCCAACTAGCGACACTAGTGACACTTTTAGTCAGTTTGGTCTGGGCCAAGCCAGAGCCAAAAGATTTTTCTACATAGGCTGTTACAGTCTGCTCTCTGATTAGTGATGGACGTGGGCTGTTAGGGGAGTATTTTTCATGGAATTCAGCTTCCCCCACTGTTGGGAAGTTTGAAGTTTATATGTTTGGTTGTTTTTCTGCTGATTTTAAATCGACAAAAACAAGTTTTTTTTGTACAAGCCTTGATTTGTTAAGTATTTGATTTATTATTATTTGTACTATAAAGCATCAATTCGGTACATAGTCTATTTTCGTACATATAATTGAGTGGCACTATTCAGAGAGACTGGATTGAAATACTGACGCTCGGAGCGATAGCCCGATGGTGGGTGGTGCGGTCGAGCAAAAATGAGGGGAGATGTCACTATTCAGAGCGGCATGACTCAGAGAGCGGACTCTTAAGTATAATACATTTGAATCTGTATTTAGTGTATCTGGATTTAGTGTTTTCTGCAACTGACGCCGCGCGGTAGGGATAAGAGAGAAACGCTGCGAGGGAAAGTGCGGTGCTCATTTAGGCTGAAGTTACTCTTGAACTATTACAAACACTAATTTGTGATCAGTCTAATTCTAATAAATAGTGGACGAAATTTCGTTTTAATGCTGTTTTTTAACAAAGAAGCTGAATACTTTCTCTCTCTCTCTCTGTCTCTCTCTTTCTCCATTTTAAGCTCACAAAATGAGAAATTCAAGGCATTTTAGACGTGAGGGTTCAGCGAGAAAGTGAACAAGAAAACTTGTCTTCAACTTGAACAGTGCTCTCTGATCCCAGAAGATCAACACGAACGGGAAA
>NC_046660.1:69457360-69467220 GCF_010883055.1 Belonocnema kinseyi
AAAAATGATTCGTTTCAATCTGCAGGGTTTGCTTATGAATACAGTCGAATATGGATTTAGTGTTTCTGGATGTAGTGTTTCCGAGAATTGAAGCCGCGTGACCAGGATTTATCGATGGAGCTGCGGAGGGATGTGCGGTACTCCCTCAGGCGTCACAACACGGAGAGAGAAACAAAAATGAGGAAAAACAGAAGAGACAAAATAGTTCCAAGACTCTGGATTTAATATGTCGGTCAGCGCTAAAATTGACATTAAATCCAGGTTTGACTGTATATGTAACAATCATCATTATTATTCCTTATAATACAATTATTGAAACATATAATTACCAGAATATAGTTTTTATTTTAGTAAGTTTTTTCGCGCCCTTAGTTTGAAGATAATATTTACGTAAGCGGACAAGCATTTAATATTAATTTGAAGAGTTTTAGGGATTATAAGAAAATTAGACGAATTTAACAGTGACCTCAATTGGTCACCCCTTAAAAGAAATACTCGTGATCCAAAAACGACTAAAAAGATAGTTTTCATTGTGCTTATTTCGTTTATTTTGAATTTTTTCGATACTTAGTATTTTATTTCGGGAAGGAAAACCTGACAAAATATTTATTCTAGATAAAATTTGTAGGTACTTAAAATGTGTCCGAGGTCAAAGCTGGCTCACGTGGATTTCAGAAACTTAGAGAAATATTACTTCAACCTTTTCTCGAATTATTTGTTTGTTATTGTAATTTAAAATGAATCATCCATGGAAAAGGGATATTTTGATAAAAATTGAACAAAAAATGATAAGTTGAAGTCCAAATGTTTCCATCCAAGTTTGCAATGGTACACCAATTCCCAAACTTCCCAAAATAATATTTTTTTTAAATAAGAAAGGGAATTGCGAGTATAATAAAACAAAATATTACTATTATATTTTTGAAATGCATGTAGAGTAAATACAAATAATCAACAATGTTGGAAAACTGACCATTTTTCCGACTTATTAGATCCTGACACAGGGCATTTTATAAAAAAACATAAATGTTGAAACTTGACTACATTGTGCTTTGATTCAATTACTGTACTGGAATGATTCTGCAGAAAATCCATTATTTAAAGAAAAAGTGGAAAATGATTAGAATTTAAAGCATGACCACATTTTCGCAATCATCCATGGATAAAAAGACATTTTCTTTTAAAATGGATTTCTCCACTTAACGAACTATTCTAGTCAAAAATAAAAATGCGATAAAATTACAGATTCTTACATTATATTTTCTAAGCAATGATTAAACAATTTTTATATTGATCTTTTTGATCACTTATAATTTCGTAACATGCAACCTTTTTGTCATCTATTTTTTCAAACTTTCAAACCTAATGTCACCATTCTTACATTTTTGTTTGCAATATTCGAGCCACTATCTTGAATATTTTAAACCGACATTTTTGAGTCCAAATTCAAATTCTCCAACTCAAAAACCCAAGAAACGAATTTACAAAAATGTTGAAGGAACAAAATATGTGAAATTTGAACAAATAAATCAACGCTGTCAATTTTACCGTTCACAGTGGAAGAATTTTCAATTAAAAATTGAGAAAATTTCAATTTTAAATCTTCGAAATTAAATATTTTCAAGTTTATATCTTCAAAATTGAACGGTGTGAACAAAAATCATTCAAAATTGCACCATGTTTTATTAAAAATGATTAAAACCATTATTAAAACTTGTTCAAATTTGATCTTTAAATCGAAAGATAGACTCATTTCAAAAAACAAAATATAAATTTTTGATTTTAGCCTACAAGAAGAATTTTTGTTTTGTATCAAAGAAACCGCTTCTTCAACATCATTTTTTTCATTTCATTAAATACAACATCAAAGTTAAGAAAATCATTATAATTGAAGATATATTTTATTACGAAAGAGACAAACATTTCTTTGAATATAAAGAGAATAAATAAATAAATAAATTTTAGGATTTATTTCTAATTAACAACTAAGGCATCAAAATAAGAAACATGTTATAAACGCGCCTACAAGCAGAAAAAAGAACCTTATATTTCACTGAAAACCAAGTTAAATCTACCGATCTTCCTAGTACGTATTTGGACAACATGACAGTTCAGTAAACGTTACAATTATAGGCAAATAAAAATGACTATCAATGATGGTTACTAGTACCGATTCTCAAGTGGTGCTGACCTGCGGATCAGTAGATTTTACCGATCCAGTCCTTATTCTGTACAGTCCCTGGATGCTGTATTTACGAATTATCATGTCATTTTAACGAATAATATAAAGAGATCTGAATTATGTTATCAGCGTAGACTACAGTTAAGACATTACTATAAATTGTGAAAAAGTATTGCTAAGAAATAATTAATAAATAAGAGCACGGTTATTTCTTATAAATATTTTCGGATAAACTTATAATTAATCGTTATTTGTAAGTTATAATGCTTATAATACAATTAAAATTTCCCACGCAATGGGGGGGATTCGAACGCATAAACCTAAGCACGCAAGTCAACAGCCTTAACGACTACACTAGTATACGAGTTGCGATCTGTAAAATAATTTTGAAATGCATTTGTAACTGAGGGTGGTAACCTCGGGAAGGACTTCTAAATGCGCAACCATGCCATCGCTGCACACAACAAAAGTTGTAGCATTCACATCATATCTATATGTCAGCTGAAACAGTCACGGAACAAAAACACGTCTTGCTCCAATAATCTGTCAAGTGTATGCGATCTGTGAATAATTTGTGCCATCCAAAATGGTGCTATTTTTATAAAACCCCTTCCTTGCTAAGGGAGAATGTGGAGTAATATGACGACTGTCATAGAAATGTCAAAACGGAATGTTTTTTAGGTGATGCAAATGCAATCCATTCATTGCCGATTGCGTCGTGAATTCAACCAGTGCTCCGCGCGGATAGGTTGCGTTGCGACTTTAGGGGCGAGTTGAGTAAACCGATCGGATCGGTGGCATGTACCGATCTTTCGGTAATGTCTACTGCACTAATATTGTAATCTCGGTTCAGTGGATTTTACATGTCGTTCAGTATGCAATACGAGGGAATAGAGGTTTATTTTACTGAAGGATAACCGTTGAATTAACCTTAATTTCACTGAGACATTTACGAAATGCTAAGTGATTTTGACATTGTCACCCTCTTATTAAGAGCAGTTTATACTGTTACGGTTACAAGAAGCCCTTTACAATTCTTGATTAGTAAATATAACATTTCTTTTTTCTGCGTGTAGCGCGCTATTTTTAGTTTTAATAAATAGTGTTATACACTGTAAGAACTTTATATATTTAAAAGCCACACAAAAACTCTTTAATACTAAGAATCGAGGCACTCGTCAAATTTAGATGCGTTTTACTCGAATAACGGTTTTTTGTAATTCCAAATTCAAACATTCCCTGGGGATCACTCATTTTTCAAAGTATGGGGTTCATTTTAGGCCTAAAAGTCTGTTTAATAAATAATCTTTTTTTTATAAATCAAATAAATTGATACTTTGTAGGAATAGAGAAAATCAATCATAAATTTGGTGAAACGAAAAAACAAAAAAATATAACATTAAAATAATGCGACGAAGGCTTGACACAAATATTTTGCCAAGTTTCCCAAATTTAACCGTGCAATTATTTATGTGAAAATGTTATTCAGAACCAATAAAGTTCGTGTGTCTACATTAAAATTGTCGTACGATTCCATCGTCATCGTAAAATAATAATCGGAACGGTCGTGTATAAAAGCCGATAAATAAAGCTGCAATTATAATTTATTCATGATGACTTGTTTTTAATAGTTATTTCCGTAGAAAACATGTTTATTTCTTTCGGAACAACTTTCACACTGGAAGTTTTCTGTTGCTCAAAATTCGCTTGAAAATACTGAAAAACTAAATTAACAAAACTAAAATATTTATGAAATTGTTTTTTTAAACAGCCATCTGTGTGCCCAATTCATGCATTTTCATATCTTTGAATTAGCTATGTGACTTTGTAATTCTAAAATGTCATAAAAATTGAAATGTAACGTGGAATTTTTTGGTTAGATAAGAAAAATGAAGAAATTATATAAGTTGGCATCAAATTTTGGAAAAATGTACAATTTTAAAAATCAGTAATGCCAATAATTACACTTATTTTTATAATAATTAGGCCTATTGAATCTTTATAATTTTATCTTAAACTATGTAAAATCAATTATAAATTTGAAGCCTCTGTTGAATGTATTTCTATGTTAAAGTAAAAAAATTGCATTTTTTGGAATCCGACAAAAATTAACGTTTTTAATACACGCATGTCTCCACTTTTTCACAATCTAAAAATCTGCTCAACAACTCATAGAAAAAATTAATAAAAAAAAAATACATGTGCATGAATTATAACTCATTTTTTTCCTAAAATTACACTGTAAAAAAAGGTTTGTGTAAAATTACAAAGTTTCAGAAAATTAAATATTGTATCATTGTAAATATCACACACTTCACTGTGTGATTTTACCGAAGTATGTGAAATTACATCCTCTAGCGATGTAAATAAAAGTACCCTCGAACAGCAGTGTAATATTACACACTCGATAAAAATAGAATTACACATTCCTTCGTACGAACTTTACATTCAGAAGGGAAAATTCAGTCGCATCGTGTAAAAATACCATGCGTCGGTAAAATCACTTTCATGTGATTGAAAATTACATCGAGATTTTTAATTTGACCAAAGATCTTTAATTTTACCCTGGCGAAAACTGTAAAATTTTTTATTTATAATTAATTTAAAATTTAGAATAATTAATCAAATAATATGTGAATACGAAAGCATCTCTCGTGTTCGTTGTTTATTGATGCCTTCATCCTTCAATTTTGGAGCATTTTTATTTTTAATTCGAGGAAATTGACAGCTATGTTCAACTTTTTTGACAGCTTTCACACAAAGTACACCGAATCCGAGCTATTCCGATTTTGCCTTTTACATTTTCTGATATTGAAACGGAAAAAATGCGGTTATTCAACGCGTATATTTCATATTTTTTTACGGAATATTTAAACATAAAAAATACCCATAGTATGTTATGTATTTTGGTAAGTGGTAACGTGTCCGGCTTGTGTTTCTTCAATCTCCATGAAATTGTACGAAGTATGAGCTTTCGAGTGTTCGAAACCTGTCGCCCTGATAAATTTTATTTTATTCTTTCACATAATGAATTTTACATTTTCGCATTAAAATTATCGGCCGAATTGGAATATCACAACAGATTCGTAAAGTTACTCCGATACACGAGGGTCCTTTTATTTACATCCACCAGAGATGTGAAATTTAATAGATTTTTTTATAGTGTAAGCCTCAGCAGAGAGAAGTAGGTTACAGGCGGATCCACGGGAAAGACGATTCTTAAATCCCCCACTGCCCTAAACCTTAAGTTTCCTCCTCCTTCCAAAAGACGGCTCCCACCCAGAGAAAAGTTTTTTTTATCAAATCAGCATTATTGCCTTATCGAATATAAGAAGTTGGCTTCTAGTTCACCGTATAGTTGAAAAATAGTGGCAAAACAAATTATTTAGCCATGCAGTGTGTCCTATTCTGCTGCTTACTGGCATGCTGGGCCTTAGAAGTAAGTTACGAGTTACAGTATTATTTTTAATTTTTTTTTAAATTTTTAAGCTCGGTTTTAGTAAACGTTGAATAAAGAAGTATTTGTTGTTATTTTTTGGAAATTTAAATTTATTGAAGTCTTAAAGAATGTTCATGAAATAATTTACATGCAATAACTGTTAAGAAATTAATATGTAAAATTCATGCTAAAGCCGGTAATTTTACGAATTTGTTTAAAACATGAGTTCTTTTTATTCGATTTTTCAAAAGTTTTCAATATTTTAAAACTAATTTTTTAATTATTTGGAAATTTTTTATACTTTTAATATTTAATCAATTGTTTTCCGGTATATGATGTGATAAATGATAATATATTATTTAGCAAATTGGAAAGGGGGCATTGGCGCCAATCCTATTTGAAACAGGTCGGGCGGATCTACTTCAAATAGCACAGAAATGCTTGAATGACTCGAAAGTGATCTAAAAATCTAAAAATAATGAAAATTGATATTATAGGTTGAAAAATTATATATGGATTCGATCACATGGCTGACCTGATGATAAGTTAGACAAATTGTACCCGTTTTATTTATGCTGGCATTCAGCAAGGGAATATATTAAAAGTATTCTTTTTTATACTTTTGAAAATTCAAAGATACTTACGAAATGGTGCTCTCATATGTAATATTCGCGAACCTGTTGATAAACATAAATTTAATCGTACGAATTATGGATTTGTTTACGTTCTGTTTTATTTCACTTTCTTTAATGGGGTTAATAGGTTTGATCTTCCGCTTCGCGCTTGATAATGTATTTCCCCCACATTTTTGCATATGACTTTTGAAATTAAAGGTCAAATTATTAATAAATGAAATTTAGTAATTGTGAATTATCTTTTGTTAAATCACCTTCGGGTTTAACGAATACATTATTAGCACGTGTCTCGTAAGAAAAAAAGGTCAAAAGCAAATTTTTAGCACTAATTTAGACAAACAATGTTGTTATCATACATTTTGTTGTGGCCCATGAAATTTAACAAGTTCACATAAAAATATATGAAGTTTTTGTCAATTTCATTCAGAATCGCCAATATTTGGTAAATTTAGTTTAAACTCAACATTTCTATTTTAAATTATCTACGGAATAGGAATCAAAAACTATATTTCTAATAACACCTCCATAGTTTTGTATTTTTTAAAGTAAAAATTATTACTAACACATAAAGCATGACTTTCTATTGATAATTAGACGTTTACACACATTATTTAAACAATTTATTTTTGTTTTTAGCAATTTTCTCTCACAACAGAATTAGAAAGTCACGATCTTTTTCCAAATTTTTAAACTTTTTTTCCACTTTCCATCATATTTTCTTAGAATAATGCTTGAAAATATAGTTTTTTTTTAATTTTCACTTTTTGTCCACTTTTCAATTCGAATGAGGTAATAATTTTTTAGAGTTAATAAAAATATTTGTTTAAACACTTTATTATTATTTTCAATAATATTTTCTTAGAATAGTGTTAGAAACTTGCAGCTTTTTTCTAAAATATTCTAATTTTTGTCAACCTCTCCTTTAAAGTATGGCTAACAAACCTAATTACTTAAACAATCAATTTTTTTGTAACTATATTCTCTTAGAGTAATGTTAGAAAGTTGTGGGGTTTTCAGTAATTTTGAGCTTTTCTTTGAATTTCTATTCAGGAACACATAAATATAAATATTAATGTTAATATCAATATAAATATTGAACAAAAAAGAAAAAGATTGTTTCAATAATTATTCTCTCTAATGTTTATTTATTATTTGTTCATAACTACAAACCCAAAGCAAAGTTAAAAATTTCAGTAAAAGGCCGCAAGTTTCTAGCAATAATCTAATGGGAAGAAAGTTATGAACAATAATGAATTGTTCAAACAATTATGTTTGTTAAGTTGCATTAAATATTACCTTACTAAGTGAAAACTGGAAAAAAAGTTTAAAATTTTAGAAAAAGCTGCAACTATCTAGCATTAATACAGGAAGATGAAAGTTATAAATAATACGAGTTTGTTTAAAAAACTATGTAGATAACTCTAATTAATTATCACCTCATTCTAATTAACAAGTGGACAAAAAGTTGAATATGTTAGAAAAAAAACTGCAACTTTCTTACATTATCCTAAGAGAATATTATTATTAAAAACATTCCTGTGTTGAAATGTTGTCAGAGGCTTATACTGCCCAACATGTCGAAGACATTTTTGGTTAGAGATGGATTTTTATTTGATCATTTTTGCACGGGGCTGTCCCGGTATATATCATCAGTCACGGACGCATTTTTCTAATGCAATCAAGTGATCTGATGAGAGCAGGCTGCCCAGACATATTGGACAAAGCCTGGTTTTACCCCATCATTGACGGACTGGGTTGCAGTCAAGTACACGATAGGGGGACCTACAGCTTAAGGTGGGTTCTGAACCACCAGAACCTTGGTAAACGTAAATTGAAAAATTTCCAGAGGTACCGGCTCAGGGATCGAACCCCGGACCTCTGAGGTGAATTCCGAGTGTCTACCAGCTGAGCCACCGAGGCTCTACTTGGCCCAACTTTCGTCAGGCACGCAAAAAATTAGTCTAAGACTCATCATTTGTTCCGCTCCACGGAAATCTTTAGTAAAAGGCAAAAGATTTATCCGTTTAGCTGAACGGAAACCAGAGTTATTATTATTATTATTATTATTATTATTATTATCAACAAATGGGTTTATCAATTATTTCTGTATAATTTGATTGATTATTGGCTTGCCCTAACTAAAAAACTTGAAAATAAGATTTAAAATTTAGAAAAAACGCGACTATCTAACTCCATTCTAAAAGAAAATGGCTTAAAATAATAATTAATTATTTAAACAATTAACGTAAGCATCTAATAAACAGTAGAAAGTATCGATGTATTTATTAGAAACAATTTGCATAAGAACCCCGCAAAAAATAATAATTAGCGCAAAAAACTCGAAAAAGCCAATTTTTCACGTATGGGGTTTCTTTTGAGACTCTGTAAAAGAGATTTATGGAGACGATATTCAAAAACGAATTTATTTGTTAAATCATGATTCATTTTTCTTATATAGCTAATTGTGAAGAGAAATGTTGAGTTTCAGCTCGATTCGCCTAATATTGATGATTCAAAATAAAATGTACAAAAACGTCTTTTCTTTCTTATGAGAAACACATTTTAAACTTCATGGGGGTAGCGGAAGCTTGAAATGTAATTTAAAAAAAAGTTTAATTATTTGTTAAATTTTTGGGGGCGATATTTATGAAAATTCGAGAAAAAAATCCAATTTCAATCACCGAAAATCGAAAGTCGAATTCTTACAGGTATAAATTTGGACCAACACACATTACACTGATTATAATTTTTTCATTCTTTGTTCAGTAAAGAAGGTTCAATTAAATTTAGTACTTTTACTCCGGCCTAAAGTACAGAGCTTTTCTATTATATTTTCTTGATAGACTAATTATACCGAATCCATTTCAAATCAGGCAGGTTCTACCCTTAAGTGCGAGAAATTTTTAAAAATATTTTAAATAAAGAAAATGGTGGTCGTTATTCTGAAAATATTAACAGTGGGTTTTTTCAAAAAAGCCACGCTTATGTTTTTTACCAATGTTTTATTGCATTTTTTCTAATAAAAGAAAAATACCTTGTAAGTTTTATGCCATCTAAATAACTTTAGTGGCTAAGATAATTTTGTCGTCATAAAATCGATTTGGAAAGAAGGAGATAAATTTTAACAGAGTGTGGAAAGAAATCTTAAATATGTTAATTAGGTCAAAACTTATCTAAGTTTAAAGAAAAAATTAGGTTGTTTTTGAAGAACAAAGCAAAAAATTCAAATAAGCATAACTTCTTAAAAAAATGTCTTGCAAATCGCAAAAATACGTATTACCAGTTTCCTCTAAAAAAAAATCAACATATTTTGTCCCCGAGAGATTCTGCGACTTCAAGTGTAGAAACTTCCTGATTTGAAATTGAATCAGTAAATTTTTTTTGTAGAATATGTATTAAAAATTGAAATGTAACATTTAATATCATCTTTTAAGATTTTTTATATCATTCCTTCATAATTTTACAGACAGTCTTCGCAAATAAGTATGATGAGGCTTATCATGGTATAGATACCAGGTGTATACATATGAAACCGGTATTTTTTCAAGAAAAAAACACATTTATTTCAAGAGAATGATAACAAATATTTTATTCAAAGTATGCG
>NC_046660.1:69467320-69470254 GCF_010883055.1 Belonocnema kinseyi
AAATTAAAATTCGAAAATTTTTTCTAAAGCCTCCAGGGGACTTCGTTTTCGCACGAAAAAATTTTATGTGCCCTTATTGCATCCGGACCCACAATTGTTGAAGTAGGTTTGCCACTGGTTTACGTGAAAAAATCAAACCTCAGGTAATCATCAAACAAAAATTATTTACATCATGTTTAAATTTTGTTTGTCAATGAAAATTAATAAAATTCGAAATACATTGTTTACATATAATCTTTGAAAAAACATTTTAATACTTTTTTATTTAGAAGCAAAATTCAGATTCATTAAAAAAGATCCAGATTCAATTGCACAACAATTTAAACAAAATTTTCATAAGAACTAAAAAAGTTTAAGCAATAATTGAATTTGTTATAAACAAATGAGCAGGTGAAAATAATTTCGTAGGAATTAGCAATGTTTGGTCACTTAATTTCAAATAAATTTTTACAATGTATCGACAAAAAGGACTTGTGAGCTGGATTAATAAAGATTTGTTATGAATTAAACCAATTATTATTTCTTATTATTAGAGAAGCTTCGGACACGCGCGAGTTTCGTTGCATCAGTTGATTATTTGCCTTAATATTAATGATTATTATTTGGGTGCCAGCGTTACTTGCTTCAATAATCATTATAATGTTAATGATAGCAAATTTTTGTAATGGCAATGAGTCATTGGTAGTTGATTCCAACATGAAAAATGGTTTTTTAGTTAATAAGATAAGATTATACGACTAGAAAACCATATTTATAAAATAGTGGATAACAATAATAATCGGCAGCCATTGCCCAAGAGTTCTAACAAATATAGAAATTTAATTATTTGCGGGTAATTATGTTAAAAAAAATTAAATTTATATCTCAAAACATATCCAAAGTGCTAATTTGTGAAATAAGTTTGTTCAAACAATTATTAAACTAGGATTCTAGGATAATTTAGGGTAGCTTAAATAAAAAATGGTATTTGTTTTCTCACAAATAGCGGGGATGGATAGTTTTTTATATATTATGTTTTTTATATAACAAAAGATTTATTATTTGCATTCATTAAACTCACAAACCTCTTTTTTCTATACATTGTAAAAATTCAGTTAAAATTGAGTGACCAAGCATTGCTAGTCGCAACGAAATTATTTTCATCCAGTTATTTGTTTATAACAAATTTAATAAATGATGAAACTTCTTCAGATCTACTGAAAAAACATTTCCAAATTGTTGTGTTATTGATTCTAGATCTTTTTGAATGAATCTGAATATTTCATAACGAAAAATATTTTTCAAAAGTCAAGAAGGTTGGTTGTTGTCATTTTGTTTCTGAAATAAAAAAGTATTAAAACCTTTTTTCAAACCTTAGCGATACATTTTTAGTTAATTTCGCTACTATTCATGAAAGAATTGTGAAAATGTGCATTGAATTACCAAATTTCTTTAAATAATAATTATTTTTTGCCAATTTCAACATAACTACAGATAGGAGTCATTGGCCATACAATTTTAGTTGGTTTCTCGAAAATTAGGCCTATTCTTGAAATAATGTTGAAAATGTGAATTTTTTAATAAATATGTAAAAAAATTGTAGCAAGGAGTCATTGTCAAGACATTTTTAGACGATTCTGAAAAGACTGAGCCTATTCATTGTGAGATAAAAAACTTTAGGCATTAATCTTTCATGTTTTATATAAAAACTGTGAGTTTTAAACAACTAATCATTGCGAATCACAAGAAAATGGCTTTTGTTCGTTTAAAAAATTATAAACAATTGCTTTTGGTCTTACTGTGTGATAAAATATAATTTTTAAATTTTGTTTACAACATGTAAAATAGTGGTGTATAAAATAACTTTAGGTCAGGCTGGAGTTAAGGCTTTGAAAAATTGTTGCTGCTCTTAATAAAAAATCATTTCTAAGTAGTTTGATTGAGGATTCAGTGGGCTACAATATGTTACTGATGATTTTTAACTACGATGCTTTGTTTGTATATTTAAAAAAAAAACAAGTGAATTGAAGGAAAATCTGTCACGCAAAAAATCGTGGGGCTAAGTCTACACCCCCGTTGTTAAACAACCATTTTTACATTCTCATCCTATAATGAGAATGCATTAGTTTTATGTAAAATTGGACTGCGTCGGTTTTCATTAAATCTTCACGTTTTGAGACCCCCTGAGCCAGAAAAATACATTTTTGCAAAAGTGTATGTATGTATAAATGTGCCTGTATGAATGTCTATATCCGGTTCGCACAATGACGAACTCGTTGTCGATTTAGCCATACGCCTCAATTTTGTATGTTGGTATCCGAAAAACATTAAAAATCATCGGAAAGTATAAATTTAACATAACATTCATATTGAGCAGGTTTTTTTACGTAAGATGAGTATATCTTCATTATAGTGGACGATGATGTACAAAAGATAAACACAATTTTCTACAAACGTCGGAAAAAACTTTTGACCTCCTAAACACTTTTTATGTCATAAGATGTGCCATGTCATTTTTAAATAGTAGGACTACCTAAATTTTTCATAAGTCAAGTTTTTAAGGATATTATATTTTCGATTACCTCGTTTTTACATGCTTTCAATTGTTTCAATTTGTTCTCATGATTATCCCAGATTGGAATTTTGAAAAGTTTTTGACAATCTCTCTCGTATTTGGAGAATTTGCCTTCGCAACGTAGGAAATCCTAAGTGACGAAGAAAGAGAAACATACATTTTTTCAAATCTTCTAAATGCTAAAACCTAAATACTGTATTTTAGTTATTAGAGTATTTCAAAGAAATAAAGATTCTTTTTGCCAACTGACCTGCATATCATTCTGTCTCGTCGCAGTGAACGTACCAGGTGTATACATATGAAACCGGTATTGCCATTTAGCGGCCAGTAGGCACACTTGTAGGCACTGTCGGAACTTACCATTTGTGCTAATTGGCGTA
>NC_046660.1:69470354-69487853 GCF_010883055.1 Belonocnema kinseyi
AAATTAAAATTCGAAAATTTTTTCTAAAGCCTCCAGGGGACTTCGTTTTCGCACGAAAAAATTTTATGTGCCCTTATTGCATCCGGACCCACAATTTCAGGACTTGTAGACTACACTTAAACCTTCCTCTGATGAAAAAAATAAATAATAAAAATGGCATTTCTTGGGAAGTACATTTTTTATTTATATTTTTTCACTTCAACAGTTTTTGTTGATTCGACAAAAATTACAGCAAGAAGTTATAATTAAAGCATTTTTTGTTTATTCTGCAATAAATTGGGCCTAATCATTGTGAAATGCGAAAACGGTGCCTTTGTTTCTCCCATATTTCTTGTAAGAAATAGCACAGTTGAAACGTTAGGAAAAAATATTGTTTATATTTTGTTGAATACAAAATTGAAGAAAACATCAGAATCCATTAAAAATTGGCTTGTAGATATATTTTTGCTCACAAAACCTGTTCTTGGTCACACTATGCTTCAGTGAAAAATTATAAGTTTTCGGGCATCAACCCATTTACAATAATATTAGGTATGAAAAAGAAAAAAAATCGTATGAAACGGTTAGTTTTAAAAATTTTAACATAATATAATTATTACTCTTTTATTTGTCTACAGGATTTAGAATGCTATGATAAAGCGCTTACTGATGCTAGAAATGACGGAAACCACATTTATGATGATACTAGGAAATGCGTCACTCCTGCTCAAACTAATTGCTATAAAAGGAATACACCCTGAAAACACTAGTATTACTTGCATATATGTACGTTTAAATGGATAAAGTCTAATTTTTAAATATAAACACAATAATGACCTTTATCTTTTACATTATGGTTTAAATTATAATGTGTGAAATATAACATACTCTGCTTGTACCGATATCAATAAAAAAATTTAATTGTGTACGTAAGCTATACCATTTAATCTCGAGTGTAGTTGAAGTTTGTTGTGGGATAACCCTAAGTGCCAAGAAAAAAAACTTTAGGAGAGCAGAAAAATCTTTTAACACAGTAAAAACTAAGAATAAAATTTGTTGCAGGAAATTTTTTAGATCGATAAAGTTTTTTTTAGCCAACTTCGCGTCTTTCAAAAAACATGTGTTTGTCATGGGAAAACGAAAGAAGGTTTAACCGATATTTGTGTAAAGTTTATCCTGTGAAGTTAATTTTTGTTGCAGAGAATCTTTCGTCGGAAATCGATGTAAAGTTTATCTTCTGCTTTTTCTAGAAATTTATTTCTGAAAGAGAAAATTTAAACCTTAAATTATTTTCTAATCATAAAGGCAAAAATTCTGTTCTTGACTTTTTGACCACGTGTTTCGAAAATTACAAAACACATTGGGCTTTGATGAAACTCAACCCAAAAGGTCTTGTACCTCCCGGATTTTTTCATTCTCATTATTGTAATACCTCAGATTATTTTCAGTCCAAAATCAGAAAGATTTTCCAAGCTATGTTTTAAAAAACTTGATTTTTTATTACATTCTCATCCATAATGAGAATGCGGAGAAAAATGGAAGGTCTGTTTAGCAATATAAACGTGCAAACATACCATATTGCAGGGTCGATTATAGGACAGCTCTTGAATATGGCTAAAGCGACTGTCGCTATAAAGTAAAAACAAGAGGTCCAAATCGACAATCTCAGAAAGTGGACTTGATTTCCACAGATCGTCGTCTCGGTCATCTCAAGCTGGCTGACTCGATAATTGTGAAGCGTCGGTTTGGAAATCTCGGATGGTCGATTTGATTTTATCAGACATTCGACTGGGTCGTATTTAATGGTCGATTCGATTATCTTAGATATTTCACGTAGTTATTTCGGATGGGCGATTCGATCATTTTTAAAGGTCGACTTGATTATTTCAAAGTGTCAATATCGATATTAAGCAAGGAAAATTCGGTTATCGCAAAGGATCGATTCGAAAATCTTAGATGGTGAAAAGAACTATTGATGATAGTCAAATATATATTTTTGAATTATTTTAAAACAAACTTTTGATTCTCTATGTCTGAACTGGCATGAGGTTCTACTATGTAAATAGTGGGAAGTCCTTTATCAATTGATTTTGAGTAGGCATTCCGATAATAATCATTAATCAAAAAGTTACTAATGCGTATAAAAATCGTTAAAAATGTATTTAATAATTGTAGTAGTTTAATTGTAGTAGTTTAATAGTAGTTTTTTTTACTGATGATTGGTACAGATTGAAATCTATTCATAAATTAATAAAAGTCATCGCACTATTCAATTAGTACAACTTCATACGAATTCAGATACAGAGTATAAAATATTCACCATAGTATTTGAAAACCTTACATAAATTATAAATTAATAAAGTATACAATATAACTGTAATAAGACAAATTATAAATTAATTATGCAAGGGTTAAAATTCGATGAATACTTGAGATATAAATGCATAGTTTATTTTATTAAATAGAACTTATATGATATTACTGGTACGATATAATCAACTTTAATCTAGAAAGTAATACTAATGCAGGATTAAGTTAAATACTGCAACTGCAATTGTTAAAATTAAAAACGTTTCTTGCCAGCTGCTTTCCTTCTTTTTGAGCCGCCCCATAAATATTCCCTAGAACAATGTAAATAATAAATTAGCATAAAAACCATTAAATCATTTTCTTGTTTAAATAAAATAAAAGTTTTTAAGGTAGAAAGTCAAATGTTTTGATAAAAGTAGATTTTTAAGAAAGAAAAATAAATCTTCAACAAAAAAGATTATTTTCAAAAAAAATTATCACTTTAACACAAAATTTTCAACCAAAAAGTGAAACTATCAACAAAGAAGAAGAAATTTCTACCCCAAAAGATAAATTTTCTACAAAATAGTTGATATTTGGACCAAAAAGTTCAACTTTTAACAAAGAAGATGCACAAAAAGAAAAAAATTTCATGTTTGCAGCGATTTCAGAGTAAATGTTACATTTTACAACTCTATTTAATCTGGTTTTGTTTCAATGCCATAAAATTCAACTGTATCTAATTGAAAAAAACCGCAACAAAAAGTACTTCTGCTCTTTCATTTTTAGGTTTCCTTTTTACCCAAAAAGAGTAGTTTTTAACAAAATACATGAACTTTCTACCCAACAGTACAATTTTTAACTTACACAGTATACAGGATACAGTTTCAACTGAAAATGGTACATATAGTTGAATTTTCAGAAAAAAAAATCAAACTACATAAATTTTGAATCAAGCAGTTCAGGAATGGAGCAGGTAATAAAACAGGTATAAAAAATAATGTCAGACCTGAAAAATAAAGATTTAGTTTTAAGTTAATAAATACAATTCAAGTTGATCCTAAATCGATTACTCCAAAAATTAACAGTGATTACTGAAATAATTATAATCTACTTCAAACTAACATTAACCTCAAAAAGATTAGAATTAAATGTCTTAAATCTCACATAACATATGGAAAATATTAACATCACAATTACGTATTTAAAACAGGTACTTACAGAATAAGATATTTTCCATTAATCCTCAATAAATTCACTCACTTTACACGGAAATCTTGAGTAAAAACATTTTTTTAACAGAAAGCGTCAAGAGTTCTACGAATTCTATATTCTAGCAAACTACCGATACCCTTTAATTTGTCACGCGCATGATTGACGCGCAAAAATCAAGTAATTGACCATATGCAATGGCCTATCTGCTCCTTCGTGGATGGTCGAAATGAGTGAAAACAATATGTGCGGATTCACCATGCCGAAAAGGATACCTTAGTTATCCCTGATGGTGAGCCTGATGTTCTTATAAAAGTCAGACTGGCGATAAAATAAGAGTCTTTTTAACCATGTTGAAAAAAATTTCGAAGGACCATTCGACCATGTAGAAAGACTTTCTGGCTCTCTAAATTTTGACCATACAACGTTGACCATTCATTTTTCTCCGTGATGTGAAAACTGACTTTCGCGGATGTCATCAAATGTCGACGCTCTGAGGCCCTGAGTCAGAAAAAAGGGTCTTACGTCGGCGTGTGTCGTTGCCGTTATCGTCGTCTGTATACCCGATAACTTTCGAAAGACTAATCGGATTGGATTGTTCTTTGGCACATAGTGTGAGGGACCGAAAAGAAAGATCGCGTTTGTTAACTAGCCATTTTTAATAGAAATTTAAAAAGTAGGAGCATTTTTAAAATTTTTGAGACCACTTTTTCAATATTTGAAAACTCTATCGACAGTTGTTTATAGTAGACAAAAATAAGAAAAATTTGTCCCCATGACTTTTTTTATAAAAAGAAAATTACCCGTTTCATAGGAATTTCCAAACTCCAAAAAACCAAAAGAAAATGGACATTTGAAGCCAACCAAAGCGCGCTATGGGAAAAATTCATGAAAAGAGAAAAGTTACTTTTTAAAGGCGCTACAAGATTATCTTAATAAATTTTTGGATTTGGTTTAAAAAAATCTAAAATTCCAATTTTGATCGCAAAAGAACTAATCAAAAAGCAATAACTCCATTTTTCAAACAAAAAAAGCAAGATTCAAAAAGAGCTAAATTGACAAAAATTGTAGACCTGATAAAGATCTACAGATTTGTCATAAATTAATTTTTAATAGGATAGGTAGTTTTTGTTTTATTTGTGAAAAACAACATTGAAAATGAAAAAATTCAATTTGTGTACAAACGCTACAAGCGACGAAAATAGATGAAACAAAATTTATCAAACCAAAAAATATTTACAATTTTTTTAGGAATATTTTTCTTAAGGAAGCGCAGTTTTTCTTTTAATCAGAAAAACCAGATAAAAATGTTTTAAATTATTAAAACAGGGAAATACGAATAAGTATGTTTCAATTTTCATGTATATTGTGATTTTTAATTACATAAATTTATTGAAATGATACATGTTTCAGCGCAGCTAAGAATAAAATGTAATGCAAAATAAGAAACAAATATTAAACTAGTCATGAAAAATACAATTTGTACTTTATTATGCAATATCGAGATACGTCGAGATACGTGATGAGAACATGAAGCGCTCAAACTTGCAAGCAGGCATAAAATTCCAGGCAAAATTGAAAAAAATAAATCCAACATCATACCTCCAATAGTTTGGAAGATTTAGCTTCCAAAACTTATTTTTTATGAACAAAATTTTATTACCGAAATTTGTCATGTTAGTATTCGTCAAAAATAACTCGATTCCTGTGCATGGCAGTTGTAAGTTTTCACAAAATGAGTTAAAGTCGACTTAATATCCTAAAAATCTAAGAAAAGTACCATGCTCTACCTTAATTTTTGGAAAACAGAGCTTCTTTGCAGGTGCCGAAAGAAAAATGGTATGCCACTTGTTCCCAATAAAAGTATTATTTCCACGATACTGTACTTAATTACCCCCTTCTACAAATATCAAAAATTGAGTTTTCTTCAACACGTCTCCGATGATTTGTTGACTTTTGGTAACAAAAATTAGCGATACTGACAGTACTTCGAAGTTTCAGGAATATATTTAAAGTGATATTTATTTAAAGTGATTCTTTTTTTCCAATTATTTAAAGAGAATATTTTTAAAGATTTTAAAACAATAGAAAAGTTCAAAAATTGTAAAAAACAAGTAGAATGATTCGAGGACAATTTTAGAAATAAGTCGTGTCTGTTTGAAACGAATGTAGGATTTTTAGAAGTTTTGAGAAGAATTAAAATATTTCTAAACTATGAAAGATTTCCGAAAATTTGTAACATATTTTTATTTTCTAAGCATGAAAATACTTAGCATTGTTCAAACTGACTTAAAATATTCCTCAAAATTTGTGAAATGCTGTAAAATAAGAGAAAAATTGTACAGACATTTTCCAGATACTTTTTCGAAATATATATCTGAAATCTTCAAAAATATTTTTCAATTTTTTCGAGAAACCTAGGAAAATTATATTTCATATAACCTTAAAGCAAATGAAGAAAGAAACATACAAAATATATAGTTATTGGACATTTTTATTTTGTATTAAAATTTTATTGTTATTGAAAATTGGTCTTTTTGTTTATAAAATACATATCTTTTGGTAGAAATTTCTTATAATTTCATTAAAATTCCAATTGTTTGGCTGAAAATTAAAAATTTTTTATGTTGAGAATTCCACTATTAAAAAAAACCTTTTAGGAGGAATCCAACTATTTTTGATTTATAAATAAAATATTTTTTAGTTGTAATTCAACTATTATATTTTTCATAAAGATTTCATATTTTCACATTCTCATCATTTATGATTAAGAAAGTATTAGAATTGTCGGAAATTTGACATCAAACTTTTTCAACGGATCTCCACGTTTCGAGACCCCCTGAATCCGAAAATCAGGTTTTCACGATGGTGTCTGTCTGTCTGTCCGTCCATCCGTAAACACGATAACTCTCAAAAAAATGAACAAAATCAAATTCATCTTTGGCACACTTTTTATAGGTCCTAAAAGAAAGGACGAGTTCGTGAATCAGCCATTTTTGATAAAAATTGAAAAAGTGAGCGCATTTTGAAAATTTTTGAGTCAACTTTTTTCTGAATTTGAAAATTTCTATGTACGGATGTTTATAGTATTAAAAAGAATAAAAAATTTATCCTATCACTTTTTTCGATAAAAAGAAAATTCTCAGAGTTATAGAGTTTTCAAAATTTTTTTAATCAACCGAAAATCGAAATTTGAAGCCGAAAAACGCACGATATGAAAAAAAGTGAAGGGAAGAAAAACGTTTCTTTTTAAAAGCCCTACAAGATTATCATAACCAATTTTTGGATTTTATTTAAAAATCGAAAATTCAAATTTTGATTGCACAAAAAATAATGGAAAATAAAAAATTCCATTTTGTGGACAAACTATGTAGAACATGAAAAAAGATGAATTAACAAAAATGAGTATCCAAAAAAGATATACAATTTCGTTAAGAATCATTTTTTGATAGGACGCGTACTTTTTGGTTTATTCGTGAGAAATAACGTTCAAAAAAAAATAAAAAAAATATAATGCGTGGAAAAACGACGAAAGTTACTTAATTAAGTAGACAATTCAGAATATGAAGACACATATAAATACTGCCATCTAAAACAGATCTTTTTCATAAAGTTTTTTTCAAGCATTCCAAATGCAACGAATAAATATCCGAGCGCGAAGCGCGAGATTCAACCGTCGCGCGCCCTAGGCGTGCTCAAACTTGCGAGCGAAGCGAGCCGCGCGCGATGAGAATATGCCCACGAGGCGGGCAGATTTTTTGCTTAAAGATAGTCTAATTCTAAGAATTTATTTTAAAAAAAGAAAATGTAAATTGTAAATGATTCTTTTAAAATAAAATAAAATATTTTGTTCTTATGATTTGACGAAGATTTCTTAAATGACAAAAGGATTCTATATTTATAAGCCATATACATAACGAAATGCGATGTTCACGAAACGGCGGCAAACAATTCGTAGTTTTTCACACGAGTGAAGCCCGAAATATCTCTTTTTATCAAAATGAATCATCGTGAAAGCATAAAATCTATTACTAATGTATATATGTTAGCTATAATTTCACAATTTCTTTAAAAGATGCACCATTCACTAATCAGAGTTTATACAGCGTTATTTGCAGAGAGTATTCGACAAAAGATAGATACTCTAAATTCCTAAATAGGGTGTATTTATAAATTGAATATTAAAGAGGCTTATCAAAAAAGTTTTCTTTGCTTGGAAAAATAAAATATATACAAATTCATAGTAAATACGCGGTTTTTTCGTAAGAAAAATTTTATGAAATTACATGTAAGGAAAAACTTGGGACTTGGGACAATGGTGCATTAGGTTAACATTATTGAAATTTATCCTGTAAAGGTGATCTTGACCTAGAATTTATTTTATTTTTTATCGGCAATTTCTTCATATGCTTTTTTCATGATTTCAAACTCTCGGATTAATTTGTGAAAATATGGAATAAGTAAAAAATTCTAAGTAGTTGACAAATTTTTCTCTCATTTTTTTTGATCTTGTGACATAATTATGGGGTCAAAATAATGTTACAACCAAAATTACCACCCTTGAGTTGTTTAAATTTCAAAAGTCTGAAATTTCAGAGATGCCTCCCTTTAAAGATATTCCCTGATTGAGAGAATATTAGTTCCGGGTGCACTAAAAAAACTAGGATTAGTAGTAAAATTTAGTAAAATTGACTAAATAAATATTTGAATAAACAAAAATTCAGATACTTTTAATCGTTTTATAAAAAATTTAAACAAATTCGCTGGTAAACCCAGTTCACTAGTCAATCTTATTATAATTTTGCTGTTGAGTTTTAAGTGGATAAAGACTTAGTTAAAGAAAAGCGTACTAATATCAATAAACAGTTGGAAAAAATTAAACTGTGCTTTAAAGATAATTTTTAAATCTTGATGACAGTAGGCTATGTTTCAGAGAACTGATGGATTAAACGATACCTAAGCGATACCAATCCTACAATGAAGGTACGTACACTGGTGGAATACTGCAAGGTAAAAGGTCTCCCTCTTCTGCTCATAAGAATTAACATCCATCCACACATTATATCTGATCCGCTCGCTTTTTAGCCTAACCTTCCTCGCTTCGCCTCGCCTCGCAAGCATGTCGCTATTTTCTCGCTTTGCCTCGCATTTGCAGCCTCTGCCTCCGCGACTAACACCTAATACTTATCTACTATTTACAATATTTACAGTTTTCTTAACCTACTTCATCTCCTATTTACAATCTTTTCTTCTCTATTTCTCTATTTTTCTACTAAAAAATGCGTACATTTTGACACTTATTTTGGTTATTTTTCTATACACTACGTGCTGTGAAACGTAAATATTGTCAATAGTTCTCCTTCACTCCCTAAAGCCCGCCTGCGTCTCCGGCAATATTCATTTCCCCTCAACATAATACAGCAGCCTACCTGCTAACAACATCGCTTATATTTTGTACGCCGTATTCATTAGCGTGATTCCTCTATAATTTTCCTACTTCTCACTATCCAGTGTCTTATACAGTGGTACGATTAACCACTCCCTCCACCCTTTTGAAAATCCCTCCCCCTCCATACTTGTTTCACTGCCCTCTTCAGCCTCTCCCTTACCTCTTGTGTGCTAAACATCCACGCTTCGTTCTCCACCCCGTCCAGCCCTGCTGACTTAGTATTGTTCAACTTCCTTATCTGATAGGTAAGGAACTCGGTCAGGCAGGAAGTCATTGACATCACTCTCTGTGCTAATAATTTTAGAAACAACATCAAAAAGAGGAGTCGCAGACTCTCTCAGACCATTCATAGATAGAGTTCGATCTTGAATTCACTGTACCCACGGGCCCTAAATGGGTCAGAAATCCAAGATGAACGGAGTGGGGTCAGTTTTCCACGGAACTAAAAAGTGCACTCTCAGAGGTGTCCAGGTCAATTCGAGACGTGGACACCCTGGATATGGCGGCCGAAATTTTCACGGAAGCCATCAAAACCAATTATGAAAGTAATTGTCGACCTTCAAGAGTCCGAAAGGCTGGGGAAATACACTGGTGGAATGTGAAACTCGAAGAGCTTCGCAGGCAAACCAGAGAGAGGTTCAGACGTGCCAGTACTGGCAAAACGTAGGACCTGTGTACCTCATTTACGACAATGAAAGATGCATATAGGAGTGCAATACGCAAGGCAAAGAATGGAATCTGGACCAACTTTTGCACTGACATTGAGAAAGGAGCAAAGGCGGCTAGCCTGAATGAGCTCCTTTCTCAAAATCCGCATGCTATTCTTGGAACTCTGAAATTGCCCGGCGGGCGGTACTCAGAGTCTGACGAGCGTACCTTGGCTTACCTGATCAAGTCACATTTTCCGGACTTGACAAAGTTAGGAGAAGAGGGGACGGCACCTCCAAGGAAATCAAAGTCGCCTATGGCACAACTAGGCCCGAAGCGCCATAGCCAACGAGATTGTTACCCCAACCAGGGTCAGGTGGACCCTGGTCTCCCGGTCCAGATGGTATAGATCCAGTCTTTTTACAGAGGGCTCGTGAGACCATCATTAGGCCGATTGTAAAACTTGCTAGGGCTAGTATGACGTTAGGTTACGTTCCGACGGGATGGAGGGGTACGAGAGTAGTTTTCATTCCGAAAACGGGCAGGATCGGGTACACTTGAGCCAAGGATTTCCGTCCCATTAGCCTCACATCTTTCCCACTAAAAACAGTGGAAAGACTCGTCGACAGATATATCCGCGATAAAATCTTGTCAAGTAAGCCACTTCACAATCAACAACATGCCAATACGGCTGGTCACTCGACTGAGACGGCCCTAAGTATAGCAGTTGACAACATTGAAGGACAACTGAATCAGAAAGGCCTTGCGATTGAAACCTTTACGGACATCGAAGGAGCCTTTAACTACACCTCTGGAGAGAGGTTCAGAGTGGCTATGATCGCAGACGGTGTGCCCGTTGCAGTCGTGGAATGGACCTGCCACATGTTGGCCAACAGGAACCTAACTACGACTAAGGGCGATACCACCTTATGTGGAACCATTGACTCGGGATGTCTGCAAGGAGGTGTTTTATCACCCCTTCCGTTGTGCCTGGTAGTGGATGAATTGCTTCATCTGCTCACGAGTCAGGGCCACCACGTTATAGGATATGCAGACGATATACTGGTTATCGTAGTGGGCCAGCATCTGAATGCGTTTTTCGGACTAATACAGCAAGCACTACGAATAGTAGATTCATGGTGCAAGAGGACTGGACTATCAGTCAATCCGAGTAAGATGAATGCAGTTGTATTTACCAGAGGGTATAAATGGGGAACCACAAGTACATTGAAACTAGCTGGACAACAACTGGGAATCAAAGGACGAGCCAAATATCTGGGATTTGTTCTGAATAAGAAGCTGGCATGGAACGAGCACCTGGTAAACAAGTGCAAGAAGCTAGTAGCGACTCTCTGGCTCTGTAGGAGAGCCATAGGGAAAAACTGGGACTTGAAATCGGAGAAACCTATGTAGATCTACACAGCGATCCAGCGACCCAGACTAACCTATGCGGCTCCCTAACCAGCTAAATTCCGCCCTGTTCCAAAAATTTCTCCTCATATTTATACGCTCGACTTCCCTTATAAGCCCTAAACTCGTTCTCCCTGTGCCCCTCCTGATAATATAATTAAACGCATTCCTTGCCAACCCCAGTGCCCACTTTACATACCTCTCCTGGATCCTATTTATCTCCTCACTTTCTCTCCATCCCCACACGTCCACCCTAGAAAATAAGGCACTCATTACTAGTGACTCGAACAATCTCAATCTGCTTCCGATTTCATCTGCGAACAAGTTCTTTCCTAAGCCCTCATACCTCCATCATCAATAAATTTACCATTCTCTCTCTCGTTGATATGACCATCCACTCTCCCATTCCTCCGAACTCAATATAAAGAAAGTGTTAATCCAACGCTATACCTACAATAAAAATTAATCTTGGTAGTGTGAATGGTACCACTACACAAGGTATCGTTTCCCTCGGTTTTGGAGTACGAAACGTCACCTACTCCTCTACGTCTACCTACTTCCTCTTCATCTTTTTACATTCCTTATCCCACTACGGCCATATCATTCTTTTCTTCTTCTTTCTAAATATCTTCTTTTGCACACACCCTTTCACTTTTTCTTTCAAACCCCCTGATGATCTGATTCTATCCTCCCTCCCAATGCGAATCTCTCCGTCTCTTCCCACCCTTGGATATTCATGAATACATAGTCTATTACCGGTGCCCCTCCCTTACTTACATATGTGTATTCTCCCTCTTCGACGCCTGCTACAGTATCATTCGCTACGACCCGCCCCTATTCTGCATCAAATGACTTAAAATCTCCCACTCCTTATTTATTAGCTCATCCTTCGATTCCATCCTCAACCATCTTTATATTTCCCGCAATAGCCCTTCCTCTCTTCTTCACTCTGATCGCCTGCTGAAGTGTCTATCTATACTCCCTTGGCAACTTTAGCTTCATTTTATCCAATTCCTTTCTCTATACTCACTTCTCTACCAGTACCACCACATCAAATTCCTGGATATACCTCCAGAAATCCTCATATTTTTTCTTTACTCCTGCTAAGTTCCAGTAGGGCGCCTTCACTACTTCTCCACTCTGCTTTACCCCCACCACCCTACTTTCTACGAAACAAATTCCCCTGCACTTCTTTACACACCTCTTTCTCCTCGTCCCACATCCACATTTTCTCATCTACTTTTATTTTCTGATATTCATTTTTGTTCTCTCCTTATACGCCTTAAATCAGTGTGTATCCGTTGGTACCAGTTGGTATCAGTTGGTACATTCAAATTTGGAAAAAGGGTTGGCAGCACTGCACCATGTCAATTTAGCAATCATAATAAAATAATATTTTAGTACATTCAATCAAAGAATCACAATAAAAACTTAAAACCCATAAATATGATCAAATGTTAAAAAAGGTGAAAAGTTTTAATGCTTTTAACTGAGAAATAACCTCACATATTACTTTAATTTCAAGATTGGACTATCATGTACAAACCCGTTAAGTAAGCACTTCCTATACGAGTTACAGTATATTTATCCCGCAATTAATTCAGCAGACCTACAGCCCGAAAATGAACAAATTTACTTCATTAAAGATTTCATCTTAATACTTAAGTAAAAGAATAACAACAATGCTTAACTAAAAATTGAGAGGTTATGCTTCATATGATTTAATCTGGTGTTACTGAATTGATGAGTGAATAAGTCCGAAATCACTGATTAATCAGTGAAATGTCTAACTACTATTTCAGTCAGTGAAGTTTTCACTGATTCATATTTAGAGAGTGTATTTCCGTAAAAATAAGCTGCATTTTGTCGGTACGTTTAGATACTCCCTTTCGAAATATTTGAAAAGTTTGAAAAAAACTGATTGATACTTTTCTTTTCATGAAATTCAGTTTGAATAAGAGATTACTCAAGATTTCATTGAAATTTTCATGAATATAATGATTTTAAATGCATGTTTTTCGCAATATAATAATGATTTCGCAAGTAGAGTACCTTTAGAGGGAACCATTTCTCTTTCTCTACGATTGCTATTAAATTTAAGAACAGCCAACCCTACTAAGCTTTTTATGCTCTCCTTTACTAATCGCCTGAATGAAGGACATCAATTTTTCGAGATTCTACTATATTCTACACTATGTACCCAAAATCGATGTACTAAAAATATATAATGAAAATATTTAAACACTGCCATAAACAGTGTTAAATGCCTTGCTTACTTGCTACCATGTTGGATAAGCCCGTGGCTGACGACACCAACCAATTTCTACCGCAGATACTAGTAGTAACAGAAAGTATCAGTTCGCCTGAAATGCATAATATGTATTTTAATCTTATCTTGTACTCCATAGTCTTTAGTAATAAAAAGGATAAGAAAATATAGATCCAGGAAAGCTGGCTCCTTTAGAAATCAGCCACTCAAACTTCAATAATTTTTTATTTAAAGTTCTAATATGTTTAATATTTAAAATAATATATTATATTTAAAAAATATGATCCAATTTTTAAAAAAATACGTATAATTTAAAGGTTTTTAAAATTGTTTGAATTCTTTTGAAATCTTTTTAATTATCTTTATTATTATTGAATTATTTTTCAAATATTTTGAGTGCTTTTCATTCTTTAAATATTTCATTCTTGTTTCTTGAGAAATTGCTTAATTCATTCTAGTTCTTCCAAATTTCTTTTGATATTATTCTGGTGAGTTCTTGAATCCTATTTAATTAACGAAGTAGCACATATTAAATATATGATACAACATTCAGAATCCAATCAAATTCTCAATATTCTTCAGTTTCTTTAAATTTTTTCAATTTGTTTCCAAATTATTAAATTACTTTGAATTCATCAGCAGAGAAATTCTAAATAAACTGTTTTAAAATTACACAAGCTCGCAAGATTTTTAACCCAAAAACTAAAATATACTTTTCTTAAGGATTCTGAATCGCTGAATCCGAATCTGTCCTCAGAATTACTCAAAGCATGGTTTTCTCAACTAGACTAGATTACACAGCGGGCTGATTTTTTCGTAAAATCTAGTCAAAGCATCTAAGGATTTTGATGATGCTAATCTAGTACTAATCTAGTCTCCAATATACAGAAAAACAGCATTTTCTGAACTGTTAGGTTAGAATATCTCGAGAAAACCAGGCTTTGAGCAATTCTGAGACCAGATTCAGATTCAGCGCGTCAAACCTATTCAGAAAAGTATAGTCTGGTTTTTTTAATTTTGTAATTTTAATTTAACGCGTTGCAAATAAATGATTTTTTAAACTATTTGCACATTTAATTTTTTTCACAGAATCTTTTCATCAGAAAAATTTGAAACTTGTACATTATCTATATAATCCTGACGCTGACTATGATTTCGTCCAAAATAAGAGGTTCTCTCCCAAAAACAGTCGTGTTCTATAGATTTTGACGTGCTGATTTCGAAAAAAATATTTATTTTTCCGAAAACAGCTTGCATTTTATTATGAACAATTTTTAAATATATAATTGCTTTAGATCGTGGATAACAAGTGTGAGATAGTGATTATTTGTACGAACTATACTTTCGGAGCTACATCGTTTTCGCACTGCTGGAATTTTCGTAATTTTTCCATTTTTTCAAAAATATATAACTCGAAAACCATTGTTAGTGGGAAAAAATGGCACTTTGCCTTTCTTATGTGATTTTGTTTAATTTTCTCGACAAAACTATAACAATTTGTTCACATTTATTTAAAGCAATTGTTTTGATAGAAATTGTTTATAACAAAATGCAAGCTTTTTTCGGGAAAATTCTCATCATTTTCGAAATCAGAATGTCGAAATCTATAAAATACATCTATTTTGTTAGGGGAATTCTTATTTTAAAAGAAATCATAGCAAGCACCAGAACAAATATCGAAGTCAGATCTCTTGAAAGCAAGAAGAAATCTTCTAATCGAATAAAAACTTCTTTCCGTAAACTTTTGGTTAAAAATTGCGATTTTTAAGAGGAAATCGTCCAGACTTCATTTATCAATCAAAAATCATCCAGAATCTTAACTTTGTTTAAACAATCTAAAGGCAATATTTTTAAATTTGATACAGACAGGGTTGCGTAATGTTTACAATTTTATAGTATGATATTCTTATTGTTTCAATAGAGCTAAGAATGTCACATCATCGCGTCATTTATTCAAATATGCTTTTTTTCTGTTTTCCATTTTTATAACCTTTAATTAATTATCACATACAGTCCTAAGCAAATTTATTTTTTTATCGAGCAATTAGTTGGTTAGAAAAAAATAAAAACAAATATCGAAATAAATATCTCGACTAATCTAATTATTAATTTTCTACTTATCTTTTGTGGCTTACTTTTCGCTAATTATCATATTATATTGATGCTTATTATTTCAATAGAGTTAAAAATGTTACACAATCTCGTCGTAAAAGATAATTAAGACTGTGAATAAATAATGGCTCGTCGTACAAGAACATGTCATGAGAGTAAGAAGTTTTAGTTTGCGTCAAAGATTAATAATACAATTTTAAAAAACAAATAAATTCTGCTCATTGAGGGTTTTGATTCTTAGAAATTGTTATGAAAATAAAGCAAAAGAGAATATAAATTACAAACAATATTATTAAAGGCGGGTATGGGTTTTGCAATCATTTTAAAGGAAATTATTACAGGGGTTGACCTCGATGATTTTTTATTTAAAAATGTAAAAATTAGACGATTACCTCTTGAAAATCGCAATTTTTTAAACTAAAATTCACGGAGAGAAGTTTTCATTCGATCGGATCATTTTTTCTTGTTTTCAAGAGATCTAACCTCGATATAGACAATATACAAGTTTCAAAAGCGTTTCATTGTTGCTCCGAGATGCTAAAAATGACTTTATAATTTTTTTCTTAATAAATAATGAAATTGCTGAAAAATGGTGTTAAGTGGCTCCTCGATTAATGAGATAGATGCTCTTAGAAGAAAATAAATAAAATTTCACCAAAAATACTACGGTTGAAAAATTCCGCCAAGCAAATAAGTATTAATATTTTATCTTACCAAAAATATGTACGATAATTCTAAAAAACGTTTGCGGGACGTTAATTTATCTTCAATTCATGTAAATTATGAAGAGATGTTGGATTCCAAGCTTTTTGGCGTCTGAGAATGATGAATACAAATGTTTGAGGATTAGGAAAAATAACGATATTTTTCTAATTCACACAAATGATAAGAAAAAACTTCTCTGTCGAGCTACAAAGAAGGTCCTATTCAGAGGGCATGTTTAGAAAATTTTGTTTACAAAACTGTTGGAACTGATCAGTGTTGGAGAATATGTATATTATTTTTGAGGTTAGGATTTATGTGCAGTTATTTTTTATGTTTTTGTAATGTATATACTTCAGTAAATTTTGTATATTTAAGAGTCTTTTTATAAACTTAGAGAAATTATTGATGATGACCCATTTTTTAAAGCGGTAGAAGGTTATTTAAAAACATTTTTGTACCTGAGAGCGTAATTTTTCATTTTTTATGTTCTTTTTCACAACTAAACCAAAAACTACGCATTCTATACAAAAATTTATTTACTTTGCAGATCTTTTTTTGGTGAACACATTTATTTCTGTACCTTGTGTCGTTTTTACAAAACTTAATTCTTCGTTTTAAATGTTATTTTTTACGATTAAACCAAAAATTTTGCGACTTTTCAAAAAATATATATTACAGCAAATTTAGAGAACTTTTTTCGGTGAACAATTTTTTATCCATTCATTTCCTTTGCGCATTTGGCGTATTTTGATCGGAAAATAGGATGTTGTATTATTGATTTTTTGTGTGGTTAAACCCAGAACCGTTGGTCAAAAAATGCTGGTTAATGAATTCAATCTTCCCTTTTACACGTAAATATTGCATACCCCGAAAAGATCTACAAATTTACTTAAATCCATGTTCTAGTAAGAATATTTTTTGTATTAATTCTGATGAAGCTTTTTAAAAAGTCGAAAATTCCATTTGGCAGAAAAACTATACCAGAAACTGAAAAAATCAATTAAGAGAATTCCTGAAAATAAAATCAAGAACCTAACGACCAAATTTGGACAACCGCCACAAAATCTTCCCATTGGAATCTGAAGAAAGGAACACTTCTCTTCCCTCCTTTCCCCCTAAAAAAGAAAAAAAGAAAAGAAAATTATTCATCTTTACTTTGGACGAAAATAATAAGGAGAAAAGAAAAATGAGAAGGCAACCAACCACCATTATCAAATCCCAATAAAAAACATTAAAAACATATATATATATATCAAGGCAAAAAAATTATATAAAATGAAATATAATTAAAATTAAATTAAAATTTAAAAAATATGTAGTGTTTTCATATGGGAAGTGAAGGATATTAGGTATTATTTAAAGTTTAAGTGAACGAGGCGTGATTCACTAACAATGAATAATTTATTCAAACAATTAAACAAATCAG
>NC_046660.1:69487953-69489330 GCF_010883055.1 Belonocnema kinseyi
CGTAGAATAGAACCCTACTTAATTCAGGCTCTAGTTTTAACAAGAAATAATACTTTTCAATTTTTAACGGGCTTTACCTTGATAAAGTCCGGAGTTCTTCTTAGGTGGATTCCGTAGAGTCCGAGATGTCTTTAGATTTTCGTAGAAAACTTTTTTCTCTTCTTAGGTTCGCCTCAAAGATCCAATTTTTATATGATATCCATTTTCAAATAATTCCATAGAATCAGGATTCGAAAAAGTGGATCCTGGCAGGATCGCCAAAATGTTATATTGAAAAAGGCTCAAATGAGTTTAAAAATATGTGATATCTCTAACGAGATATCACGTGTCTTTATTTCGTTGGTTACAGAGTAAAGTCAAGATTAGAACTAAACTAGTGGCCCTGAAGCCCTCAAATATATAGGGCTGCTTATCTAATCGAAGAAGGAAGCTGTGACTATATTACATCAGTATTAATATTTTATAAAACAAGAATTGCCATTCATTAAATTATTTTAGAATATATTCTAGTTATATTCTATATATTTGTCTGTTAAAAAATGCACTTTTGTAGGTCTCTTTGAAAGGAAAAATTCGTTTTCTACATTTCTGTTTCGTATTTCGCGTCGTTTGGCTTAGATTTTAATTTTCGAGATGACAATAGCAGTTTTAATGTTTAAAAAAAATCTTTAGTTGTACCAGGAAAATATCTAGGACGATTTTGTAAATTAAAATTTAGGATATTTAAATAGGAAAACAATCCAATGTAAAATCCTTTTTTAACGTCCAATAATCAAATTGATGAAAAGAATTCCTGAAAATAAAATCAAGAATCGAACGACCAAATTTGGACAAGCACCACAAAATGTTCCCATTGGAATCTGGAAAAAAGGAACACTTCTCTTCCCTCCTTTCCACCTAAAAAAGAAAAAAAGAAAAGAAAATTATTCTTCTTTACTTTGGACGAAAATAATAAGGAGGAATGAAAAATGAGAAGGCAATCAACCAAATCCCCTTCCTGCTCTTTTTTATTTCTTTCGTCCTCTGTATTCCCACCATTATCAAATACCAATAAAAAACATTTAAAAAATATATATAATAATCACCAACGTTTCGAAACTATTACAGCACTCTTATCAACTAAAAAAAATTATGTAATATAAAATAAAATTTTAAAAAATAAAATAAAATGAAATGAAAAAAATTATAAATAAATAAAAAAATAAAATAAAATAAACCTGTCACGATGCTATCTCACTGACAATTGAGAATCAAGTCTTTTTTTAAATTTTATATATTTGTAGCGTAACATAACTTAAAGTATAGTATTTCGAAAATAGTAGAAAGTAGGCAAATAGTTCGAAAGCGGAAACACGGAAGGTTTCGAGTTGCAATAAA
>NC_046660.1:69489430-69492439 GCF_010883055.1 Belonocnema kinseyi
TAAAAGCGAGAGTTTGGTGTATGTGATAATTTTAATAAAGTCTTACAGCCCACTTATACTTCAGCTAAACTACTCAATGTTTTATTCTTGTCACGCCCCATTTTGTGAATAAGGTTAATATAATAAATAACAAACGAAAATATTGCCGCTGTGAAGAATCTAGTTGAAGGAGATAAACATATCAACTATGAGGAAATATACGCGATCATAAATATTAGATCAAACGCAGTGGAAGCACAACCGCGACACATCTTTCTGATTTTGCCGTCAACGACTGAATTCAGTAAACCAATTAAAGACTGTTGCACGTGACGAGGCACATTACTCTTAATCTAAACCAAATTTGTAGTCGTAGAAAATGATGTATCGAAAATCACGTCTTGTGAGCTCTATCATGATAAGCTGAAAAATCGAAACTAACCTTCGGACTTTACACTTCTGGCTCCAAATCAGGTGACTGGAGTTTCTTATACTACCCTCATATTGAGTAGCAGGATTGCTCTACCTAATGCATTAAATATAGTTTTCGTGCACTATCGAAAGAAAGTATTATTTCAGAGTTAATTTCAGAAATTGTAACAAGACTAAAAAAACGGTCTCGAGCAGTGCTCTATCGAGACCACTGGTGAAAAACCAGTGAAAGACCAGTGAAAAAAATCTCTAGTTTTTATAGTATAGACCATTCTAATTTTGTTTATCTAAAAACTTTTGGCATTAACTATGTATTTGATATACTAGGAGAATTTCAATATTGCTAGTATCAATATACGCTAGTAGGACAACTTAAATTTTTCACAAGTAAAGTGTTTAAGGATATTATATTTCCGATTACCTTGCCACTACATGTCTTCAATTGATCTATTTGGTCCTCACGATTGTTCCACATTAGGTCGACAAAATGTTTCTTACAATCTTTGTTGTACTTTGCGAATTTGTCTTCGCAACGCAAGAAAGTCTAAGTGACAAAGAAAAAGGAATATAAAAATGGTTTAACTTTTATTTTTAAAGCGTAAATACTGTACTTTCATTCTTAGTGCATTTGAAAGAAATCAACATTATTTTCGCCAACTGACCTGCATATCATTCTGTCTTTTAATAAAGAACTCATCTATGTTGGTAAATGCGGCATCATAATTACTTATGAGTACTGGCGATATATTTACAAAGAAATAATACAGAAAAACCTGAAACATGATGATAAATTTTACATTTTAATTCTTAATACATATAATATCAAAAATGTAATATTAGTTAATGAAGAAAATATAATAGGAGAGCTCTGTGTGTATCACTCCCAAATTATTTAGAAAAAATTAATCCGTTTTTTGACATTATATTTAGTTGTGGATGAAGCCGAACACGTATTTATCGTAAACAAAGACGTTTTTGTAAATTTTAGTAAGAATCATTAATATTAGGTTAATCGAGCTGAAACTCAACATTCCGTTTTACAATTAGTTATAAAATACAAATCAAAACTTAGTTTTTAAATATCACCCTCATAATTTTTTGCGTTTTTTTTTACAAATTGTTTCTAATACATAAAGTATTATATTCTGTTGATAATTACAATTATAATTAGAGGTTTCCATACATTTTTTAAGCAAGTATTTTCTGTTTTTCACCATTTTCTTTTATAATAAAGTTGGAAAGTCACAAATTAAAATTTTTGAAACAATTGTAATGAAATGAACTAGAGTTATATAAATTCAAGAAAATACTGCTATGTATTTCGCATTTTAGGGGCATTTACTAGTCACAATACAAGGAAGTTGGGGGCGGGGTGAAATTTAAAAGTTATTGGGTGGAAATTAAGCATGAAAAATTCATTTAAGACGTGACTAAACTTAAATTTATAAAAAGATTAAACAAGTACTTCCTATTTCAATTTTGTAAATTCTAATTAATTTGATTACATATTATTTTTTTTAAATCCTAGTTCACAAACCCGAAATTACGTGTTAATTATGACCAATTTGAAAAAATACTTATATATAAATATAAAAAAAATGCAGAATTTTTAACTTACACAAATCAAAAATAATACTTTCAAATGTGACTTACTTCGAAAGCACAAAATACCAGCAAGCAACTGCAGATTACAAACTTCATGGCTAAATAATTTATGCGGCGTCTATAAGGTGAATTAGAATTTAACTGTCTATATTCGAAAAAGCAACCATTCTGATTTGTTGAAATTTTCTCTTCTAGATAGTAGCCGCTTTTTGGAAGAGTGGGTAATTTTAATATTATACTTCCCCTGCTAATTAAATCTTGCATTGTAAATGTTAATTTGAACTTTTTTCAAATATATTTTAGTTTTGTTGATTTGATCTTTCAGTATTTTTCTGTTTGGACTATAAAAATATTTTCCGGGTGAGGTTTCCAGTGAATTTATAACAACAAAAATCTTTCAGAATGAAACTTGTTCAGAAAGATGTACACAGTTTTTCTATGGAAATAGTTATTAAAATTAAATAATCATTAAGAAATAATGAAGGTTTTATTTCAATCCCGCGGCTCGTTCATTTCCTGATCAACGCTTATCAATTTGATGCGTTTATGTGGAAATGTATTTTCGCTCTTTAAAAAAATATGAGACTAGTTACAGAATAAATAATGAAATGTGTACTTGTTTATATAAATTGTTCACAAAATTCAAAGCATGTGTAGTCGATTCCGTAAAGATAATTACATCAATTTATAGAAGAATGGTAAATATAGGCGTTTGTTTATAATAATTGTTCAAATACAGAACAAGTTTTGTTAAGCTACTAAATACGTCAACAATAATCATTGCTTGCATATATCGCTTAAAAATTTGCTGATCTGGTTGTGGCTTTTATCTTCATTAAAATAACTCTGAAATTATTTTATGAGAATAATAAAGGATTTTCGTCTTTGATTCAGTGTTATATTGAAAAAGGCTCAAATGAGTTTTTAAAAATATGTGATATCTCTAACGAGATATCACGTGCCTTTATTTCGTTGGTTACAGAGTAAAGTCAA
>NC_046660.1:69492539-69501098 GCF_010883055.1 Belonocnema kinseyi
ACATTCTAATCGGAAACAAATCAGGTGGCCCTCACTGTTTACGTTTCGATCCCCCACCCCCGAAATCAGTCCAAGATTATTTGAAGTCAACCCCCAATACTGGACTGAAAGCGAGAGTGTGGTGTATTTGAATTGCAGTAAATATGTCGATCCAAAGCCTCTCGTGCGTCATAAATGTTTCAAAGTCTCAAACATATCTGAGCTTTTCCGACCATAATACAGGTGGAGCTTTTTCGACCCATAATACAGGTGGAACTGATAATTTGATTAAAATTCACATTTAGAGTTTAATAGATTAAATTCGGTCCTTTCATGAATAATTTTGTTTTATTCTTTATTATCTCAAGCTCTATCACGGGTAAGCTGACAAATTTAAAATAACCTTCAGTCTTCTCGCTCGCGGATCTAAAAATATTGACTGGAATTTTCTATACTATCCTACTATTTAGTGACAAGAATGCTTTTTCTAATGCATTAACTCTGATTTTCGTTTTATTGACTTTCAGCTTGACCCATGTAAATAACTTAAAATATATCTTTGATCATATTTAAAAAGTTTAATTTTTAAATCATTTTTTAGTCTGAAGGACCTGGGCTCATATCTCTGCGAAGCTAAAGAGCGTTTTTTTCACAATCTTAAGATTGATAAATATTTTTAAAATATTAAGACCAGTAAACAAAACCAATAACATCTAAAATTATTGTTAATAAAATTTGAAAATGTTGATGCGTCAGACAATGTGACCACAAGTACTTGTTAGGGACAAAAGTCCACAACCCATTCTGATTGGTTGTTTTCAAAAGGGCAGATTTGAAACTATTCTTTAGAGTATTAGAATTATATATACGCACAGTGCCGACTTCTCAAATCTCAACGAACGAAAGTATGTATATCTTTTTAAATACTTGAGAAGGACCGACATTTACACTTTCCACCAACGCATTACCTCCTACAGTTTCAAAATGTAAAACGAACCTTCAAAATCTGTTTCAAGTTCTGGTTGAAAACAAGGTTTTAAATTATGCCACTGTAGAAGGTATTGTATTGATAAAAAGTGTAAGTGTCGGTCTAACTAGATTATGTGTAATTAAAAATGCGATTCAAATAGTTCGTATAAAGCAAATAAAATTATTACTTTTACCCAATAAATAAAGACTTCATTCACTTATTTCGTCATAATGATCTTTAGTTCTATTCTTCACGTGAATAAAAGTTACAAATTAATTAATTTCTTCATAAAACTTATTTAAACTATTGACTATTATTATTTGTTGAAGTTCATTTGCAATTAAACATTATTCTTTTGCATTTTAATAATAAAATCTGTGTACATTGTGAATTTAAATTCCCAAAATGCAGTGGACATAAGTTGCATTCAAAAAATTTTTTTATAACAATTAACCAAATGGAGACATTTCTATTTAACGAAAGTAATTTTACTAATCTCTATTTTTGTGAGGAAATATCAATAAATAGGCCTAAGTAGATAATAGAAATATAAACAATTGCATTTTTAAAATTAAATAACAAATTAAAACAATTTCTTTTAAGCATACAATATTCCATCAAACTATCAGCCTTCTTAATTATTAAAAAAAAATACTTTGATCCATTGAGGTTAGAGAAGTTGGCAGATTTTTGTCCCAAAGAAGTATTTTTTTCCACTGTGCGTCGTATATAGTTCAATGACTTTAAAGGACAGTTTCGAGTCAGCCTTTTTTAAAACACCACTGTGAAAAGTCACATACATAATGTTGTTTGAACCCCTGCCCATTTCTATCGTTTTATAGGGGGGGGGGGGGCAGACCCATGTTAACCCATCTTACTGATTACAGAAATAATGTAGGACTAAACTCCTACCCCTTTCCAACGTCTCGTCGCACAGTGGGAAAAAATTACTTTTTTGGTTCAAAATAATGTAAAGCCCAAAAATATTGATCGATTTGGACATAATTGCCACAAAAATCAAAATTAGTTGATAAATTTGATTATTTCCTTAAAAAATTCAATAAATAATGCATTATTTGAAAATTATTAAAAACCCATAAAATTCATCAACTTATCATGAATGTTGCTGAATTTATTATTAGGATCCCAATAAAAAGTCTGACATCAAACAAAAATCTAATTTTTCCGGCGACAGATGGCCCAATAATTAATCTGTTCATTAAATTTGTTTGAAAAATCATAAAACTGAGCACAAAATTATGAATTGGGCATAAGTTAACATGAAGTTCCTAATTAAAAGAGTTGACATAGAAAAAAAAATTTTCTCTCGAAAAATGCCTGATTAATGCAGTTGTTTATTTAATTTGTTTCAAGAAATCATAAAATTGATAATCATTATATTAATAAAAAAATCATGAATTTTTCTAAAACTATCGTAAAGTTCCTAATTAAACAAAAATTGAGATAGAAAAAAACGACGGATTCCCTAATAATGCCTGATTAATGCAGTTGTTTATTAAATTTGTTTTGAAAAATCATAAAATTGATCAAAAAATTATGGATTTTGCTGAAGTTATCATGAACTTCCTAATTAAAAAAGTTGACATAGAAAAATAAAAATTTATGTCAACAAATGCCAGATTAATGCAGTTGTTTTGTTTAATTAATCAAGACTTTTCCTTAATTAGAAAAATATAAAAGAAATGAATATTTGTCAAGACATTACTTGTTGATTCCGCGAAAAATTGATATTTACCGTGTAAAATGGTAAAACTGTGAATATGAAAATTGTTTCAATAATCAAAAGTTTTTGTTTATTGGGCAGGTATGACAACGAGAAGTGATTGGTCAGACATTTCTAGTTTATTTTACATAAAAAATCCATTTTATTAAAAGAGGCTAAAATTTACAGTTGTTTATTGTTTAAATAATAATATAATAACATTTTTCATCAGTTTGAACATAAATATAGCCAGGAGTTACAGGAAATACATTTTTAGTTCCTCCACAAAAAATGGACAATTGGTTTTAATTTGAAAAAATGACAGTAAGAAGTCATTGGTAAGACATTTTTGGTTGATTCTGCGACAAAAGGAGCCTCATTATTTTGAACATGAAAACTATACATTTTTTAAATGAAAATTGTTTAAATAATTGTCAAAGAAAAATTATTCTGAATTATTCGCAAGTAAGCATTAACTTTTTTCATTTTTTATATAAAAACTAATAGCTTTAAACAACTAATCATTGCAGATCACGAGAAAATGGATTTGTTCATTCATTTTTTAAAAATATTATAAACAATTTTTTTCTCACTTCCCCTTTACTGCAAATGACTGCTAGATAGTTATCACACTAACGTCAGATCTTTTGTAGCCAATTTGAGGATCTTGAAAGAAAAGGTACAAGTGAAATGTTAGGAAAAAAATATTGTTTATTTTCTTCTTAAATAACAAATTTTTGTTTGGACAAAGTGAATTTTCTGCAACGACCTGTATACCTAGAATCTTTATGGTAATTAAAAAAAAATTAATTGAAAATTGGCTTGCAGACAGAATTTGTCCACAAAAACTGCTTTTGTCACACTGAGCGTCAGTAAAAAATTATTATTTTATTTGGGCATCTGCCTGTACACAACAATCTGAGTATGAAAAAGAAAAAAAATCTTATACTATGGTTAGTTTATACAGTTTTAATATATTATAATTATTCCCCTTTTTTTCTGCAGCTACAGTCATGCTATGATGCAGTGGTTAATGATGCTAACATGGAGACAAACCGCATTTATGATTATACCAGGAAATGCGTCACTCCTGCCCAAACAAAATGCTATATGAGGGATTGAGTACATAAGATTTTCAGATGGATCAAAAAACTAGGTTTACTAGTTAAATCTAGTAAAATTTACTAAAAAAAGATCAGTAAAAAAACCAGTTCCTTTCACTAATTTTCTCGGCAATTGAACCAAATTTCACTAGTAAACCCAGTTTGCTACAGCCAACTTTACCAGTTTTTTTCTATGTACAATTTTTAGTGGGCAAAGTCTAAGTTTGAAATATAATCTTAAGAATCACCTTTATCTCTTTTGTTATTGTTTAAATTGTAATGTGTGAAATTCAACGTACTCTGATTGTACTGATATCAATAAAAAATGTTTAAAAATTAAATGATGTACGTAAGCTATACCATTTAATCTCAAGTGTAGTTGAAGCTTATCACGGCAAAAGCCCAAGTGTCAAGAAAGAAGAATTCAAGAGAGCAGAAGAACCTCCAAATTCGAATTTGGTAGAAAGTGGAAATATTCGGTCAAAAGTTGAACTACTTTGTTCTTCTTTATTCATAATATGTCCCCTAAGGATTTACATGACTTCCATTCCTTACAATCTTTCCGCGTAAATATTTTTTTCAATATTATTCGTACTATATTAAATTATTTACAACTCCCTCTAACTCCTTCATCCATTCTTCTCCTAATCTATCATCCACTAAAATCTTAACCAAATTTTCTTGCCAGCTTCCTTTATCATCCATTCCTATCCTACATCCTGCCCATACATGCTCCCATGTTTCCTTCTCCCATTCACATATTCTACACTTTCTGTTCTCTTCTGTTTTCCAATACGTCCCCTCCCTTACCTCGTTTCCCAATCTAAATATTGCTATTCTGGTTCACCTTTTCTCTCCCCATCCCTTTTCTAAATACCTTAGCTTACCTTTTTATCATCTTATACCATTTATTGTATTTTGATTCCTCAGTCATCTCCCATCTTTCTATTAATTGTCTTTTCCTCTTCTTTCTTTCCAATTCTTCATAGTTTACTCCAGACCCATCTTCTATGTCTCTAGCATTAAAGAACTCCCCCTTTTCTTCTACCCATCTTCTTATTTTTATCGACATCTCTCTTCTCTCTTCTACCTCCATCAAACATTTTTTCGCTAACTCCCCTCCCTTTCGCTCTCGCAGCTTCGTCTTAAATTTCCATGCCCTCTTTCCCTCCCTGATAGTTAATGTACCCCTTTGCGCTTCTTCTCTCACCATATATCCTGGCATCCTCCAGTCTACCCCTAGTGTCCACCTTATATATCTTTCTTATCAACTCTCAATATCTTCTCTTTCATTCCATCCCCATATCTCTCCTCCATAACCTAATGCCGGCCATAACAGCGTATCAAATAACCACATTCTCCTTTTTCACTTTTTTTCAACCTTCTTTTTCCTATTCCCCATATCTGTTTCATTACCCCTCCAGCTTTTTTATCCTTTCTCTTATATAAGCTCTATGATCGCAATTCGTTTGCAAGATATATCCCAAATATTTAAACTCTTTTACTTATTCTAACTGTATTCCCTTCCATATCCCCATCCATTCTTTCTTCCTTCTCCCTTCTTTTCTAAACCTCATTATTTTTATCTTTTCCGCATTTAAATTCAGCTTTTTCCATCTAAGTATTTCTCTAATCCTTTAATTAAGCCCGCCATCCATTCTTCATCCTCTGCTATCAACACTATATCGTCTGCGTATGTCAGTGTGTATATCTTTTCCTTCCCTATCCTAACTCCTCCCCAACCTTTTCTTCTTATTTCTACTTCCAAATCTGATATTAATATATTAAATAAAGGCGGGCTCAGAGGACATTCTTGCTTTTTGTCTCTCTAAAATTTTCCGATACTCTCTTTATTAATCCCTCTCATATTCCCTTTTTCATCATACCTTTTTTTATTTCGCTTCGGTCTAATGAGTCAAACGCCACCTTCAAGTCCACGAACATTGCTATCATTTCTTCTTTTCACCTTTTAATCCTCTTATATACTAGATAGTTCAGAACATATATGTTGTCCATGACCCCCATTTCCTTGTTAAAAACTATGTCTGATTCGGTGGCTCTATCTTTTTTTCGTTAACTTCTATCTTCAATCTCTCTTATAAAACCGTTACATATACTTTATACAGTATTGGCATAAGCGTCACACCCCTATAATCTAAAACCTCCTCTCCTTTGCCTTTCTTCACTACTGGTATCACTACCTCTACTTTCCATAACTCTGGCCAGCCCTCTTCTCTCCATACTCGATTACACATTATCCATGCCCATTCCTCTAGTTCTGCATCTTCAAATTTACATACTTTATTTGGAATCTCATTTATACCAGGTGCCTTTCGATCCTGCATTGTTCCTAACACCTTGACTATTTCTTCACATGTTATGTCCTCTTCTGCATCTCTTTCTCTACCATATTTTCCTCCCTTCCTAACTTTTCTCTCTACTTCACCTAGCAAATCTACAAAATATTTTTTCCATTCTACCATTTCAATATCTTGTTTTACTCTTTTTCTTCTTTTTCTGTCTCTATTTACTACCTTCCATACTTCTTCTTTCGTCCTAGCCTTCTCCGCTTCTTCCTCAAACCTTTTATTCTCTGCCTCTTTCTTTTGATCTCACAACTCATTATATTCTTTTTTTTCTCCTATATTCTTCCCCATTACTTTTTTCTTTTCTCAACGTTCTTAATTCCTCTCTGACCTACTTTTTTTCTTTTTGTAATCCTCATAACATCCACTTCTATTCCCCCCTTTACTAGCTTCATTTTTGTTTGTGCACTCTAATCCTTTTTTTATTTCTCCTACCATTTTTTCCATCTCCTCGTCCACATTCCCCTCTCCCATTTTGATATTTCTGGCATTTTCTCCAAACTGTTATTTTCTTTGCCTTGAGTAATCCCCTTTTCCTAAACTTTTTACCTTTGCTCTTTTTTTATTCATATTGCTATTACTTTTTCTTCTTTTAATGCCACCATTAGGAAAAAGTGATCCGAATCAATATAATCACCTACCTCTAGTTTTTTGACCTTCTCTCTTACCTCATTATCCACAATTACATAATCAATTACCGTTCTCTTTTCTCCTCCTGAGCGTGTACCTCCTTCCTCGTCTCGCTCTATATTTCCGTTTAAGATAAACCATCCCAATTCCTCCAAGCTCCCATCTTAACCTCTTCTTCTATTAATCCTTCTTTTTGTTCTTTCCTCTCTTTCTTATCTTTCCCTGCTATGCATTCGTTCCTTACTCCCATCGCCATTCCTCCCATTGCTATGCCCTTTTTATTCTTTCTCTTTGAGATCTGTACTCTTGAGATCTGTACTCTCTCATACTTAACCCATGTTCTGCAGAACACCTTTTGTAAAAAATTATTTTTTCTAATTGGAACTTTACCTTTTGTATTTTTTGCTGAAAATTTACCTACTCCATTTTCGGGTAAAAATTTATCTTTTGTATTTAGAAATTCAACTCTTTGTTTGAAAATTAATTATTATTAGCCACAAAATGAATAATTGCATTCATTTACCAATCCAAAACTAAAATAATTTGCTTTAAATTATTTTATCAATCATCGAAAATTAATTTATTTGGTTAAAAAATCGTCTTTTTGGTAGGAAACTAATCCGATGGATTAAAAATTTTGTCTCTTTGGCTGGAAACTGAACTCCTTTATTGAAAATTTAACAGTTTTGTTGAAATATCGTCTTTTTGGCTTAAATGTTCAACAGTTTCATAGAAACACAACTTTTTGCTAGATAATTCAACTTTTTTTATAGAAAATTCGTTTTTTAATTGGAAATTACTTTTTTTATGAAAATTGGAAGTTTTAATTTTTATTCAAAGGCTAATCTTTTTAAAGTTATAATATCACCTATTTGCTTTTTTATTCGAAACTTTATCTCTTTTGGTAGAAATCTCATCTTATTTTGTTAAGAATGGAACTAAAGTCGGCGTCAAAAGTGCTTAATTCTGACTTTAATCGCTCGCAACTTGTTAAAACAAAAATTGCACAAAATGCTAGCCGGGTACACGTGAAAGCATAAAGTCTCCCGCGTTGAACGATATGTTCATTGTTCTTCTAACCAATTTTTACATTCTCATTCCTGAGAATGTAATGTAATCGTCCAAATTTTCAATTTCCGCATTTGATACATTTCTGAAGGTTCCAAAAATAAAGGCCAAGTTCGTTAATCAGATATTTCGAACCAAAATTAAAAAATTGAGAGCATTTTCAAAATTTCGAAATTTGAAAATTTTCAAAAAATAGAAAAAATTATTTTTTTTATAGATCCCAAAATTTCATTCAAAATTTTCACCAAATACCAAATATATTTCAAAGCTATTCTACCCGAATTTTTCGATTAGCCCAAAAATTAAAAAATTATATCATTTTCAAAATTTTCAATTTTGTTCAACTTATAAAAATTTTTGTCAAAGTTTCTCATAGATGGGTCAAAGACTTGCAAATTATCCAAATAAAATGTTTAATTTTTGATGAAAATTGGAAAAGCTATATACTTTTCGAAAATTTTCAAAAATTAGAAAGAATGATTTTTTTCATAAATCCAAAAATTTTCAGTTGATACGAAATACATTTCAAACTATTCTAGCCGAATTTTTCGATTAGCACACAATTTAAAAATTAGTGCCTGTATAATTTAACAGTGGAGCGCGAAGTGCGATTATGGCAATGTAATCGTCAAGGCCGTAGGTGCTTTGAGAACCTTCTTTAATGTCAAATTAAAAAAAAAGGTTCAGCTTTACTTTATGATTGTAGTTTATGAGGGGTTT
>NC_046660.1:69501198-69507888 GCF_010883055.1 Belonocnema kinseyi
AAAAAGGGAAAAAGATTGAACAACCACAACAGAGTCCTATTAGGATCAGGAAAAATAAAATGTGAACATTATTTTGCAATATCTGAATAAGCAGTGCCAAACCAAGGTTCACACAAAAAGAAATTGTAATAGGAATTTGATATAATAGTTTTTAACATACAATGTAGAAAATTTCGCATTGTGGTCTGTGCACAAATGTGGAGGTAATGCAAAGACCGAGCGCGGAGCGCGAGGTAAATACATTATCGAGCGCGGAGCGCGAGTTAAATATATTATCGAGCGCGAAGCGCGAGAATGGACAGTCGCGCGCAGTACTGATGAGTGGGGTCTGAAACTTCGTCCTACAATCTGTAAATTTAACTCCCTTTTTCTAGCATCAACCAGAGACCAAGTGACAAAGAAAAATCAATGTATAAATGGTTTAATCTTTTTAATATGGTTCTTAAACTATTAAGGGTAGTATAAAAGCATTATCGAGTTTTATTGTGAATTTTTTAGTCTGCAAAACTTTAAAGCGCTTTCCTGAAACTTGTTATTTTTAAAGCCCGTGTACGCCATAACTCAAAATCTACTGGACCAATGGTTCTTAAATTTGGCACAGAACTTCTTCACATAATTCAACAGGTATCAATGGGAGCTTTCTTTTTTAATAATTATTAATTTAACAATAACAAATCTGCCGATTTTTTTTTAGTGAAAATTAGTTTTTTTGGCTTCCAAGTCCTACGAAAAATTGAAAAATCTAAAAAAAATACTCCCATTGTTACCTCAAGAAACTCCTCCTTTAATAAATGCATTATGATTTTTTTGTTTCACATGATTCTGTTTTTTTCAACTTTTTTCGAGGTGCCTCCGAAGATTCACTGTTTCTCGCTCAATTTTCAATCCTGTAATGCAAATTTAGGAAAATATTGTTCAACTGTTACATTATTATATGGAAATTGACTGAATAAACTGACACTATCTGTATCGCCAAAAAAAATTCTTAAAATCATGTCTTTTTTGACAGAATTAACCTTACCCCCCCCCCCCACCCTTGTGTATTTCAAAAAATTAAGAATTTTTTCAATAACTGACCCGTATTGCTGTGTCTTTTGCCTTTTTGAAGTCATCTATTTTCTTCACGGAATCAACTAATAAATCCTTTAACTCATCTGCGAGGAGCATCTATAAAGTCCCCGGTAAAAAATGTAAATATAATTTATATATAGTACACAAAGCACTGATACTTTTCAAATAATATATCAACTAACATCAAGTAGCTGATACTTTTCATTTGTTTTACATATAAAAGTTTACAAAACAAATGAAATATATCATTGTCTTGTCCACTATATATAAACTATATATAACTTTTTCACCTGGGGTTACAAAAGGATTTATTTCAAAGAGGTCTTACACATTATTTTAAATTATAAATTTCACTTTTAAATACATATTCAATATAAAATATGATGATAGGTTATATATATACAATAGAAGAATTCTCTACTTTAGGCCGAAATAAGAATGTTGAAATTAATTGAATTGTTGATGTCAAATAAAAAAGTTGTAATTTGGCATCCGACAGAAGCAAAAGGGATCATTTTAAATGAGCATTAAATGAGCCCTTAATTACGTGATATGACAGAACTAGATTTAACATTTATTTCACATGGCGTTCCGTCAGCTTAAGCTTAAGCTAGCGTAGCCCCTGGTTTTTTTAAATAATGGAGCATTAAATTTGGCAATAGAGCATTGAATTAGCATTAAATGAGCCCTTAATTATGAGATAGGTTTTAACTAGATTCGAAGATTTGGTTACGTCAGCATAACATACCTGCTAATATACTGAAACAAATCAAAATCAATGCAAAATTAAGATTAAATTAATCTAATAGATGTAGTGGATGATAGTGCTAACAAATTTGGATTCTCTTTCAAATACAAATTGAAGAAAATAATTTAAAAACCAAAATTATTTATCGACTTTTTTCACGCTTTAAATTTTCAAAAGCCTTTTTTGGGCCACCCTTTTTTAAACAGTATACTATATACAGCCCAGCATAAAAGCATATATTTTCAGTTTTCACTAAGTAATTATAGTAATTTCCACTAGGGAATATCTATTAATTACATAAGGATGATTTTTGAAATTTTAGACCTCCTCTTCTCTCATTGTAAGGGTTCGTAAGATTTTTATGACCTTCCCTCTCTTCTTTACGTTATATTTTATATCATTCACTGAATGTGTGAAAAATATATCAATTATTCAAACAGTAAATGATATTTCAAAGTATTTTAAGGCATTTTAAAGGAATAAAACGTGTTATTATCCAAAATTTTAAAGGACTTCCTCAAATTTTAATGGTATTTCAAAGATTTAAAGGGATTTCAAGAGATTTCATAAATCGTTAAAAGATTTCGGGGCATTTCAGAAGATTTGCAAAGATTTCAAAGGATTTTAAGAGGTTGCGATTATTTCATGGGACCTCAAAGGATTGAAAAATGTATACCGAAAGATTTTAACGTATTTCAAGGAGTTGGAAGTAACTTCCACGATTTTTAAGGTATTTTAAGAGTATCGAAGTGTTTTAACCAATTTTGAAGTACTTCATCAAATTTTAATGGGATTTCGATGACTTAAAGGGATTTCAATAGATTTCGTAAGGCTTCAGAAGATTTTAGGAAATTTCAAAAGATTTGTATAGATTTCAAAGGATTTAAATAGATTTAATAGGATGCCCATGATTTTACGGGAATTCAAAAGGATTTTAAGATATTTTTAATATTCTAAAGTAAGTGTACAGAATTTAGAGGATTTCGTAAGATTTAAAAAATCTGAACCGACTTTCAAAGAGTTTTTGAACATTACAAAATATTCTACAGAATTTTAAAGAATTTTAATAACTTGAAAAAATGTGATATATATACTGCAAGGGATTTCAAGAAATTCGGAAAGAGGGCTTTTAAAGGGATTCGGAAAGATTCCTATATATTTTAAAGGTTCCCGCTGATGAAAAACTTATATATAGTTTATATATAGTGGAGGAAATACTGATATTTTTTATCTGATTTATACAGAAAAATGTATAGATCAAATGAGAAATACCATTGTCATGTTTACTGTATACAAGCTAGGTACATGTAACTTTTTCACCTGGGTTTCAAGGAATTTGAAAAGAATTTCAAAGATTTCAAGGATTTAGGTAAGGTTTCGAAATATCAAACGAATGTTTGAAGGATTTTTAAGGGATTTTTAGAGATTTTAAGAGATTTACACAAAATTTAAATGATTATAAGGATTTTTATAGGATTTTGAAGATGTCAAGCAATTCTAAATATAATTACAGTTTTGAAACGTGTTTAAGGGATTTTAAGGGGTTTCAAGAGATATCAAGGTAAGTTACAGCATTCCAAAGGATTTTAAAGACTTTTTTATGATACTGAAGTATTTTTACGAATTTTGAAGGAAGGATTTCAAAGAATTTTAAATGATTTTCATTGATTTTAAGATAAATAAGGAAGTATCGGTGATTTCACGGAATTTCAAAAGATTTCTTAAGATTTAGCGAAATTTCAAATAATTTACAAGTATTATAAAGGGATTTAAGATATTTCGAGGAATTTTAATGACTTTTAAACAATTTCAATACACTTCAATATATTTCGAGGAATTTCAAGACTTTTGGAAAGATACCTACAAAAATTTAAAAGTGAGATAATGAAAAAAAATAAACGCCATTCGGCCGACCAAGCAGTCCATCGCAAAAACTATACTACACTCTTCCCCGTCAGAAGTCAAAAGCAATCAGGAAAAAACTCGAAACAACAACAAACCTTACTTAGAATAATAAATATTTGTTAATGATAAAATCAGTTTAAGATTGTGAAAATATAACATCGCGAAATATATCACGTTCAAGCTCGACAATAAACCCAAAGTTTCATGGCACTATACGCCTGTTGGGTAGAAATTTGAATTTTAATTCAATAAAAAAAAACATTTAGCAAAGAAAAAAGGTTTGATGTTGAAAAAAATTGTTTGTATGATTTTTTTATTTATAGGGGAAAGTTTTTTGGTGTTATTTCCTAACATGCTTTTCAAGGCTCTTAACACTAAAATTGCTCCCTTCTGATTGCTTTAATATAAAGTTTATTGATAATGTTTAAAATACCATTTTATCAACATAAAACTCGATTAGACCATCAAGGTCAGATGGACTCAACAAAGACAGATTTTCGCCCCATTGTATTTAAGTCTCCTGCCAAATTTTTTTACACGGATGTCAAAACGGGTGTTAATTATAATATTTAAAAAAAAATCAGAACGAGAAAACTTACTTGAAAATTACCCCCCACTAATCCACTAATCGCAAGTGGCTCATAATTTTACTCAATTGAAATGGGTGAAAAAATAATTTAGATTTAGAGACAATATTGTGTTCGAAAAAAATGTGATAAAGGTGACTTACTTCGAAGACAAAGAGCGCTAGGAAGCAGCGGAAGATAAAACACTTTATTATTGAAAAATTCGTTTGACAGAGGACGGCAATAAGTTTTCCAAAGTACATAGAACTGATAAAAAATAATTCTAAAATCTAAATCACATTTAAAATTTATACAGCTATTTACAACTTTTTAAACACAATCTCAGTTATTCTTTCGCCCATCATATATAATATTATTTCTAAAAGTGCTAAATAATCAAAATGATTCAATTTCAAAAATCAAAATAATGTACGAGCCCAACTTCATGATCCTTGAAACCAACAGTTGGTTTTTTCTTTTAAAGATCTCACTAAAGACCTTAGACAAACTGCTTTCCAAAATTCAATTTGAAAATTATAAATCTAGGTGTTATCTGCTTTTGAAATCTGGTACACAATAAAAATGTCCCATCAAATTGTCTGAAATATTTTTGAATCTCTTAAAATACTCGAAAAGCTTTGAAATCCTTTAAAATCACTGAAAGTCATAGTAATCCATAGAAATCCCTGGAAGCCCCTTGCAACTTAATTTGAGTTCTCTTTAAAATTCTCCTGAATACCTTCTCAAAATGCTTCAAAATTTTCTGTAATCCTAAGAAAATCATTGAAAAGCCTTAAAAATATTGAAATCTCATTAAAATTCCTTGAAACCTTTTGAAATACCCTAAACTTTTAAAATTGTTTCAAGTCCCTCGAAATTTATAAAATCCCTGGAATCTTGTGAATTCTCTATTTTAAAAAATCCAGTAAAATCTCGTAAAACATCTCGAAATCTTTAATTATATTTCAAAATTCCTTCAAGAATTTAACAATCTTTACAATCCACTAAAATCCCATAAAATCTGAAAAAAGTGTATAAACCCACTTTAAATAACTTGAAATCTTTTTAAATGCCTTAAAAGTTTTAAAACCACTTGATATCTTTAGAATCCATTGAAATCCATCAAAATCAATTATAAACCCTTAAAATCTGTTGAAATCATTTGAATCATCTAAAACACTCTGCAATATTTGTAATACCTTGCAATCTACGTACATTTCTTATAATCTTATGGAACCATTTAATTGATTCTGAAATCCTATGAATCCGTCAAATATTCTGAAATGCCTTGAAATCCCTTGAAATTTTGTGAATACCAAAAAATTTCATAAAACCTTCTATTTTTTTTAAATTCTGAAATCTTACAAAATCGCTTGAAATTATATTATACTACAAATTTTAAACCCTTTAAATATTGTGAAATCCTTTAAAAAACATTAAATTTCTTTTAAAATTCCTTTAAAAACGTTCTACTCTTTGAAACCTTTATAACACTATGAAATCCATCGAAGTACAATAGAAGTCCATTACAACTTTATTCCATTTCATTATGTCCCTAAAATTCTCTTGGAGTTCTTCGAAATTCCGTAACATGTCTTGCAATACTATTTCTTAGAATATATAATATCAAAAATTCTTTAGAATATTTTATAGTGTAAAGTGTGATAAGTACCCTAAATATTTTTTAATTCATCTTTGATTTCCAGAACTTTTTTCTACAAAGTAAAAATTATGAAAATTACTATTAAAAAAAAACTTCGAAGTGCTGGAAAAGTTTATTTTACTTAATTAAATTTTTTTCAAATTGTTTACTGGTATCAGTACAGGGTATAAAGTATTTCAAAAATAAATTATAATTTCAGCAATAACATCGAAAAGAACCTGGAACTGAATTTTTTATTGATTTTTCTATTTTTATAGTAAATTTGACTAAAACCAGTTTTTTCTAGACTGGATATTCTGATAGGGGCCCCATCAGAACCCAACTTCAAGTAGGAAATATAATTAACATATTTTACAATCAAAACAAATTTTAAAAGACCATAAATATCAATTAAAAATTTGTTTATCCTTTTAGAGTCGGCGACTAAAATACCCAACCCTATGTTCAAAATTTCAGACTCTACTGCTCAAAATGCTCTCAAACTGGGGGAAACAAGGTGATTTTTCAAGAGAATCAAGGCATGATAGGGAAAAACAAAATTGTTAATAAAATTAGTATGTGGGTGCATATTTAATTAAAATATGAAACGCTTAGGATTTCAAGTCGAAATATATGTATTACATTTTCAACCAAGAAAGATGCATATTTAACAAAAAGATGAATATAAAAAAAATAATAATTTTCAAATCAAAAGTTGCATTTAGAAGGACATAGTTAAAATTCCAGGTGAAAGAAAC
>NC_046660.1:69507988-69541998 GCF_010883055.1 Belonocnema kinseyi
TCTCAACCTGTTTTAACCAAAGAAGAAAAATTTTAACCAATCAGTTGCATTTACAACCAAATAGTGGAATTTTTAGTCAAAAGAAAATATTTGTCAACAAAATAGTTCAATTTTCAAGTCAAAAGGCTAAATTTTTAGAAGGATATTAAATTTTACGCAAAAAAGTTATATTTTAACCAAGAAAGATGAATTTTCGAACAAAAAATATGACTTTTCTGCCATGAATGATTTAAGTAATCAAATTGTCAAAAAAAAATTTTAATTTCAATAAAACAGTTAAATTTAAGATAAAAAAGAGTACTTTTTACACAAAATATGTAACTGGTTTTTTGAAATAATAGTTCAATTTTCTACTAAGAGGTCGTATTTTCAAACAAAAAGAATGAATCTTTAACAAACAAAAATTGCATTTTCAACTAAATAGTGAAAGTTTCAAGCCAAAAAAAGAATTATTTAGAATACATTTGAATTATCAAGCTAAAAAGATGGATTTTCATTAAAAAAGATAATTTTAAACGAAATACTTGAATTAGAGAAAAAACTGATTTTTAAACAAAAAGTTGCAGAAAAGCCCTATTCAGCAAAGAAAGGTGAATTTTTAAGACAAAAATATTCGTCTTTTGCCACAGAAGATGAATTTTCAATCCAAAGAACAAATTATCTGTAAAATAGAACATTTCAACAGAGCTGTTAAATTTGAGACCGCAAATATGACATTTTAATAAAATAATTGATTTTTCACCAAATAGTTGAAGTTTTAACCAAATGTCCGAACTTTTAAAGTTTCCCAACTCTCAATAAAATGACTGCACAAAATACAATGATCCGCCTTAAGGTGGAAAAAAATAATCAAGGAAAAAGCTCTACTGAATTTTAGGTTAACCTCCAGGAAATTCATACTGTATATTCAAACCAAACTTAAAAATATGCAAAAACATTTCTTGTTGATCATAGCATGTTGAAAACCTCCCATTTGTCAAGAAGTGACTGTATGTGGAATCCAAAGAAGCTGAGTTAAAACTCACGAAAATAGATGGTAGTTAAGAAATAATGCTCCATGCATTAAAGGGTTTCCCAATTTTAATTTTATATTTCAGGTTTGAAAATTTTATTGATTTATCTTTCATAACCTGGAAAAATGCTTACTAAGTGGGAAATTACCAGGTTTTTGTTCTTACAGACCACACTAAAATATTTATATTGAGAATTCGACTAAACTGAGAAAAATCTAGTGCGAATATCGCAAAAAATTAGGAATAATGAAGAATATTTCAATACATAAAAATCCATTATATGTACTTACAATGCAGATCAGTAGCACCTTCATTCCGTAGTAGAATGAATTCCCTTCGAAGTCCCATTCATTTGGCCATCCGTGCGTCTTCAATTATCCCCATCGTTTAAATAAAATCCTATCTGAAAAAGACAAGACATTTTCAAAAGTTTGCAATTGATCTTTGTCGAATTTTAATAAAATGACTCTACTTCTAGAGAGATTAAGAAATGATTTATAAATGAGGAAGATGGAGACGGAGGGTACACACTAGGGTGGTCCAAAAAAGCATGGCAAAATTTGTTTTGCATGCTAGAGGACAACGACCCCCCCCCCCCCATTTTATTTCAAATCCGAAAAAAGAAATTCCTTAATTTTTGTACTTATTTTTTTTAACAGGTGCTGGTTTTGACTTGAAATTTGCCATGTAAAATGCATGGAGAAAATCACTTTTTTGAGTTTTTAGAATAATTTTTTAGGGTTTGAAAAAATGTGACGGGAAGGTGTAGGGGCCTGTAGAGAATTATCCAGCGAAGAATTTCATCTAGCAGACATATGGATTTGACACCCCTAACACACTCCCACGAGTACCTGCAAACTACCCTTAAAACCAAAAATATCAATTCTTGATGAAATCGACCGTTTGAACACTGTATTGTCGTCATTTTCACTTAAAATTATTAATATTGGCCTAGTGGAATATTTATTAGTTAATTAATTTTTAATTATTTAAACGAATAGAATTTGTTTAAACAATTTTTTAAATTTGTTATTCCCCCTAAAAAATATTACTAGTGGAATAGGTCTAGTGGAATATTGATTAATATTGGTTCATAATTTTTTATTATTTAAACAAATGGAATTGGCTTAAACAATTTTTTTCTAAAATACGTTTTTTTTCCTTAAAAATCATTACTATTGGTCTAATGGGATATTTATTAACAGTAGTTCATTAATTTTCAAATGTTTAAACACATGGAATTTATTTATATATTTTTTTTATTTCAAATTATTCATATTTCTTCAGTGGAATATTTACCAACATTGTTCGATTAATTTTTTTTAAATTAAAATTATTACTTAAATATTACTGATAAATTAATTTTTGATATAACTTTTTCTCGAGTAAACCCAGTTATACATCATAGCCATGGACTAAGTCAAGTGACTGATGAGATTAGAATGTAATAAGTTAATTCAACTAATATAATACGATGCTTGAAACCTCCTGTGATTATGTTGTAGGTATACAATTACGTACGGCCACGAGCATTGGAGGTGACAACAGTCACCTCTGGATGCTTTCTTAGAGAATTAATTATTAATCAGTAATTAATTATTATTGATAAATATTCCACTAGACCCATAGTTATCATTTTTATTTTTTTTTGTCTGAACGAAATTATTTAAACAAATACCATTTGTTTAAATCATTGAAAATGAATGAACTAATGTTAATAAATATTCCACTAGACCAATAGTAATCATTTTTAGGGAACAACTTTTTTCAATTATTTAAACAAATTTCATTTGTTTTAACAATTGAAAATTAATAAACCAATGTTATAAAATATTGCACTAGACCAATATTAATAATTTTAAGTAAAAAAAAACACAGAATACAGTGCTCAAAATGTTGATTTCATGAAGAATTAACATTTTTTGTTTTAACGGTAGTTTTTAGGTACTCGTGGGGGTGTGTTAGGTGTTTCAAACCCATATTTTTGATACATGATATTATTCTTTGGATAATTCTCAACAGGCCCCCATACTTTCCCGTCACGTTTTTTCAAACCCTAAAAAATTATAACAAAAACTCAAAAAAGTGATTTTTCCCCATGCATTTTCCATGGGAAACTTCAAGTCAAAATCGGCACCTGTTAAAATAGAAAACTTCTTGTTTTGGATTTGGAATGAATTTGGGGGGATCGTTGCCCTTTAAACAAAAAAAGCGTTTTTGAGCCACCCTAGTACACACCCTGTCATCCTTATAATTTTAGTATTTAGCGACTCAAAATTTTTTCGATTTTAATCTATAAAATTCTACGTAATGATCCAAGATAATCTGCTGAGGGAATCAATTTGACTCCGAAACCTCATATTTATACATTGCCGAATAAATAGTGTCGAAGAAGTCGATCAAATAAGGTTTTTCCTTACCAATACTAATTTTTTGTTTGCCAGACGTTAAATTAAGAAGTTTTACATCCCGAAATTCTTTACATTCTGGAATTAATTTTCGTAAATAATGTACAGTTACAAAAAAAGCTTAGCTTACTTTGCAGATAAATTAATTTTTAATTTATATTCTGGAAATTACATATATTTTCGACTATAGTAATAAAAAGGAAAAGACAAAATCCTGCGCAGTTTTATAATTTGTGTAAGTTGTGTAATCTTCAACTATAATAATGAATGTTCAAGAAACAGTTTCATTTTTAAAGCTTTCGGAAATTATACATAAATAATTATCTTTTCCTGTCCACAATAATAATTTTATTATTCGCTAGTGCTCAACAAGATTCGTCAAACTTTCAAACTTTGAGTACAGTGACACTCTTCAATAACCCTCGGTTCAAGTGAGCACTCGGTGGGAACAAACAAAAGCGGAGCGGGCTATAATAAGTTAGTTCCCACCAACCCACATCCCCAAAATCAGCGCTATAAAAGAGCTTCTTATTCGATCAGACATAATTAAAACCATTTTTTGCCTAAAAAAAGAGAAAGAAATCTTTGTGATTAAACTAAAAACAAATTTTTGTGATTAGAATCCTGTCTTCAACTACTTCCAGCTAATATCTCAAATCTAAATTAGACTTTATTATTTGATTTTTATTATCCAACAAGAACAAGAAATTAATTAATTCATAAATATATCATTATCTTGGAATTGTCTTAATTTGCAAAGTTTCGACTGAAAAAGATAAATGTTTAATCAATTAAAGGAGAATTTTTAACAAAATAGTTTAACTTTCTACCGAAAAAGATGTTTTTGAATTTAAATGATAAATCAGAATCCCAAAAATTTTATTTGCAATAAATTATTTTCACTTTCAACTATAAATAGTTGAATTTTCAACAAAAAGTTTAATCGCTACAAGATTTTAATTTGAAACTACTAACTTTAGAATTGAACCAAAGAAGACGAATTCTCCACAAAACAGTTGAAATTTCTCGATGAAAAAAAGATGAAATTTCTGTAAAACAGTTTAGTTTTCAAACCTAAACACATGAATTTTCAACAAGAAAGGTAATATTCGACCTAATACAGTGAAACTCTTCTATAGCGACGATTTTGGGGCTGAAGGTGGATGGGAACTAACTCATTATAAATCACTCCGCTTTTGTTTTTTCACGCCTGTGTGCTCGCCTGATTGACAATCGCAGACCCCGCGAAGCTCCTATTGCACCTACCTGTGGCGCGGCGTCAATTCTCAGAAAGCCTATAGAAGGGAGGGCTATTGAAGGGTTTCATTGCAGTTGAATATTCAACCTAAAAAGAGGCATTTTTAACAAAGCAATTGAATTTTCAACCAAAAAGATTGACTTTTATGTTCTTTTAAAAATTGTTACATTTTGAACAAAATAAGATGTCCATTCCCTAACTTTATACATTATACAAATATCTTTTAATATGTCAAGATTTTTATTCAAATAATTGACTAAAATTTATAAAATATGCTGGTTATTTGCAATACTTTTTCGAAATTCCGAACAAAATTTAGGTACACGCCAATACAAATCGCGAATTTTCATTTTCGGGCATGAAAAATCAGGACAATATCACAACAAATTAGGACAGTGATAAAAAATCAGAATATCTCCTGATAAATCAGGATCTACTCAACAAAAAAGTTATTAGTTAAAGCATACCAATATTCAATATAACTATATAAATGATCAAATAAAAAAACAGGGAATTCGAACAAAATAATCTATGCTTCTTAAAAATATACGCACCACTTTTCCTTGGTTGACCAACCAACCAAGTCAGATCTCGTTTGTTTTTGAAAATATTCAACAGTTGAAACATTTCAATTCAGGAGAATTGAAATGTTTCAACTGTTGAATTGCTGGTAGCCGAACCGCCGAAGGACATCAAGGATCAACAAAGAGCCGCACTCGCGTAAAGACATAACCTTAAAAATTACACATTTCGACAATCGATTTAACAATTGACAATCACAAAACCTCAACAAACTTAGATTTTAAATACGCGGCACATAATTCAGATAACCCTATAAAAGACTTTCAGCGCATTGACACACTCGCGAGAACATAAAATTCACTCGCGTGCTTCCCGAAATTGAAGAAAAATCACACTGATCGCAACAACGAAGAACACATTCGAACGGTACGAAAACTTAAAAATTTCTAACGGATTTAATTATGGCTGCTAACCGTACCGCCAGATATCCTTGCGTGAGGCTTTGTGGACCCCAATTCTGCATGGCAAAAAACGTAGCGATTTTGTTACGACTTATTCTTTTTATCTTAGAGAAAAATCAGTATTTCTATATCACTTTAGTGAGATATACGACATTTCTAATAGTGATCTTAAATTGTTTATACAACAAACTTTATATACTCTATTGGTCAGTCGAGTAATTGACTCCGTCACCGGTGCTGCAAGCAGCATTTGACTTTCGTAGTTTGCGAAAATTGTGTGCTTGCGTAGAGTAGTGTTATGTTGTTTTAACAGTCGACAGAGTTCGTAACGGTCTATTAAAAATTTATTTTTAATCTAAATTATCATGAATTACTTTATAATTGACCTCTCCGTGGTTTCGGTTCGTCATTGTATTTAATCGATGCGAGTCGGACTTGCAAAATGTCTTGATTAATTTTTTAATTGAATCGGCTCAGCCGGCGTAAACACGCATAAACACGTTTTCCAGCGACAACCAAAACAAATGACCGAGACTAATAATTTGATCTGTCACTCGGGAGAAATTCTCAAAATATTCTCAAATCTAATTTCTCGTCGTACGAATATGCAGTGGTTTTAAAGAATTAATTAATGCGTTGGAAATTAATCTGTAAATTCTTTGAGGTGTTTGGAAAAATTAGCGATTGGCCATTTTCCAAAAGGGAATTTATAGGTTATGTTTGTAAACGTCGAGTTTGGGTGATTATTTTTTTATTTTTTGAACAATTTTTGAACATTTTTTAAATAGTCCAAGTAAAATGCTTGTCGGTATTCTTTGTTTATTCTTCTCGATTTAAATTTTTTCGGAATAGGAAGTGCGCGAGTGAATATTTTTTTAAGAATAAAAAATTATACGATTTTCCCAAAGATTCTAAATATTTGAGATTATTCGCCAGCAACAGGTATGTAGAATTTTTAACGTTCACTGTTTTTGTTTCTCATGAAATCGTTGTACTTTTTTGCGAGCTCGAATTTTTTCAATTTTCATTTAAAAATAATTCTCAACTTTTTTAATGTTAACCTCAATCATTAAGTTTACAGTGCGTAATTCTAAAATCTTTTATTTTACCAATTTTACAATTTAGGTCTTCATTTTTAAGCGTAAATTTTCAAATTTAATATTTTTAAATGTGGTTTTAAATTCTTAAACAATTAAAAATTAGAAGCTTTATAATTTTGGAAATTTTATATGATAAGCGTTCTAAGTTGATCTACTGTAAACACAAATTAGCTAATGATTTAAAAAAATAAACTAAATCCTGAATCCGTTCAATATGAAAAAATTTGCACAATTTAAAGTTGGAATTGAACTTTTTCAATTCAGAACCCTAAGTTAAAACAATTTAAACCTTCGATTAGAACTTTATAAAGTATTTTCAACCATTAAATTATTTCAAATTGCTAGGATCATAATTAAACGCTTTTATTAAAAATAAAATTATAATTCAAATAGTAAAAAAAAAAAACATTTTGAACTGAATTGTTTGAAATAGCCTTGAATCGTTTACGTTTACAGTGAAAAATTTAAACTTTGAACGTTGCAATTTTAACTCTTCCATTCAAAAAATGCCTCATTTGTGAATGAAAGCGTTGAATTTTTATGTATGAATAAGAATTGAAGATTTGTTAATTTAAAACGATTTTAAATTTAAAAATTTCATCTTTAAAGTATTTATGTACAACAAAACATTTGTATTTCACAATCCTAATTCTAAAAGAAGGGGATGAGATTTTTGTAATAATTTTTTTCGGAATTAGAAGAGGAACTTTTATGTTGTTAAACTTTTTATTGAGTTTCAGTCTGGCACATTAAGTTTTTTTTTTAATTTTCATTGAGTTTAAAACCTGAAAATTTTCGTTTTTAATTTTTTCGAAATTGTCAGAGGATGTTTGGATGTTTTAAGGATTTTTATTGAGCTAAAAAGGTGGAAATTTTGATTTTCAATATTTTATGAATTGGAAGAAAATTTGTATTGAGTTGGATGGGATCAGATTTTTACTTAATCTTTCTCTGAATTGAAAGACGAAATGTTTTCTTTTTTAACATTTTCATTGAGTTGGAAGGGAGGAAATTTTGGTTATTTATTTTTTGCTAAAATGAAAGACGGACATTTTTTATTTTTAAGATTTTTATAGAGTTAGAAGGGACGAATTTCAGGTTATTTTTTTCTCAATGAGAAGAAGTTATTTTTTCTTTTTAGCATTTTTATTGAGTTGAAATGGAGTTCATTTCGATACAATAATTATTCTAAATTATAGTATGATCATTTTTTTCTTTTTAACATTGTTATTGAGTTGAAGGAGGAACATTTGATATTTTTAATATTCATATAGAAAGTGGGAACGTTTTATTTTCAATTTTATACTCGATTGTCAAGGGGCATGCTTTATTTTTATTAATGTTTGTTGAACGGGAGGATTCATTTTTATTTATAGCATTTGAAAAAATATATATAATTTATAAATATATTAACTCTAAAGACTTCTGATAACTTTTAAGGAATTTTAACTAAAAATCTTTGAACTATTAAATCTGTAAAAGTGTAGAAATAAAAAAAATCAGTTTAATGGCATTTAACCCAAAATTGTTCATTTGGAAAGTATTAAAAGCTTCTATATTACACGCGTAAATTACTGAGCGTTTAGATTAACAATTTCGGAATTCAGAATTCTTTAAACATCAATTAAAAATATTTCTACTTTGAGTGTTTAATTTGCAGTTCAGTTTTGTTTACATCAAATAAGAAAATAATAGTTTTAAGTTTGAATTAAATGAACTTAAAAATTTGGAATAACTCGGGAAATCCCTGATAACTTTTTTCTCGATTAAAGCGGCCACCCGAAGGTTCTATTTTTTTTTAATAAAAAGATTACTTTAACTAATTGCTTATAGAAAAAGCAATTTATAATTATTGCTTGTCATTGTCGAGTAATAAAAAGGCCTTCTAAACTTGATACATTTTTGTTTAAAAACTTTACTAAAAAATATATCTAATTTTAAAAATATAAATAAGAAATCAATATATATCCATTTTTTTGTAACTGTACATTACTTATAATCATTAATTCCAGAATATTTTCTCTACAATTAATCTAATTTTATTTACATTGAACAAAGTTAAATGATCTACTGAATACAAATGAAAATTAAAAGTTGCTTTTCTTTTTCATATAGGATTTTCTCTAAACGATGTGGATTATTGAGGTCGCAGGGATAACTAAATGGGTGGGACTTCAAAGGGAATTCATTCTACTGCGGAATCATGGTGCTGCTGATCTACATTGTAAGTACACATAATGGATTTTCATATATTGAAATATTCTTCATTATATATAATTTTTTTGCAATATGCGCGCGAGAAGTTTTTTTATTAGCAGTCAAATTCTCAATATAAAATCAAACTATTCAGAAGATTTAAAAATGGAAATTCATCAATTTATTCAACTTTTTCGCTTCAATGCAAACTGAATTAATAGAACCCAATAAAAAAATCCAACTACTTTTGGTTGAAAGGTCCCCTATTGTTAAAATTCTACGATTTGGTTGAAAGGTCATCTGTTTTGACTGCTTGTTCGACTATTTGGTAGTAAATTGCAACTGTTTTTTTGCTTTTATTTTAATTTTAACTATTTGATTCAAACTGATCTTTTTAAAAAATTGTCATTCTGGCATGAAAATTCGACAGTTTGTTTGGAAATTCAACTATATGGTTGAAAATTCAATTATTTTGTAAAAAAGTCATATATTTTGTTCGCAAGTTCTACTTTTTTGTTGGAAATTCGTATTTATTTATATAAAAATGGTTGTTTTTGATTAAAAATTCATCTTCCATGGTAGATAAGTCATCTTTGTTTGCTTGAAAATTCATCTTTCTGGGTCTTTGCCTTGAAAATACAACTATTTTGTTGAAAAATTTTCTCTTTTGATTGAAAGTTCAACTATTTGGTTGTACATCCAACTTATCGATTGAATAATAATATTCATTGATTAGAAATTATCATTTTTGTTCAAATATCGTATTATTTACTTGAAAGTACAAGTACGTGATTTTCAACGCCGCTTTTTGTTGAAAAATGTATTTCTATTTTTAAATTCATCTTTGAATTGAAAATAATTCATATTTCTTCGTTGGAAATACAATTATTTTTTTCTAAATGCAATATATTTCGACTAAAAATCATAATAAGCGTTTCATATTTTAATTCAATATGGTACCTATACATTAATTTTATTAACAAAATTGTATTTCCCTATTATTTTCCTATTCTCATAAAAATCACCCTTTTCCCCCTGTTTTGATAGCATTTTGGTCTGTAGAGTCTGAAATGTTGAAGTTAGGGTTGAGTAAAAATGGGAAGTTCATTTATGGTGTTCTATGAATTAGTAGAACTTTTACGACCCTGAATTTAGCTGTACATATAGATTTGAAAAGTGTGGAATTTATTTAAATAAAAGTAATTGTCCTATCAAAAAAACAAAAATTTATCTGAATTCGGCTCAGCCATACCTCTAGGTAATTTTCGAATTATGCAAAAATAATGATTTTAAAACAATTTTGTTTTTATAAATAGATGGGAACGCAATATAAACAAACTTATGAGCTGACAAATATTTTCAAGCACATTACTGGATACTTCAACAAAATATCCTCAGGTGATTTTTGAATCAACGAAAAAAAATTATTTAAACAAATAGAATGTTTATAATGTTTTTTTTTCGTTTCTCACGATTTAATGGAAAATAATGTTAAGTAAAACCTAGAAGACGAAAACTAAATAAAAATAATACTATTTTGAGCTTTAAAGAAAAAAAATACTTAACAATTCATAAATTAAACATTGTTTATAGCCCCTCCACTCTCACTGAATGCCGAAAAAGCCTTTCCAAATCAATTTCTATATTCGGACATATAGCTAGAATGAACAAGTAGACCCAGAAAAAAACTAAAAGTATCGTTGAAGGCCTCTCAATCATATCTCTTGGTGATTTTTGAACCATGAAAAAAATTATTATTTAAACAATTATATTTTTTATAATATTTATAATTCGTTTAAACAATAAGTGAACAACAATTTAACCTGAATGACCAGCAGATATGTATTTTGCAATATTTTAGAATAAAAATAAATTTTCCGAAAATTAAAAATTCCAATTTAAACATTGTTTTTACCCCCTCTACTTGGACTCGAAAAATCCCTTGAAAATGAATTTTAATATTGGGAACTATATCTAGAACGAACTGATAGTCCCAGAAAAAAACTGAAGGTATTGTTCAAGGCCTCTCATCCGTATCTCTAGGTGATTTTCGAATCATGAAAAAAATTATTTGAACAATTATATTGTTCATAATATTTATAATTCGTTCAAACAATAAGTGAACAACAATTTAACCTGAATGACAACCAGATTCCTATTCTGCAATATTTGAAAATTAAAATAAACAATGCTTGATTGATGAATTGTTGAGTATGTTTGTTTCGTTAAAGCTCAAAATAGTATTATTTTTATTTAGTTTGCATCTATTAGGTTTTACTTAACATTATTGTACATGAAATCGTGAGAAACGAAAAAAAATTATAAACATTCTATTTGTTTAAATAATTTTTTTTCGTTGATTCAAAAATCACCTGCGGGTATTTTGTTGAAGTATCCAGTAATGTGCTTGAAAATATTTTTCAGCTCATACGTTTGTTTATATTGCGTTCCCATGTGTTTATATCAATAAAATTGTTTTAAAATCATTATTTTTGCATAATTCGAAAATCACCTAGAAGTATGGCTGAGCCGAATTCAGATATGTTTTTGTTTTTTTGATAGGATAATTACTTTTGTTTAAATAAATCCCCCAATTTTCAAATCTATATGTATAGCTAAATACAGGATCGTGAGCTTTTTTCTTAATTTTTCTGTCTTCCTAAAGTGGAATAATTTTTCTTAGTTATTTACAATTTTACTTATCTATCAAATAAAAAGAGATGCCAAGAATGTGTCACTGATGTTAAAAGGGTTACAAAATTGAAATTGGTATTTATATTATTTTGAAAATTGTTTTGATTTTGAAATATCTAATTATCAATTCGATTCAATATCTAATCCAAGGAATGACAATAAATTCATTGGGTAGAATAAAATTATTTTAATAATACTGGCAAAGCTTAAGTGTTATGAGTAACCTTTCTTATTGTCATTACTCAGACAGCAATACAAGATAGTGAAACAAAAGCATTAAAAAAAACTAGCAATTTTAAAAGTGGAACAAGCGGAATGACAAAATTACGAAGCCACATACTTCGTCATTATATATTATTATTGAGATTAGTATCATATTAATATAAATTGTAATGAGTCCCTGAATTTATAAATATTATATTCTAAAATAAAGTTAATTTACACTCTAATTAATAAATAAAATTCTTCTTGTACTGCTCAGGAGACGCGAGGGTGTAAATGGTGAATTTTATACTTATCGAATTTACATATTATAACATAATTAAAACATTTTAACTTGAAAAAAAATATTGATCGGAGATAAAAGATAAAACCAAGAAAAGATGGGAATGTTCACGGATCAAAGTAAATATAATTCGGTTTTTGAATATTGAAGACAATAATTTTCTTTTGTCGGGCTTTTCCTTTGAAATAATGAACCCCAAAGGAACTGTTTTTAACTAAATCTTCTTTATTTCGATTACGTTTTTCTATTAATAATATCAGAGTTACTTTTTAAAGACAAGAAATTATCGTTAAATGAGGCATTCGTAATTTGAAATTAGGTATGAATTAAACTAAACCATTTGTTAATTATTATTATTATATATAAGTATATTTTAAAAAATGTGAACCACTATTTATTTAATTGAATTGACCTAATATTTGAAGACATGAGAATAACAGCTGAATAAAAACCAATTTTTCGAAATTATATTTTTTTATATTTTTTACCTATGTAAAAATAATTTCTCCTTTCACTCAGAAAAATGACATTTTAATTTATAAGAACGGATACTAGATAAGGATCATTTGATTTTTCCTCTCTAAAACACATTCTCATGTCTTTATTTTATAATAATTGTCATTTGTCCTCCATAATAAATAAAATAATTTCACTTTAATATAAATTTAAATTTATTTTTGTTTTAATTTTGTTTTATTTGGAATTGAAATATTTAAATTTAAAATGTCGAAAAAATTTATTGAATATCTAAATTTTAGTTTGTTTAAAAAATGACGGATGAAAATGTAGGATGTTACTAATGGTGGAAAATGTGGAAAATGTTGGCGTACACCGTTTTATTTTAAAATCGAGTAAGGTACAAAATGTGTGTATGTTTTTGTGTATTTGTGTCTTACTTGACAACTTCAAATTTTTTTGTCTACTTAGTATCTTATTTATTAAAATAGTAGTGATCTTAATTAGTAAAATATATTTGCCTAAACTAATAAACAAAATTACAAATAAATTCATTCTATCAATCAGGAATTGCTCTAATATTTTCTAAGCGGTGCACGATTTCAGAATTGTTTCTTATTGTGTAATCAATGAAGACATAAAACAGGCAAAATTTGGAAGTCCTCAACAACAGCTCCGATTTACATAATTTTTTCAATTTTTTTATATTATTTAAAATCAGAAACCTTTTGGAGGGGGCAAACAATTATTTATATTGTTTAAACAATATTTATGATATTTATTTAAAAAATAAAGCGTTGTCCAAATTTTTTCTGAAAATGTCTTTATATAGTAATTTCAGAATAAAAAAAGTTGTTAAAATAAATTTTGTATCAATAATTATATATTTACATCGTAAAAATTTGCTGTGTTGGTCCAGAAATATGTGCGTGTTTGGCACACTATTGCGTTATATTTTGTTAAAAATTCATCTTTTAAAGTATAAAATTAATCATTTTGATCGAAAATTCCACTATTTGGTTAAAACTTGAAGTACTTTGTTTAAAATGTATTGTTTGTTGCATGGCTTTAGTTAAAAATTGATATCTTGGGTTCACAATTTTAATTTTTTTTAAAGTCCTTGACTTTTGTTTAATTGTTTATTTTTTAAAGAAAAATTAAATTATTTTAGGTGAAGATTCATAACTTTAGTTAAAAATTCATCTATTTGATACAAACTTTAATTATTTTTTTAAACATTCGGTTTTTTTGTAAAAAATTAGTCTTTTTGATTGAAAATTATAGTATTTCATTTTTTGGTAAAATTTATTTTTCTCAAAAGAAAATGCAACGATTTGGCCGTAAATTTATCTTTTATAGTTAAAAATCCAATAGACTGTTTAAAAATTCATTTTTTTTTTAATTCGCCTTTTTCTCTAAAAAAATTAATCTGCTCGGTTGAAAATTCATGTTTTCAGTTAAAAATTAAATTATTTAGTACAAAATTATTCTGTTTTGAGAATAAGAAAGTTTTGTAAACATTTATTTCGATTTTTTTTCAAAAAATTGTTATTCACATTTATATTTTCCATGTGTTTTTGGACGGCCCATTTTGAATACTTTTGAATCCCCTATAATATTTTTTCGCAAGGGTTATAGTTATTACGAAAGCTCTAAAATAATTAATTATAAATAATTTTGATCTCTTCGAGATATTATCATGAAAAGAGACCATGGGAAAGTAATTTTTGAAATCGATAGTTTCAGAGTTGCTTGTGGATATTTAGAGAAAAGAAGGTGATAAGTTGTTAGATACAGTTAAAATAGATAAAATGTCCACGTGGCGTGGTAATGAAAAAGTTAATGTATTCGTTTGACTCGCATAATAAACAAGCGTGGTATTGTTATTATCCATTGCGATTAATCGTCTACGATTAATCGTATCTCTGATACGCAGAATATTAATAAAAATTACATTTTTTATTTTTTGTATATGTGAGTAAAGCACTAAATTTTTTACATTTAACAAAATATTTCAAAAAAACTGATAAATAAGTTTTCATAAAATTTTATTTATTTAAATTTCATTATATTTTCAGTAAGGTCTGATATCGAATATTAAATTTCTCACCATTAATTGTTTAAATACTAAATAAATAAATAAAGACATTTCTTATTGTGTTATGTATATTAATTTTATGCCACTGAACTATTATATAAAAAAAATGATAAGTAATTATTCAAAAAAATTTTACTGTATTTTGATTTAATTTTTAGCTATTTATGACTGCAATATGAATAAAAAAAAGAAATATCTGGTTTTTTTATGTTTTTGATCAATATCGTATAAAAAAATTGTTTACACTTGAATATCATTACAATTGTTTCAACAATAGAAATACTTGTTTGCCCCCTCCAAAAGGTTTCTGATTTTAAATAATATAAAAAAAAAAATTTTTAATTATCAAAATCGGAGCTGTTCTTGAGGACTTCCAACTAAAATGCTTCGTTGACGCTACTACTATTATGAGTGAAAAATGCCCTAACTTGGTCTTCAAGCTCAGGTGTCGGATGCATCCCGGAACTTAATCCCTAGGATTAGGTTCTTTTGCACCGGGGCGGTGAAAATGAAAACCATGGAGTGAGTTTGTTGGTGTGATTGCTTTTCTAAATTTTTAGATAAAGCTATAGGAAGGCAAGTATGGAATTTTTTCTGGTTTGAATGTTTAATTTTAAGTAGGTAAAGACAGGGTGAAATATCCTTCGCACTGGTACAATATTTTACCCAGAACAAAATTGATCTTGTTTCGGGATTGCAATTTTTTAGTAGGATAAAAGATCCTTCCTGCAAATAAAAAGGGAAAGTGTGTAAAATGTTGGTCCATTTTTTAATGCACGAAGATTTAAAAAAAATTTTTTTCACGCTAGTCACTATGATGATTTGCATTTGTGTTATTTACTTATTTTGAATGTGTAACAAAAAAAAGGGATAAGGAAATATTGCACGACTTTCAGTCGATTATATTTCTGGAGCCTTAAATGAGCCTGAAATTATGCAAGAGAAACAAAAAGAATTTTTATTGGTAAATTTGTTTAAACAAAAATTGTTTCAACTTTTTTTAAAATTTTAAATTATCATATTCCCGGAGCCCAAAATGAGCCATAAATTATTATATAAGGTGCATTTTCCGTAACATCACTTTTAGTACGTTTGACTGCAATGTTCTAGCGCAAATGCTATTGTTTACAAAAAATAAAAGAGCCAAAAATTTGTAATTACGGGCCCAAATTAGTCCTGAATGAGCCCTAAATTATGCGAGAGGTAATAATAGGTTTTATGATTTTCTTCATGTATTTTTATAACGTTAAGGTGGCACAACACCATATATAACAAAAAAAATGGGCTAAGGAAATATCGCACGACTTTCAGTCAAGGATATTTCAGGAGCCTTAAATGAGCCTGAAATTATGCATGAGAAACAAAGATTTTTTTTGGTAAATTTGTTTAAACAATAAGTTTTAAACAATTTTTTGTTAAATTCAAATATCATATTCATCTTGCCCTAAGTGAGCCTTAACATAGGGTAGAAAAAGAAATTTGTTTAATTAATTTGTACTAGAATTGTTTAAACAAAAATTGTTTAAACAACTTTTTTCATTTTTCATTATCATATTCCTAGAGCCCTAAATTATTCTATGAGGTGATTTTTCCGTAAAATCGTTTTTAGTTCGTTTTACAGAAATGTTCGGCCAGCTTAACGTTGAGTAAGCGCAAACACTATTTTTTACAAAAAATAAAGGATCCTAAAATTTGAAACCACGGGCCCAAATTAGCCTTAACATACCTGCGTATTGGGATCCTAAGAAAAAGTAAAAATAATTTTGAATCGATAGATATGAAGCTCGGTTATCCGTGCTGGGAAAAAAATAATGAAAAATTTGATGTTCGCGGATTTCTTCAATTTTCTTAAGCTTCAATGTTTTTCATATTCTTGGAGGTCAGAAAAACCTTCCCAATTTTTTTCTGATTTTAAGCAACTATTTTCTAAGAAATCATTTATATTGAATTCGCCCTTTTTCTGAAAAAAATCTTAAGAACTATGTAAATAAGAGCATTTTTTGAGCTATCTGAAAACATTCTAGTTACCAAAATGCATTAAGAAAAAAATCGCCAATGTCCAGAAATCGAAATCAAAAATAGATCGAATGTATTTCAAATGAGGCAGGTTCTACACTTGAAGTTGCAGAATCTCTCAAGGACGAAATATGTTGTTTTTTAGAGGAAATTAAACGATGCGTATTTTTGTGATTTGTGAAAAAAAAATTACGGAATTCTGCGTACTTCAATTTTTGGCTTTGTTTTTCAAAAAAACTCCAATCTTTTCTTTAAACTTATATAACGTTTGGCCTTATTGAGATATTTCAGATTTCTTTCCAGATTCTGGCAGAGTTTATTGCCTTCATTCGAAATCCAAGAAAAAATTAAAAAATGGTGGCAGTTTTCCTAAAAATTCTTATAACTTCTGTAGACAGGAGAATTTTTTTCAAAAATTTTTTAATTTATCTGCTATATCATCAGATATTGTGCCTTACCGACAGTAGATCAACCCTCCAAACCATGAAGGCAGAAGAATCTACACAATATCAATCAAGTTAAGAATCTTCAATAACATAAAAAAATGCTTAACTTCTTAATAAGACTAGATGGAAAATAATATTTTTAAATTAAAATTAATATATATATATATTAATATATAGTAGATAAATTTAAAAATTTGAAAATAATTACTTGTACCATTAACACCTAGCTAAAAATTAGCGTTATGTTCTTGAATTAAAGAGTTCTTATTCTGATCCCTCTAATAGCTTAATTGGAAAAGCACCTAACCGGAAATCAGAAGTTTTTTGGTTCGATTCCCAATGGATTGAAGATGGAGTAGGATCTTTTTTTCAAGAAATAATTTTAATTTTTTTATAAAATCGAATTCTCGCATTTTTCTTGCAAATAACAATAGATATAAAAAAATATTAATAAAATGTTTTGCATAGTTAAGAGAGTTCTACAAAAAGTTCTTTTCGTCATTTATGAAATCTTGCACCATTTCCGAGAAAAACAAAAAAATTCTCTTTACTCTTGGCTTATGGAAATACCCACCATTTTTGTTCAATATTTAAGAAAAATATATGTTCTTACAAAGAAAACTTCCTGTGAGTTTTACGTGGGCTTAACAATTTTTATCGTTAGAAGATTTTTTTTATAAAATATAATTTTTACATTTTTTGCTGGAATAATTTAAGTTATAAAAATAATGCCAAGACAAGAAATTATTAGACTAAACATTTTTTTAACAATATATTTGAATATATTTCATATTTATTCAGATATTTTTTAATAAAACGATTCAGCTCTTAAATTATTTACAACAGACAGTGATTCCTCTTCGGATCCTGAAGGCTCTAATGAAGAATCTGAATTAATGGATACTGAAAATTTGAAAATGTGGGTCCAAGTATTATTTATTTTTTAAACTAATTTAAGAGCTCAATCGTTTTATTCAAAAATATCTGGATAAATGTGAAATATATTTAAATATATTGTTATCGGAAATGGTGCAAGATATCCTAAATGACTAAAAGAACTGTTTGTAGAACTCTTAACTGTTCGAAATATTTTCTTAACATTTGTTCGTATCTATTGTTGTTTGCAAGAAAAATTCAAGAATTCGATTTTATGAAAAAAAATCTCCTGGCTACAAAATTTATTTATACCAGATAAAACTCACAAGGTATTTTCCTCATGATATTGCAAATTCAACAAAAAAGCCAAACATTCAAATATGCAATACTCCATACAATTTTTTTTTCACAAATCGCAAAAATAAGTATCGCCTAATTTCCTCAAAAAAAAACAACATATTTCGTCCTTGAGAGAATGTGCAACTTCAAGTGTAGAACCGGCCTGATTTGAAATGGATTCTATCAATAGTTTTTAAAATTCTGATTTTAGTATTTATTTACATTATCGTTATAAATTGTAGTTTAAAACTTTTCTGCACATAAGTAGACATTTTTAGCATAAAAATCCACCAGAAAAAAAACAGGATGACCCAGGAAACGAAATTAGAATTACAGCAAATTTTCTAAATTTGGAATTTTGTTTTAATAGAATTTTGTTTCTAGTGTATTTCTGTTTTAAATAAACTCATACATGTCCAAAAAAAATTTTATTACAAGTTACAAGAATCATTTCATTAAATGCTAAAATCCGAAATTTAAAAATTCAACTTATTCTCAGTTTTCAAGTACATTACAAAATGCTGCTTTTATTCATACAGGTGTTCAGATTTTTTTCAAAAAAAGGAGCGAGTCAAATAAGAATCATCTCTCAAAAAATGGTTGTCTTAAATCCAAAAAGATTTGGAAAGACTTTTTTGACCCCAAAGAATGTAAAAAAATGTCACCTCATTAAAATTTAAAAACCCGATTCCAAATAATTTGTTCGTATTGTGGCCATTTCGAATTCCGGAATTTTTTTACTTCAATCCATTCTAATCTACATATTGAAAATTAATTTCTGCTTTCGCTCTTTTTTAAATAAAGTAGAATTTTCCATTATTTTAAAAACATGCACTTTATTTTCTGCATTATTTTTATATAAAATTTAAAAAAACATTTAGTTGAAAACAAAAAATATTATTTCTTGTAGTGGGGCCGTCCTTAAGTAACTGATTTGGGGTCGAGTTTTTAAAATGAAGGAATTTTTAGAATATATTTTTGTGCATAAAAATATATGGGTTTAAAGTTTAAAGTGTACAATTTTGTACAATTTTAACTCTTCAGTGAGATTTTTCAGTGGGATTTTTGTGTAGTATAATACCCAGGTAAGTTTATTCATCTTGAATATATGTTTTTTTTGCAATACAAATTACCCAATCAATCTTTATTTTTTATTCTCTTTATTCTCTTTAATAATATAAATCCAAGTTCTTGTAAAAATAGAGAAATTAAATCGATTTTATACTATTTTTATTTTTAGATAATAATTATGCATATATGCTTACAGGCGATAAATCAGTCTAAATAACAGGGTTTTATGGTTTTATCATGTTTTAAAAGAAAAAAATTGGACTATAAAAAAACTGGGTTACGATCGGATGAATGACAAAACTGAGGACTTACTTAAACTTTAAAAAATGGCTCTTAATGGACTGAGTTGTTAATTTACTAATGTAAGTTTAATTGCACCATAATAGGCACATGATTAGGTATTTTATTCTCTCTTTTTACATGCATAAAATAACTTTGTCCTCTCAAGTTTAGAGGCTATCTTTCAAACGTTTACAGGGTGGCCGTTTTAATCGAAGAAAAAAATTCCCGGTCATTTCCCGGTTCACAAACATTTTTTACGGTCAATAAAATTTAAAAAATCTAACTCTATTCTGAAAATGTATCCATTTAAAGTAATAAACAGCAAACAAAAAATTAAAGTATTCAAAGTAAAACTCTTTTTTTTCAAACTTTTAAAATTGAAGTTTAAGAGTTTCTCACTTTTATAAATTATAGAGTTCAAAGATTCAGATTGAGTTCCAAAAATATAAATCTACGTTAACGTTTTCAATACTCCAAATTAAAGAATTAAACAATAAACTTAAAATTGTTCGAAATATATTATTATAAGTAATTTTAAGCTTGATACATTAAAAATGGAAAAATAATTTTTTTTAATTAACAGTTCTTAAATTAGAAGTTAAATTTTTTTTGTTTGAAAAGTTTAAGCATCATTGAAAAGCTTTAAAATTGTATTTCAAAATCTTGAGAAATCTAGAAGTGGTTTCTAAATTTTTTTGCAAATTTAAAATAATTTTAGAAATTTTTTCCAGAAGTTTTAAATATATGTTAAAATGAATTTAATTTTTTTTACAACTTTTAAAAAATCGATCAAATTAAAAAAAATCCTTAAAATTTGAATTTATAAATAACAATAGAACACTTATTATTCCCACAGCAGAATTTTAAAAAATGTAAATTTTTGCAGATTATAAACAAAAAATTTAGAGCCTTTTTAAGAATTGCGAAAGACTTCAAAAAAATAAAAACATTTTCTTAAGAATTTTAGGAAAAAATCGATTAATTTAAAAATATATTTAGAAGTTCTGAAAAAATATGTTAACACACTTGAAATCATTTCAAGTTTTTAATTAATTTTGAATCTTTTGAAAACTTCTAGATATTTCTTAAAATTACTCAAATTTTTTCTCCCAAAAATAAGTTTTTAATTGTTATTTATGTGTCCATATTTAACAATTTCACTAAACAATTAAAACTTTCTTTAATAAAACGATTAAAATTGTTTTCTTTTAAATACTTGGTTTCAATTTACTCGTCGTAAATGAACAATGAAATTTTGCGAAATATTACATACATATTCTTTTTCTAAATTAAAAGATATCAAATTAAATAGGTTAACAATTGAATAACTGACTTAAAAAATATTTTAAATGTAATAAAAATCTTGAATTAAGACTATATTATTATGGATTTATTTTTAACTAGAAAATAGTTTATAAAGTTTCAAACGCACGTTAACATTTGTAGAAGCTAAACAGATTAATAGAAAAAATATATTCATTAATAATTTATCTATTGAATTCAATATAAAAAAGAATATAAGCGAAGGCCTAAAATTTTGAATTAAAAATATTTTATTGATAAATCGTTAAAATTTTTATTTAAAAAGAAAATTATCGGAATAAATAATACATTAATAGCATGTCTTATTAAGAATTTCGAATTAAAGCAGTTACAATCTGGAATTTCTCAAATTTTGAACGGATCTAGAATCGTTTTATCGAATCAACTATTATTCAGATTTTTATATTCAAAGTAAAGCTCAATTTAAAAAAATGTATTTATTTATATTTACAGTTGACAAAATAAAACTGTGTTTTGTCAAAAAAATTTACTTTAAATGCTTTTAATTATTAATTGTTTAAATCTTTAAGATTGCATTTTAATTATTTAAAAAACTGTTGAACTCGAACTTGGGCCGATTTTTCTTCTGATAATTCGTAAAATTCCCGGTCAAGAAATAAGTTCACTGTTTCCCGGTCCAGCGGCTACCTGCTTTATTTCGGGTTCCGGACTACTGAGTATTTTTTTACCAAAAGTCTACAGTTTCATATACTTTTAACTTTATAGTGTTTTTTTTTTCGTAAGAATTTTTAGTTCTTTAATGATCCATCTCCAGATAAATAAGGTTTACTTTTCTTACTTATATTATTATTATGATTTTCTATCAAATTATATATTTAAAAAAAATACTAAACTTTTATTATTCAGTTTCATCATGAATTTTTCTTTGGTTTTGAAGAAGACTTCATTGATTAAAAAAAAATATTACGTAAATTCATGGATAATTAATTACATATTAACTAAAATTAAGTACTCACTGCAGGAATAAAAAGAAAAGTAAAATAAATTAACTTTTCAGACTTTATTACAATATAGCGGCTGGTTTTACAATATGTACAAAATCACTTCGTCTTGTTCAGTAATCAAATTCCTTTATCGCATTAACAATAAATAAGTTAATTCTACTACTAGATTTGACGAAGGTGACACTTTCGTAATTAGCGAAGAGATGTCTATCCTATCATTTTTTAGAATTTAAAAAATGGGAAACATTATTTCGTAGAAAACAAAAACTTAAATATAAAGTAATTCAATTACACTTTCAACTAAATCTCATACAAGATTGATAAATGCAAATTAAATACTATGGCAGCATTGCTGATATCTAAATTTCCTTCTTTTTGTATTGCATAAAATGCTCTAAATTGCCTTCATTTGTTTAAAGAAAATCTAAACCTTGAGCATATATTCATTACAAAATGACTGTCTTCTCGAAGTTTTGACCGGCTTCAAGAAAATTGACAGTGTTCTCTTCTTCATATTCGATTCTCTTTGGCGAGAGGCTATGGAAGTTCTCTCCACTTGCCTCGCTCAAGTGGAGAGATTTATTATTTGAACTTTAGCTAAATTTATATCTCCAGACCTTACCTCTTCATGAGTTTTGGTCACGTAGTCTCCGAGACTTTTCTAGGTCTATTCGCTTTCTTAATTTTAATAGTTTCTGAGGCGCTATCGTTATCAGAGATTGATGAATCCCGTAAGCTTTTTTTACCTCTTCCAGTGGGTTTTTCTTCATTTTCAGAACACACAGAATCCCGATTTGACTTTCTTCGTTGTCTTTGTGGCGCATGGACTTGCATCGTTTCTTGCAAATGTTTTCGCTTCGCTTCCCAAAGCAGCTTCTGCCTTTCGGCTATATCTGGAAATCTAGCAAAGGAAGGGAACCCAATTCAAATTAAAAATCAAATTCGAAAAAATGCCCATTTTTGAAGATTGATACTAGAATGTTCTCGAGGGCTTGATCACTATTTAAATCTGATTTACAAGTCTGCGTGGAATCTTTGGAAATCTCGGTAAAATCATTGCGAAATCCTTAAAATAGTTTGAAAACCTTCACATTTAAAAATAATATTTTGAAATATTTTGGAATATTTGTGAAATCTTTTGAATTTTTTTGAAATATTTGAAATCTTGAGAATCCTTTAAAAAGTTTGAATCATTGTGAAATCTTTTGAATCTCTGTAAAATCTTTGAAATCATTCTGAAATCTTTGACATTGTTTTTAACCTTTACAATATTTTAAATCTTTGAAATCCTTAAAATATTTCTGGAATTATTTGAAACATTTGTAAATATTTGAAACCCTTCAAATATTTCTAAACTCTGAAAAGTGTTGAAATATTTAAAAATTTTGGAAATCTTTCAAATCGTTTGGAATATTTAAAATCTGCAATTATTGTGAAATCTTTAACCACTTTAAAAATTTTTTTATAACATTTGAAATCTTTAAAATGCTTGAATAATTTTGAAATCTTTTGGAATATCTGTGAATTTTTTTTAAATCTTTAAAACGAAATCTTTGAAATCTTTTGGAATATTTGAAATATGAAATATCTGTTACATCGCTGTGAAATATTCTGAACTCTTTGATGATTTGAAATCTTTTGGAATATTTGAAATATTTTAAATGCTTCAATAATTTTGAAATCTTTTGGAATATCTGTGATCCTTTAGAATCTTGGTAACCATTGTAAAATCTTTTGAATCTGTAAAATCTTTGATATCATTATCAAATATTTGACATTGTTTTTAAACTTTAGAATACTTTAAATCTTTAAAACCCTTAAAATATTTCTGAAATATTTCGAAATCTTTTGGAACATTTATAAATCTTTGAAATCCTTTAACTATTTCTAAACTCTGAAGTGATGAAATATTTGAAATTTCAGAAACCTTTCAAATCGTTTGGAATATTTGAAATCTTTTGCAGTTTTAAAAATATTTTTTAATATTTGAAATCTTTAAAATGCTTGAATAATTTTGAATTTTTGTGAAATTTTTTTAATCTTTTAGAATATCTGTGAAATGTTTTAAAATCCTTAAAACGAAATCTTTTGAATATTTGAAATCTGAAATATCTGTGACATCGTTGCGAAATCTTCTGAAATCTTTAATGCTTTGAAATCTTTTGGAATATTTGAAATCTTGAGAATCCTTCAAATCGTTTGGAATATTTGAAATGTTTTAGAATCTTTGTAATCATTACATTAACCTTTAGAATATTTTTGAAATCTTTGAAGCCCTTAAAATATTTCTGAAATCTTTTGAAATGCTTGTAAATCTTTGAAATTCCTTCAAATATTTTTGAAATCTTTTGAAATATTTGGCATTTTGGAAATCTTTCAAATATTTAAAAACTGACTGAAAATATTGCAAAATCTTTTGAATCTTTGTATAATCTTTTGAAATATTTCAAATCTTTGACAATTATAAAAAATATTTTGTAATATTTGAAATCTTTAAAATGCTTGAATATTTTTGAAATCTTTTGGAATATCTGTGACATTTTATTTAATCTTTGATATCTTTTAGAATATTTAAAATATGAAATATCTGTGACATCGGTGCGAAATCTTCTGAAATCTTGGGAGTTTTTAAATGTTTTAAAATATTCGAAATCTTGAGAATCCTTCAAATCGTTTGAAATATCTGAAATCTTTTGAATCTCTGTAAAATCTTTTAAATCATTCTGAAATATTTGACATTGTTTTTAACCTTTAGAATATTTTAAATATTTGAAATCCTTAAAATATTTCTAAACTCTGAAAGGTTTTGAGATATTTGAAATTTTGGAAATATTTCAAATCGCTTGGAATATTTAAATTCTTTTGAAATATTATGAATCTTTGTACAATATTTTGAATGTTTGTGTAATATTTTTAAATATCTGAAATCTTTGTATTCCTTAAAATATTTTTGAAATCTTATGAAATTTTGTGGAATCCTTTAAAAATATTTTTAGTCTTTAAAGGTTTCAAATATGTTGGAAAATTCTAGATCTTTGTGAAATATTTACAAATCTTTTACAATATTTGAAATCTTCTTGAAATCTTTGATGTACAATCCTTGAAATCTTTTTTAATCGTACGAAATATTTGCAATTATTGTGAATACTTCAACTATCTGAGGAATTTCTGCAATCACTGTGAAATCTGTAGAAATCTTTTAAAATATTTGATATCTTTGAAATATTTTGGAATATTTTATATTTTTGTTTGTGAAATTTTTTGAAATCTTTCGGAATATGTAAAATCTTTGTTAAATCTTTTGAAATGTAGAAAATCTTTGGGAAACACTTGGAATATCATGGACACCAAAAGTCGAATGGTCATTCCCTCCGATTTTCTGAATAAATTATTACCTTCTACAGAACTCTATATCAGGAGTCCGAAACAGCTGCCATCCTTTCTTAGCTTGATGTTTCGCCAAGTGCGATAAAATTTCAGTGAGTTCTTCGGATGGTAACTTAACTTCTGAAGAAATTACCTTGCGGAGGATGTACTCGTTTTCGGTGAATTTTAATAGCTGTGCAGGGTAAATATTAACTTTATTTTAATACAACATGTAAGCCAAGAAATTAAAACCGCTCTCTAACTTGGATACTTACAATAAAATCTCTGGCTCTGCACATCAGCTCGGCAGGAATGCCGTGTTCATGTGATGTTGTGTCCTTGGGATAAAGTAATTCACTATTAACGATCCAATTCCCTTTAACGAGAACTGCAACCTGTTGCAAATATTTTAGAACCGCTCCAGAATCATGATCCATTGATAAAGTATTCCTCAGTTCCGCGAACGACATAACTTTTGCTGAAAGAATCCGAGTTTTTACGTTAAAAATAACATTTTATATTTTTTAAATGAATCTATGTATCAGCAGTCATCACAGAGTATCGCCTATTTTAAAACTTGTCACCTATTTCACCTATTTTAGGAATGCGTCATCTTTTTTCTGTTGATATACTAAAATTTTATTTAAAATTGCTATTTAAAATGCCTTGGAGTTAATACGTGTGAGCTGAAATAAGCTGTAATTTTTTGGAGAACGAGATAAAGAAGGAAAATGACACTGAATTTATTTTCTGGTCAGGAATTTTTTTTAATTCTTATAGTTTTACTAGATGAACTTATTTAACCACGACTCCAAGTGGGAGGTCTGACAGCTTTAGACACTTTTAATTTCAAATTGCATAATTTTGATGACTAATTACTGTGAAACTATTTAATTTAAAAATACTATTAATACCAACCCGTGCCCCAAGGCCATAAAGTTTCCTATTGATTTAACATAGAAAAAAGTGTTCCGCGTTTAACCGGTTGAACTTTTAAAAAATCGAATAAATTCTACGTTTAACCAATTAGACATATATAAATCAATTTTCAACTCAAAAGGTGAATTTTGAATAAAAAAAGACTATTTTTCTACACACAAAAAATTCAATTTTTAACGAAATACATATATTTTCAACCAGATGAACGAACTTTCATTTGATAAATTAATTTTCAACCAAAAAAGGAAACATTTTTCAACGAAATAGTTACATTTCCAACCGCAGAGATGAATCTTCAACCAAAAACATTAAGTCTTAACAAAGTAGTTAAACCTTAAAATACAGACATCAATTTGCAACTGCAATTATGAATCTTTAAAAAAAACAAAAACAAAAAAACAACTTTTAACAAAACAAAACGTATAACCAGTTCGTTAAGTTTTCAACTAAAAAAGAAAATTTTTGAAACCAATATAGAATAGTTCAATTTTAAACCAAAAATTAATTATTAACGAAAAATATAAGTCTCATATTATTACAAAAAAAAGCATTTAATTTCAAATTCAACCAAAAATTCGAATTTCCCACCAAAGAAGATTTTCAGTCCAGAAGGAAATACAATTTCAACAAAATTATTGAATTTTCTACAAAACAGTTGAACTTTAAACCAACAAGGATAAACTTTTAACCAAATTTTTGCACTTTCATAAAAATAATTAAATTTTTAACCAAAAAATATCATTTGCGTAACAAAAAGATGAATTTTCCTACTAAGGAGATGAAATTTTAACTAAAGAGTTGAATTTTCATTCAAGAAATGTTTTTGAGTTAATAAAGAAAAATAATGTCCACCAAATTGTTAAATTTTAAATAAAAAATTAATTTTTTAAAAAGTAGTTAAATTTTGGTTAAATTTTAAACCACAGGGTGGCCGTTTTAATCGAAGAAATAAATTCCTGGTCATTTCCCTGTTCGCAAACATTTTTCACGGTCAATGAAATTTAAAAAATGGAAAACTAAAGCAAAAAAATGTTCCACTTGAGGTAATAAAAACAGAGTTGCAAATGAAAGCAATCAAGGTGGACCTGTTAAATTTTGAACTTTTAAAATTGAAATTTAAAAGTTTTTAATTAAAAAATGTTCTATTCAAATGCTCAATAATTTATGCGTATAAAATTGAAGGTACTAACATTTTTCAATATAATAAAATATAAATCCACGTAATCATTTTCAATGCTCTAAATTAAAAAATCAATCAATAAACTTTAAAATTTTCAAAATTATATAATTTTAAGGAATTTTAAGCTAAAAACATCAAATATTGAAAGTTGAACATTTTTCAACTGAGCACTTCTTAAATTAGAAATTCAATTATTTTTTTTAAGTAGTTCAAACATCTTTGGAAAGCTTCAAAATTTTATTTCAAAAGCTTGAGAAATCTAGCAATTGTTTTAAATTTGTTTTAAATTTAAAATTATTTTGGAGATTTTTTCAGAACTTCTAAATATCTGTCAAAATTAATTGAATTTTTTCTACAATTTTCAGAAAATCCTGAGAATTTTAGAAAATTTCTTTACAATTTGGATGTATAAATAATTTGTTGTGTTTCTTAAGATTCTTAAAGAAATTAAAAATAATTTTTCATTTTGAAAAATTATTTTTAGAGAATATTTAAAAAGTTTTTCAAAAATTTAAACGAAATTTTTAAAAAAGATTTTAGAAGATTTTGAGAAAACTTTCCAAAAATTTGTATGGTAATTTTTAATCCTTTTAAAACTTCTAAATATCTCTTAAAATTACTCAAACTTTTTCTACAAATGTTCATTTGTAAATTATGCCTAAAAATTTAAAATTTTCACTTACAAATTAAGAATTTTTAGAAATTTTAACGATTCCAGGTTTTCTATGTCAAACAATTCAGTTAAAGATTCTTTGCTTTTAAATATTTGGTTTCAATTTACTTGTCTTAAATGGAAATTGAAATATTGCTAAATATTCAATAAATAAACTTTTTTTTTTAATAAAAATTTCAAATTGAATCGGTTCAAAATTGAACGTTTTAGACTAAAAAAATATTTAAAATTTAATAAAATCCTTTAATTAAGAATATATAATTATGAAGTTATTTTTAAGTTGAAAATAGTTTATAAACTTTCAGTCACACGTTCACATTTTTTTAATGACTAAGACTTTCAAATTGAAACCGTTTAAGTTTTAACGTTAAAATCTGAAAATACTTAAATTTTGAACTGGTTTAAAATCGTTTTTTCACTTTTTATTGCTTAAAGTACAGATAAATTTAGAAAAAACGTATTTATTTATTAAATAAAAATGTTTTTTTATCCAAAATTGTCAACATCAAAGGCTTTTATTTTTTATTTGTTCAAGTCTTTAAGAAAGCATATAAAAATTCTTTAAATTAAAAATGTAAGCTTAGAAATAAAATTTTTTAAGTAAAAATATTTTGAATTACGCATTGTAAGCTAAATAATAGCATAATTGAAAAACATAACAATTCCAATAATTATTTAAAAACTGTTGAAATCGAACGTGGACATATTTTTCTTCTACGAATTTGTCAAATTAGCGATAAAAAAAAATTCACTGTAATTTCACGGTTTTTCCCGGTCTCAAAAAATTCCCGTCTTTCCCAGTTTCCCGGTCCAGCGGCCACCCTGTTTTCATTATTTTTTAACTAAAAAGATGAATTCCTAACCAAAAATCTAATAGTAAACTACTCAAAGAAAAGAAGAAGCCGAACAAAAATAATTGAAGTTTCTTGTTAGTCTCTCTTCACTCAGTTCGCATTTAAATGAAAAAAAATCTGCCCGCTACGCGGACACATTCTCATCGCGCGCGGCTCGCAAGTTTGAGCGCGCCTAGTGCGCACAACTGTTGGTTCTCGCGCTTCGCGCTCAATTGTACATTTATCTCGCTCTTCGCGCTCAATTATATATTTACCTCGCGCTACGCGCTCGGTCTTTATATTTCTCCCGCATTCGTCGACACACCTTTTAAAATCAAAGGTCAACGGACTGACAATTGTAATTTTGTGATTTTGAACTCTCTTTTGTTAAAGCGCTTTCGGCTTTAACGAACACATTCTCATCACGTATCTCGTGCTTCGCACTCGATTTTGTCCAACATGTAAACTTTTCTACATTATACATAACACTTTTATATCAATTATAATACATTTTTTATGTAACTCTGCCTGGGATTACTTATTAAAAAATTGCAAAATAAAAAGCAAATTGTATTTATTATGATTATTTTTGTACTTGCTTCTTATTTTGCTTTAAATTGTATTCTAAGCTGCTCTGAAACATGTATCATTTCAACAAATGTATATAATTACAATTCATAATATGCATAAAAATTGAATCGTACTAATTCTTATTTCCTTGCTTTTATAATTTTTTATTTTTAATGTTGTTTTTTACGATTAAATAAAAACTACTGTGCATCTGCATAGGGTCTAATACAGGACCCTATATAGGATCCTATATAGGAGCTTATGTCCTCTTTTGTATTTTCTGCGCTTTTTCCAAAAAGTTCATGTTTTCATTTTTTATCTCATGTTTTACGATTAAAAGAACATCTACTTGTCCAATCGAAAAATGATTAATAATAAATTTATAGATCTTTTTAGGCGAACAACTTTTGTCTGGTAATTTAAGTTCATACCTTGTGTCGTTTTTCTCAAACAAATTTAATATTTTTATTTCGAATGATATCTTTTAAGACTAAAGCAAAAACTACGTGTCCTATCAAAAATTATAGCTCTTTTTTGGATGAACAATTTTTGTCTCATTTTTTTTTTCGTAGCTTACATCGAAAAGTGATTCATTATAAATTTGTAGTTATTTCCAGGGCGCACAATTTTAGCTTTTTAATTTTTTCGTACCTTGCATAGTTTGATCAAAAAATGGAATTTTTGAATTTTTCATTATTTTTGGTACGATCAAATTTGGAATGTTCAACTTTTCGACCAAATTAAAAAAGTTGTTATCGCAGTCCTGTAGGGCTTTCAAAAAGAAAGGTTTTTCTTCTCTTGCCTTTTTTTAATATCATGCATTGTTTGGCTTAAAATGTTCATTTCAGTTTGTTTTTTTTGGATTTTGAAAATGCTCTAACCCTGATAATTTTCTTTTTATAGAAAAATGTCATGGGGATAACTTGTTTGAGTTTCTGAGAGCTATGAACAACCCTACATAGAATTTTTGAATCTTAAAAAAATGTGGTTTCAAAATTTTTTTGTACGATCAAATTGGGAATTTTCAACTTTTTGACCAAATTAAAAAAGTTGTTATCGCAGTCCTGTAGGGCTTTCAAAAAGAAAGGTTTTTCTTCTCTTGCCTTTTTTTAATATCATGCATTGTTTGGCTTAAAATGTTCATTTCAGTTTGTTTTTTTGGATTTTGAAAATGCTCTAACCCTGATAATTTTCTTTTTATAGAAAAATGTCATGGGGATAACTTGTTTGAGTTTCTGAGTGCTATGAACAACCCTACATAGAATTTTTGAATCTTAAAAAAATGTGGTTTCAAAATTTTTTTGTACGATCAAATTTGGAATTTTCAACTTTTTGACCAAATTAAAAAAGTTGTTATCGCAGTCCTGTAGGGCTTTCAAAAAGAAAGGTTTTTCTTCTCTTGCCTTTTTTTAATATCATGCATTGTTTGGCTTAAAATGTTCATTTCAGTTTGTTTTTTTGGATTTTGAAAATGCTCTAACCCTGATAATTTTCTTTATATAGAAAAATGTCATGGGGATAACTTGTTTGAGTTTCTGAGTGCTATGAACAACCCTACATAGAATTTTTGAATCTTAAAAAAATGTGGTTTCAAAATTTGTTTGTACAATCAAATTTGGAATTTTCAACTTTTTGACCAAATTAAAAAAGTTGTTATCATAATCTTGAAGGGCTTTCAAAAAGCAATGTTTTTCTTGTCCAGGCTTTTTCTCGTATCATGCGTTTTTTAGCCTTAATTGTTCATTTTAGTTTTTTTTTTAATTTTGGAAATGCTATCACTCTAGTATTTTTTGATTTTTCGAAAAAAGTCATTAGGATAAATTGTTAAATTTTTTGAATACTATGAATAACCATACAGAGAATTTTAGAATTAAAAAAAAAACGGTCTCCAAAATATTAAAAATGTAACCACTTTTTGAATTTTCATCCAAAATGGCTGGCTAACGAACTTGATCTTTAGTTTAGGACACTAAACGAGTGTAACAAAGGGAAATCTAATGGATTACTTTTTTCAAAAGTTATCGTGTTCACAGAGAAACAGACAGACAGACATACAGACAGACACGTTCGTAAAAACTTGTTTTTCGGATTCAGGGGGTCTCAAAACGTGGACATTTGACAAAAACTGGGGAGGTCAAATTTTATAAAAATCTAATACCTTCTCTGATGAGAATGTAATAATGCAAAAAAGTTTGCACTTTCGACAAAATCGAATGCGAAGTACGAGATACATAATGAGAATGTATTCGTTAAAGCTGAAGGAGGTTCAACAAAAGAGGATTCTCAATCTCCAAATAGAAGTTATCGATGTTTTGACCTTTAATTTTTAACAAATTGCGCACAAATGTAGGGTAATTTTTTAATCAGATTTTATAACAAATTTCTAAATATTTTTGGTTAAGAAAACTTTTTTCAAAAATTTGTTTCGTCTTTCGTGTCCTTTTTCCAAAAATTTATTCTAAAAATTTAATTTTTTCATTTTCAATCTTATTTTTCATGATTAAAAAAAAATCTCCTCGTTCTATTTAAAAATAATTAATAATAAATTTATAGATCTTCTTGGGTGAACAACTTTTGTCTTTTAATTTTAGTGTATACCTTGTGTCGTTCTACAAAAAATATTTATTTTAAAAAATGTATTAAAATAATTTAATTTTTTTATTTTAAAGGTTATATCTTACGATTAAAGAAAAAACTAAGTGTCCTCTAAAAAATTATTCTTGAAAAACTTGAATCAGTATATTTATTTTTTTCATAGCTTGCGTTGTTTGTCAAAAAATTAATCTTTTTAGTTTGATTCATGTACGAATAAACAAAAACTGCGCATCCTATAAAACAGTAATAATAAACATTTGTAGCATTTTTCTTAGATAAACAAGTTTTTTTTGTAGCTTATGTCGTTAGTCCAAAAATTTAATTTTTAAAAAATTTTTAATATTCTTTTTCACGACTAAAAACAAAAACTACGCGTCCTATCGAAAAGTGATTTTTAAAAGATTTGTAGATCTTTTTAGGGCGCGTAATTTTAGTTTATTCAATTTTTTCGTATCTTCCATAGTTTGACCAAAAAACGGCCTTTTTGGATTTTTCATTATTTTTCGTATAAAAAAGTCATAAGAATAAATTGTTTGAGTTTCTAAGTACTATAAATAACAGCACATAGAATTTTGAAATCTTGCAAAAATGTGGTTTTAAAGATTTTTGGTATGATGAAATTTTGAATTTTCAACTTTTCGTCCAAATGAGAAAAATTGATATGATAATCTTGTAGGACTTTCAAAAATCAACGTTTTTCTTCTCTTGACTTTTTTTCACATCATGCATTGTTTGGCTTAAAATGTTCATTTTAGTTGTTTTTTTTTTAATGCTTTAACTCTGATATTTTTCTTTTTATAGAAGTCATTAGGATAAATTGTTTGAGTTTCTAAGTACTATGAATAACCGACAAAGTGAAATTTTACATAAAACCAATACCTTCTCATTAGATGAGAATGTGAAAAAACATGAGAAAGAGCGGAAGAGGCAAAACGGTCGAAAAGGTGATAAATGAATAATTTTTTTGTAATTTACAGAATAAAGAATAATACTATAAATAAATATTGAAGCACATGTTTAATTTACTTTAAAAATATCAGGTTATAAAACTGTCAACAAGTTAATTTTCCACTGCACTTTTTGATTTCGAACTAAACACTTTTAAATTCGGACTTTTAACAGAATAAACTTTTCTACAAGGTAAATATCTAAACCGTTAAAATTAGTATGTAATTATTCGAATTTCAAACAAGTAGTTCCAAAATTTTTAACCAAAAACAAAAACTCACAACAAAACATGAAATAGTTGATATTTTAGCCAAGGAAAGATTTTTCAATTCAATAAAAAAACAGTAGTCTAGAACTTTCAAGTAAAAACGACGAGCTTACTACATAAGAGTGAAATTTTTAATAAAAAAATTGAATTTTCAAGCAAAAAAAAAAATTTCGATCAAGAGGATTAACTTTCTATCATAAAAGACGATTTTTTAAACAAAATACATACATTTTGAACTAAATAATGAAATTCTCCAACTAAACAAACGAGCTCTCTATAAAAGAGTTCAATTGAAAAAAATTACATATTCAACCAAGAATATCAATTTTCCAACCACAAGATTTGTTTTCTGTTAGTGACGAATTTTCAAGAAAATGCGACAATTTTTAACCAAATAATTGAATTTTCAGCCAGATTATTAAATTTCGAAGAAAAAATACGATTTTTTAAATGAAAAAAAGTTGAATTTTCAACCAATTAATAAAATTTTCAATAAAAAAATGTAATATTTATCCCCGAAAAAAAGGAAATTTCAACAATGCAGTTCAATTTTTAGTAAAACAGATCAATTTTCTGCCAAAATTATAAATTTTTAACCTAAAAAATTAA